>NC_135548.1:8343232-8943232 GCF_045843805.1 Urocitellus parryii
TATAGGAGAAAACAGAGTGAAACCTAAAAATGAAAACGGTCACTGCAAAGGAACGGTTTACATAGAACAACGAAATTTCGTGAGCCAAGTGGGAATGCTGAAATCATCTTAACCTGAATGTATCATCAAGATTCGGTGAAAAAATGTTAGCTGAGATTTCAGCAAATTCGTACTTTTGTGGATGCTTGGCAACCCCTTTCAATGAAAGTGATGTTCGCCAATATCTACTTATGGCTACATCAATAGGAAACACACCATATAGATAGAACATGGAACTACTTTATTGCGTCTACTTTTAAACAGTTAGCACAAACCGTGTTTGATTTAGAGTTCCCACTACATGTATCCATATAGGAGAAAACAGAGTGAAACCTAAAAATGTAAACGGGTACTACAAACGAACGGTTTTACTAGAAAAAACAAATTTTGTGGGCCAAGTGGGATTGGTGTACTGATCATTACCTGAAAGAATCATCAGATTGGGTGAAAAAATATTTGGTGAGATTTCAGGAAACTCGTAGTTTTGGGGAAGCTTGGCAACCAGTTTCAATGAAAAGTGATTTTCGCCAGTCTCTGCATAGGGCTACATCAATAGGAAACAAAGCATAGAGATAGAACTCATACCTTCTTTATTGGGTCAAGTTTCAAAGAGATAGCAAAACCTTGTTTGATTTAGAGTTCCAAATACATGTATCCTTTAGGAGAAAACATAGTGAAACCTACAAATGATAATGGTCACTGGGAATGAACGTTTTAACCTAGAAGAACTAAATTTGGTGAGGAAAATGGGATTGGTGTACTGATCATAATCTGAAAGTATCATGAAGATTGGGTGAAGAAATGTTTGCTGAGATTTCAGGAAACTCATAGTTTTGGCGAAGCTTTGCAACCCCTTTCAATGACAGTGATTTTCCTCAGTCTCTGCTTGGGGTTGTATCTATAGGATACAAACCATAGAGACAGAACTTTGAACTAATTTATTGTGCATAGTTTCAAAGAGATAGCACAAACCGTGTTTGATTTAGAGTTCCTACTACATGTATCCATATAGAGAAAATAGAGTAAAACCTAAAAATGACAATGGTCACAGCAAATGAATGGTTTAACCTAGAAGAACTAAATTTGATGAGCCAAGTGGGATTGGTGTACTGATCATTACCTGAAAGTATCATGAAGATTGGGTGAAAAAATGTTTGCTGAGTTTTCAGGAAACTGGTAGTTTTGAGGAAGCTTGCAAACCCTTTCACTGAAATTGATTTTCCTCAGTCTCTGCATGGGGCTATATCATTAAAAGAAAAAAAAAACCATAGAGGTAGAAGTTGGAACTACTTTATTGTGCATAGGTTCAAGGAGCTAGCACAAACCGTGTTTCATATAGATTTCCAACTATATGTATCATTATAGGAGAAAACAGAGTGAACCTAAACATGATAATGATCACTGCAAACGAATGGTTAAACCTAGAAGAACTAAATTTGGTGAGCCAAGAGGGATTGGTGTTCAGATCTTTACCTGAAAGTATCATCAAGATTGGGTGAAGAAATGCTTGATGAGATTTCAGGAAACTCGTAGTTTTGGGGAAGCTTGGCAACCAGTTTCAATGAAAGTGATTTTCGCCAGTCTTTGCATAGGGCTACATCAATAGGAAAGAAAGCATAGAGATAGAACTCGTTTCTTCTTTATTGGTTCAAATTTCATAGGGATAGCAAAAACCTTGTGTGATTTAGAGTTCCAAATACATGTATCCTTTAGGAGAAAACATAGTGAAACCTAAAAATGATAATGGTCACTGCGAACGAACATTTTAACCTAGAAGAACTAAATTTGGTGAGAAAAATGGGATTGGTGTACTGATCTTTACCTGAAAGTATCATCAAGATTGGGTGAAGAAATGCTTGATGAAATTTCAGGAAACTCGTAGTTTTGGGGAAGCTTGGCAACCAGTTTCAATGAAAGTGATTTTCGCCAGTCTTTGCATAGGGCTACATCAATAGGAAAGAAAGCATAGAGATAGAACTCGTATCTTCTTTATTGGGTCAAATTTCATAGGGATAGCAAAAACCTTGTGTGATTTAGAGTTCCAAATACATGTATCCTTTAGGAGAAAACATAGTGAAACCTAAAAATGATAATGGTCACTGCGAACGAACATTTTAACCTAGAAGAAACTAAATTTGGTGAGAAAAATGGGATTGGTGTACTGATCATATCCTGAAAGTATCATAAAGATTGGTGAAAAAATGTTTGCTGAGATTTCAGGAAACTCAGATTTTTGGAGAAGCTTCACAACCCCTTTCAATGAAAGTTATTTTCCTCAGTCTCTGCTTGGGGCTATATCAATAGGAAACAAACCATAGAGATAGAACTTGGAACTACTTTATTGTGCATAGTTTCAAGGAGCTAGCTCAAACCGTGTTCGATTTAGAGTTCCTACTACATGTATCCATATAGGAGAAAACAGAGTGAAACCTAAAAATGAAAACGGTCACTGAAAAGGAACGGTTTACATAGAACAACGAAATTTCGTGAGCCAAGTGGGAATGCTGAAATCATCTTAACCTGAATGTATCATCAAGATTCGGTGAAAAAATGTTAGCTGAGATTTCAGCAAATTTGTACTTTTGTGGATGCTTGGCAACCCCTTTCAATGAAAGTGATGTTCGCCAATATCTACTTATGGCTACATCAATAGGAAACACACCATATAGATAGAACATGGAACTACTTTATTGCGTCTACTTTTAAACAGTTAGCACAAACCGTGTTTGATTTAGAGTTCCCACTACATGTATCCATATTGGAGAAAAAAGAGTGAAACCTAAAAATGTAAACGGGTACTACAAACGAACGGTTTATCCTAGGAAAAACAAATTTTGTGTGCCAAGTGGGATTGGTGTACTGATCATTACCTGAAAGAATCATCAGATTGGGTGAAAAAATATTTGGTGAGATTTCAGGAAACTCGTAGTTTTGGGGAAGCTTGGCAACCAGTTTCAATGAAAGTGATTTTCGCCAGTCTCTGCATAGGGCTACATCAATAGGAAACAAAGCATAGAGATAGAACTCGTACCTTCTTTATTGGGTCAAGTTTCAAAGAGATAGCAAAAACCTTGTTTGATTTAGAGTTCCAAATACATGTATCCTTTAGGAGAAAACATAGTGAAACCTACAAATGATAATGGTCACTGCGAATGAACGTTTTAACCTAGAAGAACTAAATTTGGTGAGAAAAATGGGATTGGTGTACTGATCATAATCTGAAAGTATCATGAAGATTGGGTGAAGAAATGTTTGCTGAGATTTCAAGAAACTCATAGTTTTGGCGAAGCTTTGCAACCCCTTTCAATGACAGTGATTTTCCTCAGTCTCTGCTTGGGGTTGTATCTATAGGATACAAACCATAGAGACAGAACTTTGAACTAATTTATTGTGCATAGTTTCAAAGAGATAGCACAAACCGTGTTTGATTTAGAGTTCCTACTACATGTATCCATATAGAGAAAATAGAGTAAAACCTAAAAATGACAATGGTCACAGCAAATGAATGGTTTAACCTAGAAGAACTAAATTTGATGAGCCAAGTGGGATTGGTGTACTGATCATTACCTGAAAGTATCATCAAGATTGGGTGAAAAAATGTTTGCTGAGTTTTCAGGAAACTGGTAGTTTTGAGGAAGCTTGCAAACCCTTTCACTGAAATTGATTTTCCTCAGTCTCTGCATGGGGCTATATCATTAAAAGAAAAAAAAACCATAGAGGTAGAAGTTGGAACTACTTTATTGTGCATAGGTTCAAGGAGCTAGCACAAACCGTGTTTCATATAGATTTCCAACTATATGTATCATTATAGGAGAAAACAGAGTGAACCTAAACATGATAATGATCACTGCAAACGAATGGTTAAACCTAGAAGAACTAAATTTGGTGAGCCAAGAGGGATTGGTGTTCTGATCTTTACCTGAAAGTATCATCAAGATTGGGTGAAGAAATGCTTGATGAGATTTCAGGAAACTCGTAGTTTTGGGGAAGCTTGGCAACCAGTTTCAATGAAAGTGATTTTCGCCAGTCTTTGCATAGGGCTACATCAATAGGAAAGAAAGCATAGAGATAGAACTCGTATCTTCTTTATTGGGTCAAATTTCAAAGAGATAGCAAAAACCTTGTGTGATTTAGAGTTCCAAATACATGTATCTTTAGGAGAAAACATAGTGAAACCTACAAATGATAATGGTCACTGCGAACGAACATTTTAACCTAGAAGAACTAAATTTTGTGAGAAAAATGGGATTGGTGTACTGATCATATCCTGAAAGTATCATAAAGATTGGTGAAAAATTGTTTGCTGAGATTTCAGGAAACTCAGATTTTTGGAGAAGCTTCACAACCCCTTTCAATGAAAGTTATTTTCCTCAGTCTCTGCTTGGGGCTATATCAATAGGAAACAAACCATAGAGATAGAACTTGGAACTACTTTATTGTGCATAGTTTCAAGGAGCTAGCTCAAACCGTGTTCGATTTAGAGTTCCTACTACATGTATCCATATAGGAGAAAACAGAGTGAAACCTAAAAATGAAAACGGTCACTGCAAAGGAACGGTTGACATAGAACAACGAAATTTCGTGAGCCAAGTGGGAATGCTGAAATCATCTTAACCTGAATGTATCATCAAGATTCGGTGAAAAAATGTTAGCTGAGATTTCAGCAAATTCGTACTTTTGTGGATGCTTGGCAACCCCTTTCAATGAAAGTGATGTTCGCCAATATCTACTTATGGCTACATCAATAGGAAACACACCATATAGATAGAACATGGAACTACTTTATTGCGTCTACTTTTAAACAGTTAGCACAAACCGTGTTGATTTAGAGTTCCCACTACATGTATCCATATAGGAGAAAACAGAGTGAAACCTAAAAATGTAAACGGGTACTACAAACGAACGGGTTTATCCTAGAAAAAACAAATTTTGTGGGCCAAGTGGGATTGGTGTACTGATCATTACCTGAAAGAATCATCAGATTGGGTGAAAAAATGTTTGGTGAGATTTCAGGAAACTCGTAGTTTTGGGGAAGCTTGGCAACCAGTTTCAATGAAAGTGATTTTCGCCAGTCTCTGCATAGGGCTACATCAATAGGAAACAAAGCATAGAGATAGAACTTGTACCTTCTTTATTGGGTCAAGTTTCAAAGAGATAGCAAAAACCTTGTTTGATTTAGAGTTCCAAATACATGTATCCTTTAGGAGAAAACATAGTGAAACCTACAAATGATAATGGTCACTGCGAATGAACGTTTTAACCTGGAAGAACTATATTTGGTGAGAAAAATGGGATTGGTGTACTGATCATAATCTGAAAGTATCATGAAGATTGGGTGAAGAAATGTTTGCTGAGATTTCAAGAAACTCATAGTTTTGGGGAAGCTTTGCAACCCCTTTCAATGACAGTGATTTTCCTCAGTCTCTGCTTGGGGTTGTATCTATAGGATACAAACCATAGAGACAGAACTTTGAACTAATTTATTGTGCATAGTTTCAAGGAGATAGCACAAACCGTGTTTGATTTAGAGTTCCTACTACATGTATCCATATAGAGAAAATAGAGTAAAACCTAAAAATGACAATGGTCACAGCAAATGAATGGTTTAACCTAGAAGAACTAAATTTGATGAGCCAAGTGGGATTGGTGTACTGATCATTACCTGAAAGTATCATCAAGATTGGGTGAAAAAAAGTTTGCTGAGTTTTCAGGAAACTCGTAGTTTTGAGGAAGGTTGCAAACCCTTTCACTGAAATTGATTTTCCTCAGTCTCTGCATGGGGCTATATCATTAAAAAAAAAAAACATAGAGGTAGAAGTTGGAACTACTTTATTGTGCATAGTTTCAATGAGCTAGCACAAACCGTGTTTGATATAGAGTTCCAACTATATGTATCATTATAGGAGAAAACAGAGTGAACCTAAACATGATAATGATCACTGCAAACGAATGGTTAAACCTAGAAGAACTAAATTTGGTGAGCCAAGAGGGATTGGTGTTCTGATCTTTACCTGAAAGCATCATCAAGATTGGGGGAAGAAATGCTTGATGAGATTTCAGTAAACTCGTAGTTTTGGGGAAGCTTGGCAACCAGTTTCAATGAAAGTGATTTTCGCCAGTCTTTGCATAGGGCTACATCAATAGGAAAGAAAGCATAGAGATAGAACTCGTATCTTCTTTATTGGGTCAAATTTCATAGGGATAGCAAAAACCTTGTGTGATTTAGAGTTCCAAATACATGTATCCTTTAGGAGAAAACATAGTGAAACCTAAAAATGATAATGGTCACTGCGAACGAACATTTTAACCTAGAAGAACTAAATTTGTTGAGAAAAATGGGATTGGTGTACTGATCATATCCTGAAAGTATCATAAAGATTGGTGAAAAATTGTTTGCTGAGATTTCAGGAAACTCAGATTTTTGGAGAAGCTTCACAACCGCTTTCAATGAAAGTTATTTTCCTCAGTCTCTGCTTGGGGCTATATCAATAGGAAACAAACCATAGAGATAGAACTTGGAACTACTTATTGTGCATAGTTTCAAGGAGCTAGCTCAAACCGTGTTCGATTTAGAGTTCCTACTACATGTATCCATATAGGAGAAAACAGAGTGAAACCTAAAAATGAAAACGGTCACTGCAAAGGAACGGTTTACATAGAACAACGAAATTTCGTGAGCCAAGTGGGAATGCTGAAATCATCTTAACCTGAATGTATCATCAAGATTCGGTGAAAAAATGTTAGCTGAGATTTCAGCAAATTCGTACTTTTGTGGATGCTTGGCAACCCCTTTCAATGAAAGTGATGTTCGCCAATATCTACTTATGGCTACATCAATAGGAAACACACCATATAGATAGAACATGGAACTACTTTATTGCGTCTACTTTTAAACAGTTAGCACAAACCGTGTTTGATTTAGAGTTCCCACTACATGTATCCATATAGGAGAAAACAGAGTGAAACCTAAAAATGTAAACGGGTACTACAAACGAACGGTTTATCCTAGAAAAAACAAATTTTGTGGGCCAAGTGGGATTGGTGTACTGATCATTACCTGAAAGTATCATCAGATTGTGTGAAAAAAATGTTTGGTGAGATTTCAGGAAACTCGTAGTTTTGGGGGAAGCTTGGCAACCACTTTCAATGAAAGTAATTTTCGCCAGTCTCTGCATAGGGCTACATCAATAGGAAACAAAGCATAGAGATAGAACTCGTACCTTCTTTATTGGGTCAAGTTTCAAAGAGATAGCAAAAACCTTGTTTGATTTAGAGTTCCAAATACATGTATCCTTTAGGAGAAAACATAGTGAAACCTACAAATGATAATGGTCACTGCGAATGAACGTTTTAACCTAGAAGAACTAAATTTGGTGAGAAAAATGGGATTGGTGTACTGATCATAATCTGAAAGTATCATGAAGATTGGGTGAAGAAATGTTTGCTGAGATTTCAGGAAACTCATAGTTTTGGCGAAGCTTTGCAACCCCTTTCAATGACAGTGATTTTCCTCAGTCTCTGCTTGGGGTTGTATCTATAGGATACAAACCATAGAGACAGAACTTTGAACTCATTTATTGTGCATAGTTTCAAAGAGATAGCACAAACCGTGTTTGATTTAGAGTTCCTACTACATGTATCCATATAGAGAAAATAGAGTAAAACCTAAAAATGATAATGGTCACAGCAAATGAATGGTTTAACCTAGAAGAACTAAATTTGATGAGCCAAGTGGGATTGGTGTACTGATCATTACCTGAAAGTATCAGCAAGATTGGGTGAAAAAATGTTTGCTGAGATTTCAGGAAACTCGTAGTTTTGAGGAAGCTTGCAAACCCTTTCACTGAAATTGATTTTCCTCAGTCTCTGCATGGGGCTATATCATTAAAAAAAAAAAAAACCATAGGGGTAGAAGTTGGAACTACTTTATTGTGCATAGTTTCAAGGAGCTAGCACAAACCGTGTTTGATATAGAGTTCCAACTATATGTATCATTATAGGAGAAAACAGAGTGAACCTAAACATGATAATGATCACTGCAAACGAATGGTTAAACCTAGAAGAACTAAATTTGGTGAGCCAAGAGGGATTGGTGTTCTGATCTTTACCTGAAAGTATCATCAAGATTGGGTGAAGAAATGCTTGATGAGATTTCAGGAAACTCGTAGTTTTGGGGAAGCTTGGCAACCAGTTTCAATGAAAGTGATTTTCGCCAGTCTTTGCATAGGGCTACATCAATAGGAAAGAAAGCATAGAGATAGAACTCGTATCTTCTTTATTGGGTCAAATTTCATAGGGATAGCAAAAACCTTGTGTGATTTAGAGTTCCAAATACATGTATCCTTTAGGAGAAAACATAGTGAAACCTAAAAATGATAATGGTCACTGCGAACGAACATTTTAACCTAGAAGAACTAAATTTGGTGAGAAAAATGGGATTGGTGTACTGATCATATCCTGAAAGTATCATAAAGATTGGTGAAAAATTGTTTGCTGAGATTTCAGGAAACTCAGATTTTTGGAGAAGCTTCACAACCGCTTTCAATGAAAGTTATTTCCTCAGTCTCTGCTTGGGGCTATATCAATAGGAAACAAACCATAGAGATAGAACTTGGAACTACTTATTGTGCATAGTTTCAAGGAGATAGCTCAAACCTTGTTCGATTTAGAGTTCCTACTACATGTATCCATATAGGAGAAAACAGAGTGAAACCTAAAAATGAAAACGGTCACTGCAAAGGAACGGTTTACATAGAACAACGAAATTTCGTGAGCCAAGTGGGAATGCTGAAATCATCTTAACCTGAATGTATCATCAAGATTCGGTGAAAAAATGTTAGCTGAGATTTCAGCAAATTCGTACTTTTGTGGATGCTTGGCAACCCCTTTCAATGAAAGTGATGTTCGCCAATATCTACTTATGGCTACATCAATAGGAAACACACCATATAGATAGAACATGGAACTACTTTATTGCGTCTACTTTTAAACAGTTAGCACAAACCGTGTTTGATTTAGAGTTCCCACTACATGTATCCATATAGGAGAAAACAGAGTGAAACCTAAAAATGTAAACGGGTACTACAAACGAACGGTTTATCCTAGAAAAAACAAATTTTGTGGGCCAAGTGGGATTGGTGTACTGATCATTACCTGAAAGTATCATCAGATTGTGTGAAAAAATGTTTGGTGAGATTTCAGGAAACTCGTAGTTTTGGGGAAGCTTGGCAACCACTTTCAATGAAAGTAATTTTCGCCAGTCTCTGCATAGGGCTACATCAATAGGAAACAAAGCATAGAGATAGAACTCGTACCTTCTTTATTGGGTCAAGTTTCAAAGAGATAGCAAAAACCTTGTTTGATTTAGAGTTCCAAATACATGTATCCTTTAGGAGAAACCATAGTGAAACCTACAAATGATAATGGTCACTGCGAATGAACGTTTTAACCTAGAAGAACTAAATTTGGTGAGAAAAATGGGATTGGTGTACTGATCATAATCTGAAAGTATCATGAAGATTGGGTGAAGAAATGTTTGCTGAGATTTCAGGAAACTCATAGTTTTGGCGAAGCTTTGCAACCCCTTTCAATGACAGTGATTTTCCTCAGTCTCTGCTTGGGGTTGTATCTATAGGATACAAACCATAGAGACAGAACTTTGAACTAATTTATTGTGCATAGTTTCAAAGAGATAGCACAAACCGTGTTTGATTTAGAGTTCCTACTACATGTATCCATATAGAGAAAATAGAGTAAAACCTAAAAAATGATAATGGTCACAGCAAATGAATGGTTTAACCTAGAAGAACTAAATTTGATGAGCCAAGTGGGATTGGTGTACTGATCATTACCTGAAAGTATCATCAAGATTGGGTGAAAAAATGTTTGCTGAGATTTCAGGAAACTCGTAGTTTTGAGGAAGCTTGCAAACCCTTTCAGTGAAATTGATTTTCCTCCGTCTCTGCATGGGGCTATATCACTAAAAAAAAAAAAAACCATAGAGGTAGAAGTTTGAACTACTTTATTGTGCATAGTTTCATGGAGCTAGCACAAACCGTGTTTGATATAGAGTTCCAACTATATGTATCATTATAGGAGAAAACAGAGTGAACCTAAACATGATAATGATCACTGCAAACGAATGGTTAAACCTAGAAGAACTAAATTTGGTGAGCCAAGAGGGATTGGTGTTCTGATCTTTACCTGAAAGTATCATCAAGATTGGGTGAAGAAATGCTTGATGAGATTTCAGGAAACTCGTAGTTTTGGGGAAGCTTGGCAACCAGTTTCAATGAAAGTGATTTTCGCCAGTCTTTGCATAGGGCTACATCAATAGGAAAGAAAGCATAGAGATAGAATTCGTATCTTCTTTATTGGGTCAAATTTCATAGGGATAGCAAAAACCTTGTGTGATTTAGAGTTCCAAATACATGTATCCTTTAGGAGAAAACATAGTGAAACCTAAAAATGACAATGGTCACTGCGAACGAACATTTTAACCTGGAAGAACTAAATTTGGTGAGAAAAATGGGATTGGTGTACTGATCATATCCTGAAAGTATCATAAAGATTGGTGAAAAAATGTTTGCTGAGATTTCAGGAAACTCAGATTTTTGGAGAAGCTTCACAACCCCTTTCAATGAAAGTTATTTTCCTCAGTCTCTGCTTGGGGCTATATCAATAGGAAACAAACCATAGAGATAGAACTTGGAACTACTTTATTGTGCATAGTTTCAAGGAGCTAGCTCAAACCGTGTTCGATTTGGAGTTCCTACTACATGTATCCATATAGGAGAAAACAGAGTGAAACCTAAAAATGAAAACGGTCACTGCAAAGGAACGGTTTACATAGAACAACGAAATTTCGTGAGCCAAGTGGGAATGCTGAAATCATCTTAACCTGAATGTATCATCAAGATTCGGTGAAAAAATGTTAGCTGAGATTTCAGCAAATTCGTACTTTTGTGGATGCTTGGCAACCCCTTTCAATGAAAGTGATGTTCGCCAATATCTACTTATGGCTACATCAATAGGAAACACACCATATAGATAGAACATGGAACTACTTTATTGCGTCTACTTTTAAACAGTTAGCACAAACCGTGTTTGATTTAGAGTTCCCACTACATGTATCCATATAGGAGAAAACAGAGTGAAACCTAAAAATGTAAACGGGTACTACAAACGAACGGTTTCTCCTAGAAAAAACAAATTTTGTGGGCCAAGTGGGATTGGTGTACTGATCATTACCTGAAAGAATCATCAGATTGGGTGAAAAAATATTTGGTGAGATTTCAGGAAACTCGTAGTTTTGGGGAAGCTTGGCAACCAGTTTCAATGAAAGTGATTTTCGCCAGTCTCTGCATAGGGCTACATCAATAGGAAACAAAGCATAGAGATAGAACTCGTACCTTCTTTATTGGGTCAAGTTTCAAAGAGATAGCAAAAACCTTGTTTGATTTAGAGTTCCAAATACATGTATCCTTTAGGAGAAAACATAGTGAAACCTACAAATGATAATGGTCACTGCGAATGAACATTTTAACCTAGAAGAACTATATTTGGTGAGAAAAATGGGATTGGTGTACTGATCATAATCTGAAAGTATCATGAAGATTGGGTGAAGAAATGTTTGCTGAGATTTCAGGAAACTCATAGTTTTGGTGAAGCTTTGCAACCCCTTTCAATGACAGTGTTTTTCCTCAGTCTCTGCTTGGGGTTGTATCTATAGGATACAAACCATAGAGACAGAACTTTGAACTAATTTATTGTGCATAGTTTCAAAGAGATAGCACAAACCGTGTTTGATTTAGAGTTCCTACTACATGTATCCATATAGAGAAAATAGAGTAAAACCTAAAAATGATAATGCTCACAGCAAATGAATGGTTTAACCTAGAAGAACTAAATTTGATGAGCCAAGTGGGATTGGTGTACTGATCATTACCTGAAAGTATCAGCAAGATTGGGTGAAAAAATGTTTGCTGAGATTTCAGGAAACTCGTAGTTTTGAGGAAGCTTGCAAACCCTTTCACTGAAATTGATTTTCCTCCGTCTCTGCATGGATCTATATCATTAAAAAAAAAAAACATAGAGGTAGAAGTTGGAACTACTTTATTGTGCATAGTTTCAAGGAGCTAGCACAAACCATGTTTGATATAGAGTTCCAACTATATGTATCATTATAGGAGAAAACAGAGTGAACCTAAACATGATAATGATCACTGCAAACGAATGGTTAAACCTAGAAGAACTAAATTTGGTGAGCCAAGAGGGATTGGTGTTCTGATCTTTACCTGAAAGTATCATCAAGATTGGGTGAAGAAATGCTTGATGAGATTTCAGGAAACTCGTAGTTTTGGGGAAGCTTGGCAACCAGTTTCAATGAAAGTGATTTTCGCCAGTCTTTGCATAGGGCTACATCAATAGGAAAGAAAGCATAGAGATAGAACTCGTATCTTCTTTATTGGGTCAAATTTCATAGGGATAGCAAAAACCTTGTGTGATTTAGAGTTCCAAATACATGTATCCTTTAGGAGAAAACATAGTGAAACCTAAAAATGATAATGGTCACTGCGAACGAACATTTTAACCTAGAAGAACTAAATTTGGTGAGAAAAATGGGATTGGTGTACTGATCATATCCTGAAAGTATCATAAAGATTGGTGAAAATTTGTTTGCTGAGATTTCAGGAAACTCAGATTTTTGGAGAAGCTTCACAACCGCTTTCAATGAAAGTTATTTTCCTCAGTCTCTGCTTGGGGCTATATCAATAGGAAACAAACCATAGAGATAGAACTTGGAACTACTTATTGTGCATAGCTTCAAGGAGATAGCTCAAACCTTGTTCGATTTAGAGTTCCTACTACATGTATCCATATAGGAGAAAACAGAGTGAAACCTAAAAATGAAAACGGTCACTGCAAAGGAACGGTTTACATAGAACAACGAAATTTCGTGAGCCAAGTGGGAATGCTGAAATCATCTTAACCTGAATGTATCATCAAGATTCGGTGAAAAAATGTTAGCTGAGATTTCAGCAAATTCGTACTTTTGTGGATGCTTGGCAACCCCTTTCAATGAAAGTGATGTTCGCCAATATCTACTTATGGCTACATCAATAGGAAACACACCATATAGATAGAACATGGAACTACTTTATTGCGTCTACTTTTAAACAGTTAGCACAAACCGTGTTTGATTTAGAGTTCCCACTACATGTATCCATATAGGAGAAAACAGAGTGAAACCTAAAAATGTAAACGGGTACTACAAACGAACGGTTTATCCTAGAAAAAACAAATTTTGTGGGCCAAGTGGGATTGGTGTACTGATCATTACCTGAAAGTATCATCAGATTGGGTGAAAAAATGTTTGGTGAGATTTCAGGAAACTCGTAGTTTTGGGGAAGCTTGGCAACCACTTTCAATGAAAGTAATTTTCGCCAGTCTCTGCATAGGGCTACATCAATAGGAAACAAAGCATAGAGATAGAACTCGTACCTTCTTTATTGGGTCAAGTTTCAAAGAGATAGCAAAAACCTTGTTTGATTTAGAGTTCCAAATACATGTATCCTTTAGGAGAAAACATAGTGAAACCTACAAATGATAATGGTCACTGCGAATGAACGTTTTAACCTAGAAGAACTAAATTTGGTGAGAAAAATGGGATTGGTGTACTGATCATAATCTGAAAGTATCATGAAGATTGGGTGAAGAAATGTTTGCTGAGATTTCAGGAAACTCATAGTTTTGGCGAAGCTTTGCAACCCCTTTCAATGACAGTGATTTTCCTCAGTCTCTGCTTGGGGTTGTATCTATAGGATACAAACCATAGAGACAGAACTTTGAACTAATTTATTGTGCATAGTTTCAAAGAGATAGCACAAACCGTGTTTGATTTAGAGTTCCTACTACATGTATCCATATAGAGAAAATAGAGTAAAACCTACAAATGACAATGGTCACAGCAAATGAATGGTTTAACCTAGAAGAACTAAATTTGATGAGCCAAGTGGGATTGGTGTACTGATCATTAACTGAAAGTATCATCAAGATTGGGTGAAAAAATGTTTGCTGAGTTTTCAGGAAACTCGTAGTTTTGAGGAAGCTTGCAAACCCTTTCACTGAAATTGATTTTCCTCAGTCTCTGCATGGGGCTATATCATTAAAAAAAAAAAAAATAGAGGTAGAAGTTGGAACTACTTTATTGTGCATAGTTTCAATGAGCTAGCACAAACCGTGTTTGATATAGAGTTCCAACTATATGTATCATTATAGGAGAAAACAGAGTGAACCTAAACATGATAATGATCACTGCAAACGAATGGTTAAACCTAGAAGAACTAAATTTGGTGAGCCAAGAGGGATTGGTGTTCTGATCTTTACCTGAAAGTATCATCAAGATTGGGTGAAGAAATGCTTGATGAGATTTCAGGAAACTCGTAGTTTTGGGGAAGCTTGGCAACCAGTTTCAATGAAAGTGATTTTCGCCAGTCTTTGCATAGGGCTACATCAATAGGAAAGAAAGCATAGAGATAGAACTCGTATCTTCTTTATTGGGTCAAATTTCATAGGGATAGCAAAAACCTTGTGTGATTTAGAGTTCCAAATACATGTATCCTTTAGGAGAAAACATAGTGAAACCTAAAAATGACAATGGTCACTGCGAAGGAACATTTTAACCTGGAAGAACTAAATTTGGTGAGAAAAATGGGATTGGTGTACTGATCATATCCTGAAAGTATCATAAAGATTGGTGAAAAAATGTTTGCTGAGATTTCAGGAAACTCAGATTTTTGGAGAAGCTTCACAACCCCTTTCAATGAAAGTTATTTTCCTCAGTCTCTGCTTGGGGCTATATCAATAGGAAACAAACCATAGAGATAGAACTTGGAACTACTTTATTGTGCATAGTTTCAAGGAGCTAGCTCAAACCGTGTTCGATTTGGAGTTCCTACTACATGTATCCATATAGGAGAAAACAGAGTGAAACCTAAAAATGAAAACGGTCACTGCAAAGGAACGGTTTACATAGAACAACGAAATTTCGTGAGCCAAGTGGGAATGCTGAAATCATCTTAACCTGAATGTATCATCAAGATTCGGTGAAAAAATGTTAGCTGAGATTTCAGCAAATTCGTACTTTTGTGGATGCTTGGCAACCCCTTTCAATGAAAGTGATGTTCGCCAATATCTACTTATGGCTACATCAATAGGAAACACACCATATAGATAGAACATGGAACTACTTTATTGCGTCTACTTTTAAACAGTTAGCACAAACCGTGTTTGATTTAGAGTTCCCACTACATGTATCCATATAGGAGAAAACAGAGTGAAACCTAAAAATGTAAACGGGTACTACAAACGAACGGTTTATCCTAGAAAAAACAAATTTTGTGGGCCAAGTGGGATTGGTGTACTGATCATTACCTGAAAGAATCATCAGATTGGGTGAAAAAATATTTGGTGAGATTTCAGGAAACTCGTAGTTTTGGGGAAGCTTGGCAACCAGTTTCAATGAAAGTGATTTTCGCCAGTCTCTGCATAGGGCTACATCAATAGGAAACAAAGCATAGAGATAGAACTCGTACCTTCTTTATTGGGTCAAGTTTCAAAGAGATAGCAAAAACCTTGTTTGATTTAGAGTTCCAAATACATGTATCCTTTAGGAGAAAACATAGTGAAACCTACAAATGATAATGGTCACTGCGAATGAACATTTTAACCTAGAAGAACTATATTTGGTGAGAAAAATGGGATTGGTGTACTGATCATAATCTGAAAGTATCATGAAGATTGGGTGAAGAAATGTTTGCTGAGATTTCAGGAAACTCATAGTTTTGGTGAAGCTTTGCAACCCCTTTCAATGACAGTGTTTTTCCTCAGTCTCTGCTTGGGGTTGTATCTATAGGATACAAACCATAGAGACAGAACTTTGAACTAATTTATTGTGCATAGTTTCAAAGAGATAGCACAAACCGTGTTTGATTTAGAGTTCCTACTACATGTATCCATATAGAGAAAATAGAGTAAAACCTAAAAATGATAATGCTCACAGCAAATGAATGGTTTAACCTAGAAGAACTAAATTTGATGAGCCAAGTGGGATTGGTGTACTGATCATTACCTGAAAGTATCAGCAAGATTGGGTGAAAAAATGTTTGCTGAGATTTCAGGAAACTCGTAGTTTTGAGGAAGCTTGCAAACCCTTTCACTGAAATTGATTTTCCTCCGTCTCTGCATGGATCTATATCATTAAAAAAAAAAAACATAGAGGTAGAAGTTGGAACTACTTTATTGTGCATAGTTTCAAGGAGCTAGCACAAACCATGTTTGATATAGAGTTCCAACTATATGTATCATTATAGGAGAAAACAGAGTGAACCTAAACATGATAATGATCACTGCAAACGAATGGTTAAACCTAGAAGAACTAAATTTGGTGAGCCAAGAGGGATTGGTGTTCTGATCTTTACCTGAAAGTATCATCAAGATTGGGTGAAGAAATGCTTGATGAGATTTCAGGAAACTCGTAGTTTTGGGGAAGCTTGGCAACCAGTTTCAATGAAAGTGATTTTCGCCAGTCTTTGCATAGGGCTACATCAATAGGAAAGAAAGCATAGAGATAGAACTCGTATCTTCTTTATTGGGTCAAATTTCATAGGGATAGCAAAAACCTTGTGTGATTTAGAGTTCCAAATACATGTATCCTTTAGGAGAAAACATAGTGAAACCTAAAAATGATAATGGTCACTGCGAACGAACATTTTAACCTAGAAGAACTAAATTTGGTGAGAAAAATGGGATTGGTGTACTGATCATATCCTGAAAGTATCATAAAGATTGGTGAAAAATTGTTTGCTGAGATTTCAGGAAACTCAGATTTTTGGAGAAGCTTCACAACCGCTTTCAATGAAAGTTATTTTCCTCAGTCTCTGCTTGGGGCTATATCAATAGGAAACAAACCATAGAGATAGAACTTGGAACTACTTATTGTGCATAGTTTCAAGGAGATAGCTCAAACCGTGTTCGATTTAGAGTTCCTACTACATGTATCCATATAGGAGAAAACAGAGTGAAACCTAAAAATGAAAACGGTCACTGCAAAGGAACGGTTTACATAGAACAACGAAATTTCGTGAGCCAAGTGGGAATGCTGAAATCATCTTAACCTGAATGTATCATCAAGATTCGGTGAAAAAATGTTAGCTGAGATTTCAGCAAATTCGTACTTTTGTGGATGCTTGGCAACCCCTTTCAATGAAAGTGATGTTCGCCAATATCTACTTATGGCTACATCAATAGGAAACACACCATATAGATAGAACATGGAACTACTTTATTGCGTCTACTTTTAAACAGTTAGCACAAACCGTGTTTGATTTAGAGTTCCCACTACATGTATCCATATAGGAGAAAACAGAGTGAAACCTAAAAATGTAAACGGGTACTACAAACGAACGGTTTATCCTAGAAAAAACAAATTTTGTGGGCCAAGTGGGATTGGTGTACTGATCATTACCTGAAAGTATCATCAGATTGTGTGAAAAAATGTTTGGTGAGATTTCAGGAAACTCGTAGTTTTGGGGAAGCTTGGCAACCACTTTCAATGAAAGTAATTTTCGCCAGTCTCTGCATAGGGCTACATCAATAGGAAACAAAGCATAGAGATAGAACTCGTACCTTCTTTATTGGGTCAAGTTTCAAAGAGATAGCAAAAACCTTGTTTGATTTAGAGTTCCAAATACATGTATCCTTTAGGAGAAAACATAGTGAAACCTACAAATGATAATGGTCACTGCGAATGAACGTTTTAACCTAGAAGAACTAAATTTGGTGAGAAAAATGGGATTGGTGTACTGATCATAATCTGAAAGTATCATGAAGATTGGGTGAAGAAATGTTTGCTGAGATTTCAGGAAACTCATAGTTTTGGCGAAGCTTTGCAACCCCTTTCAATGACAGTGATTTTCCTCAGTCTCTGCTTGGGGTTGTATCTATAGGATACAAACCATAGAGACAGAACTTTGAACTAATTTATTGTGCATAGTTTCAAAGAGATAGCACAAACCGTGTTTGATTTAGAGTTCCTACTACATGTATCCATATAGAGAAAATAGAGTAAAACCTAAAAATGATAATGGTCACAGCAAATGAATGGTTTAACCTAGAAGAACTAAATTTGATGAGCCAAGTGGGATTGGTGTACTGATCATTACCTGAAAGTATCATCAAGATTGGGTGAAAAAATGTTTGCTGAGATTTCAGGAAACTCGTAGTTTTGAGGAAGCTTGCAAACCCTTTCAGTGAAATTGATTTTCCTCCGTCTCTGCATGGGGCTATATCACTAAAAAAAAAAAACCATAGAGGTAGAAGTTTGAACTACTTTATTGTGCATAGTTTCAAGGAGCTAGCACAAACCGTGTTTGATATAGAGTTCCAACTATATGTATCATTATAGGAGAAAACAGAGTGAACCTAAACATGATAATGATCACTGCAAACGAATGGTTAAACCTAGAAGAACTAAATTTGGTGAGCCAAGAGGGATTGGTGTTCTGATCTTTACCTGAAAGTATCATCAAGATTGGGTGAAGAAATGCTTGATGAGATTTCAGGAAACTCGTAGTTTTGGGGAAGCTTGGCAACCACTTTCAATGAAAGTGATTTTCGCCAGTCTTTGCATAGGGCTACATCAATAGGAAAGAAAGCATAGAGATAGAATTCGTATCTTCTTTATTGGGTCAAATTTCATAGGGATAGCAAAAACCTTGTGTGATTTAGAGTTCCAAATACATGTATCCTTTAGGAGAAAACATAGTGAAACCTAAAAATGACAATGGTCACTGCGAACGAACATTTTAACCTGGAAGAACTAAATTTGGTGAGAAAAATGGGATTGGTGTACTGATCATATCCTGAAAGTATCATAAAGATTGGTGAAAAAATGTTTTCTGAGATTTCAGGAAACTCAGATTTTTGGAGAAGCTTCACAACCCCTTTCAATGAAAGTTATTTTCCTCAGTCTCTGCTTGGGGCTATATCAATAGGAAACAAACCATAGAGATAGAACTTGGAACTACTTTATTGTGCATAGTTTCAAGGAGCTAGCTCAAACCGTGTTCGATTTGGAGTTCCTACTACATGTATCCATATAGGAGAAAACAGAGTGAAACCTAAAAATGAAAACGGTCACTGCAAAGGAACGGTTTACATAGAACAACGAAATTTCGTGAGCCAAGTGGGAATGCTGAAATCATCTTAACCTGAATGTATCATCAAGATTCGGTGAAAAAATGTTAGCTGAGATTTCAGCAAATTCGTACTTTTGTGGATGCTTGGCAACCCCTTTCAATGAAAGTGATGTTCGCCAATATCTACTTATGGCTACATCAATAGGAAACACACCATATAGATAGAACATGGAACTACTTTATTGCGTCTACTTTTAAACAGTTAGCACAAACCGTGTTTGATTTAGAGTTCCCACTACATGTATCCATATAGGAGAAAACAGAGTGAAACCTAAAAATGTAAACGGGTACTACAAACGAACGGTTTATCCTAGAAAAAACAAATTTTGTGGGCCAAGTGGGATTGGTGTACTGATCATTACCTGAAAGAATCATCAGATTGGGTGAAAAAATATTTGGTGAGATTTCAGGAAACTCGTAGTTTTGGGGAAGCTTGGCAACCAGTTTCAATGAAAGTGATTTTCGCCAGTCTCTGCATAGGGCTACATCAATAGGAAACAAAGCATAGAGATAGAACTCGTACCTTCTTTATTGGGTCAAGTTTCAAAGAGATAGCAAAAACCTTGTTTGATTTAGAGTTCCAAATACATGTATCCTTTAGGAGAAAACATAGTGAAACCTACAAATGATAATGGTCACTGCGAATGAACATTTTAACCTAGAAGAACTATATTTGGTGAGAAAAATGGGATTGGTGTACTGATCATAATCTGAAAGTATCATGAAGATTGGGTGAAGAAATGTTTGCTGAGATTTCAGGAAACTCATAGTTTTGGTGAAGCTTTGCAACCCCTTTCAATGACAGTGTTTTTCCTCAGTCTCTGCTTGGGGTTGTATCTATAGGATACAAACCATAGAGACAGAACTTTGAACTAATTTATTGTGCATAGTTTCAAAGAGATAGCACAAACCGTGTTTGATTTAGAGTTCCTACTACATGTATCCATATAGAGAAAATAGAGTAAAACCTAAAAATGATAATGCTCACAGCAAATGAATGGTTTAACCTAGAAGAACTAAATTTGATGAGCCAATTGGGATTGGTGTACTGATCATTACCTGAAAGTATCAGCAAGATTGGGTGAAAAAATGTTTGCTGAGATTTCAGGAAACTCGTAGTTTTGAGGAAGCTTGCAAACCCTTTCACTGAAATTGATTTTCCTCGGTCTCTGCATGGATCTATATCATTAAAAAAAAAAAACATAGAGGTAGAAGTTGGAACTACTTTATTGTGCATAGTTTCAAGGAGCTAGCACAAACCATGTTTGATATAGAGTTCCAACTATATGTATCATTATAGGAGAAAACAGAGTGAACCTAAACATGATAATGATCACTGCAAACGAATGGTTAAACCTAGAAGAACTAAATTTGGTGAGCCAAGAGGGATTGGTGTTCTGATCTTTACCTGAAAGTATCATCAAGATTGGGTGAAGAAATGCTTGATGAGATTTCAGGAAACTCGTAGTTTTGGGGAAGCTTGGCAACCACTTTCAATGAAAGTGATTTTCGCCAGTCTTTGCATAGGGCTACATCAATAGGAAAGAAACCATAGAGATAGAACTCATATCTTCTGCAGAAAAAGCTTTCGACAAAGTACAGCATCCCTTTATGTTCAAAACTCTAGAAAAATTAGGGATAACTGGATCATACCTCAACATTGTAAAAGCAATCTATGATAAGCCACAGGCCAGCATCATTCTGAATGGAGAAAAATTGAAGGCATTCCCTCTAAGATCTGGTACAAGACAGGGATGCCCTCTCTCACCACTTCTGTTCAACATAGTCCTCGAAACACTGGCCAGAGCAATCAGGCAGACGAAAGAAATTAAAGGCATAAAAATAGGAAAAGAAGAACTTAAATTATCACTATTTGCAGATGATATGATTCTATACCTAGCAGACCCAAAAGGGTCTACAAAGAAGCTATTAGAGCTAATAAATGAATTCAGCAAAGTGGCAGGATATAAGATCAACACGCATAAATCAAAGGCATTCCTGTATATCAGCGACAAATCCTCTGAAACGGAAATGAGGACAACTACTCCATTCACAATATCCCCCCAAAAAATAAAATACTTGGGAATCAACCTAACAAAAGAGGTGAAAGATTTATACAATGAAAATTACAGAACCCTAAAGAAAGACATAGAAGAAGACCTTAGAAGATGGAAAAATATACCCTGCTCATGGATAGGCAGAACTAACATCATCAAAATGGCGATATTACCAAAAGTCTTATATAAGTTCAATGCAATGCCAATCAAAATCCCAACAGCATATCTTGTAGAAATCGATAAAAGAATCATGAAATTCATATGGAATAATAAAAGACCCAGAATAGCAAAAACAATACTAAGCAGGAAGTGTGAATCAGGCGGTATAGCGATACCAGACTTCAAACTATACTACAGAGCAATAGTAACAAAAACAGCATGGTACTGGTACCAAAACAGGCGGGTGGACCAATGGTACAGAATAGAGGACACAGTAACCAATCCACAAAACTACAACTATCTTATTTTTGATAAAGGGGCTAAAAGCATGCAATGGAGGAAGGATAGCATCTTCAACAAATGGTGCTGGGAAAACTGGAAATCCATTTGCACCAAAATGAATCTGAATCCTTATCTCTCGCCGCGCACAAAAGTTAACTCAAAATGGATCAAGGAGCTTGATATTAAATCAGAGACATGGCATCTGATAGAAGAAAAAGTTGGTTATGATCTACACGCTGTGGGATCGGGCTCCAAATTCCTCAATAGGACACCCATAGCGCTAGAGTTAACAAGTAGAATCAACAAATGGGACTTACTCAAACTAAAAAGTTTTTTCTCAGCAAAAGAAACAATAAGAGAGATAAACAGGGAACCTACATCCTGGGAACAAATCTTTACTCCACACACTTCAGATAGAGCCCTAATAACCAGAATATACAAAGAACTCAAAAAATTAGACAATAAGATAACAAATAACCCAATCAATAAATGGGCCAAGGACCTGAACAGACACTTCTCAGAGGAGGACATACAATCAATCAACAAGTACATGAAAAAATGCTCACCATCGCTAGCAGTCAGAGAAATGCAAATCAAAACTACCCTAAGATACCATCTCACTCCAGTAAGACTGGCAGCCATTAGGAAGTCAAACAACAATAAGTGCTGGAGAGGATGCGGGGAAAAGGGCACTCTTGTTCATTGCTGGTGGGACTGCAAATTGGTGAAGCCAATTTGGAAAGCAGTATGGAGATTTCTTGGAAAGCTGGGAATGGAACCGCCATTCGACCCAGCTATTCCCCTTCTTGGTCTATTCCCTAAAGCCCTAACAAGAGCATGCTACAGGGACACTGCAACATCGATGTTCATAGCAGCTCAATTCACGATAGCAAGACTGTGGAACCAGCCTAGATGCCCTTCAATAGATGAATGGATAAAAAAAATGTGGCATCTATATACTATGGAGTATTATTCTGCATTAAAAAATGACAAAATCATAGAATTTGGAGGGAAATGGATGGCATTAGAGCAGATTATGCTAAGTGAAGCTAGTCAATCTTTAAAAAACAAATACCAAATGACTCCTTTGATATAAGGGGAGTAAACAAGGACAGGGTAGGGACGAAGAGCTTGAGAAGAAGATTTACATTAAACAGGGATGAGAGGTGGGAGGGAAAGGGAGTGAGAAGGGAAATCGCATGGTAATGGAAGGCGATTCTCAGGGTTATACAAAAATGACATATAAGAGGAAAGGAGGGGTAAGACAAGATAATACAAATGGAAGAAATGATCTACAGTAGAAGGGGTAGAGAGAGAAAAGGGGAAGGGAGGGGAGGGGAGGGGAGGGGAGGGGAGGGGGGATAGTAGAGAATAGGACAGACAGCAGAATACATCAGACAAGAGAAAGGCAATATGTCAATCAATGGAAGGGTAACTGATGTGATACAGCAATCTGTATAAGGGGTAAAATTGGGAGTTCATAACCCACTTGAATCAAACTGTGAAATATGATGTATTAAGAACTATGTAATGTTTTGAATGACCAACAATAAAAAAAAAAATAAATAAAAAATAAAAAAAATTAAAAAAAAAAAAAAAAAAAAAAAAGAACTCGTATCTTCTTTATTGGGTCAAATTTCATAGGGATAGCAAAAACCTTGTGTGATTTAGAGTTTCAAATACATGTATCCTTTAGGAGAAAACATAGTGAAACCTAAAAATGATAATGGTCACTGCGAACGAACATTTTAACCTAGAAGAACTAAATTTGGTGAGAAAAATGGGATTGGTGTACTGATCATATCCTGAAAGTATCATAAAGATTGGTGAAAAAATGTTTGCTGAGATTTCAGGAAACTCAGATTTTTGGAGAAGCTTCACAACCCCTTTCAATGAAAGTTATTTTCCTCAGTCTCTGCTTGGGGCTATATCAATAGGAAACAAACCATAGAGATAGAACTTGGAACTACTTTATTGTGCATAGTTTCAAGGAGCTAGCTCAAACCGTGTTCGATTTGGAGTTCCTACTACATGTATCCATATAGGAGAAAACAGAGTGAAACCTAAAAATGAAAACGGTCACTGCAAAGGAACGGTTTACATAGAACAACGAAATTTCGTGAGCCAAGTGGGAATGCTGAAATCATCTTAACCTGAATGTATCATCAAGATTCGGTGAAAAAATGTTAGCTGAGATTTCAGCAAATTCGTACTTTTGTGGATGCTTGGCAACCCCTTTCAATGAAAGTGATGTTCGCCAATATCTACTTATGGCTACATCAATAGGAAACACACCATATAGATAGAACATGGAACTACTTTATTGCGTCTACTTTTAAACAGTTAGCACAAACCGTGTTTGATTTAGAGTTCCCACTACATGTATCCATATAGGAGAAAACAGAGTGAAACCTAAAAATGTAAACGGGTACTACAAACGAACGGTTTATCCTAGAAAAAACAAATTTTGTGGGCCAAGTGGGATTGGTGTACTGATCATTACCTGAAAGAATCATCAGATTGGGTGAAAAAATATTTGGTGAGATTTCAGGAAACTCGTAGTTTTGGGGAAGCTTGGCAACCAGTTTCAATGAAAGTGATTTTCGCCAGTCTCTGCATAGGGCTACATCAATAGGAAACAAAGCATAGAGATAGAACTCGTACCTTTTTATTGGGTCAAGTTTCAAAGAGATAGCAAAAACCTTGTTTGATTTAGAGTTCCAAATACATGTATCCTTTAGGAGAAAACATAGTGAAACCTACAAATGATAATGGTCACTTCGAATGAACATTTTAACCTAGAAGAACTATATTTGGTGAGAAAAATGGGATTGGTGTACTGATCATAATCTGAGAGTATCATGAAGATTGGGTGAAGAAATGTTTGCTGAGATTTCAGGAAACTCATAGTTTTGGCGAAGCTTTGCAACCCCTTTCAATGACAGTGTTTTTCCTCAGTCTCTGCTTGGGGTTGTATCTATAGGATACAAACCATAGAGACAGAACTTTGAACTAATTTATTGTGCATAGTTTCAAAGAGATAGCACAAACCGTGTTTGATTTAGAGTTCCTACTACATGTATCCATATAGAGAAAATAGAGTAAAACCTAAAAATGATAATGCTCACAGCAAATGAATGGTTTAACCTAGAAGAACTAAATTTGATGAGCCAAGTGGGATTGGTGTACTGATCATTACCTGAAAGTATCAGCAAGATTGGGTGAAAAAATGTTTGCTGAGATTTCAGGAAACTCGTAGTTTTGAGGAAGCTTGCAAACCCTTTCACTGAAATTGATTTTCCTCAGTCTCTGCATGGGGCTATATCATTAAAAAAAAAAAACATAGAGGTAGAAGTTGGAACTACTTTATTGTGCATAGTTTCAAGGAGCTAGCACAAACCATGTTTGATATAGAGTTCCAACTATATGTATCATTATAGGAGAAAACAGAGTGAACCTAAACATGATAATGATCACTGCAAACGAATGGTTAAACCTAGAAGAACTAAATTTGGTGAGCCAAGAGGGATTGGTGTTCTGATCTTTACCTGAAAGTATCATCAAGATTGGGTGAAGAAATGCTTGATGAGATTTCAGGAAACTCGTAGTTTTGGGGAAGCTTGGCAACCACTTTCAATGAAAGTGATTTTCGCCAGTCTTTGCATAGGGCTACATCAATAGGAAACAAAGCATAGAGATAGAACTCGTATCTTCTTTATTGGGTCAAGTTTCAAAGAGATAGCAAAAACCTTGTTTGATTTAGAGTTCCAAATACATGTATCCTTTAGGAGAATACATAGTGAAACCTAAAAATGATAATGTTCTCTGCGAACGAACGTTTTAAACTAGAAGAACTAAATTTGGTGAGAAAAATGGGATTGGTGTACTGATCATAACCTGAAAGTATCATCAACATTGGGTGAAGAAATGTTTGCTGAGATTTCAGGAAACTCAGATTTTTGGCGAAGCTTCGCAACACCATTCAATGAAAGTGATTTTCCTCAGTCTCTGCTTGGGGCTATATCAATAGGAAACAAACCATAGAGATACAACTTGGAACTACTTTATTGTGAATACTTTTAAAGAGGTAGCACAAACGGTGTTTGATTTAGTGTTCCAACTGCATGTATCCATATAGGAGAAAACAGAGTGAAACCTAAAACTAAAAACGGTCACTGCAAAGGAACCGTTTAACCTAGAAGAACGAAATTTGGTGAGCAAAGTCTGAATGGTGTACTGATCATTACCTGAAAGTATCATCAAGATAGGGTGAAAAAATCTTTGTTGAAATTTCAGGAAACTCGTAGTTTTGAGCAAGCTTGGCAACCCCTTTCAATGAAAGTGATTTTCCTCAGTCTCTTCTTGGGGGTGTATCTATAGGATACAAACCATAGAGACAGAACTTTGAACTAATTTATTGTGCATAGTTTCAAAGAGATAGCACAAACCGTGTTTGATTTAGAGTTCCTACAACATGTATCCATATAGAGAAAATAGAGTAAAACCTAAAAATGATAATGGTCACAGCAAATGAATGGTTTAACCTAGAAGAACTAAATTTGATGAGCCAAGTGGGATTGGTGTACTGATCATTACCTGAAAGTATCATCAGATTGGGTGAAAAAATGTTTGCTAAGATTTCTGGAAACTCATAGTTTTGGGGAAGCTTGGAAACCCCTTTCAATGAGAGGTATTTTCCTCAGTCTGCTTGGTACTATATCAATAGGAAAGAAACCATAGAGATCGAACGTTGAACTAATTTATTGTGCTCAGTTTCAAAGAGCTAGCACAAACCGTGTTTGATTTAGAGTTCCAACTACATGTATACATATAGGAGAAAACATAGTGAAACCTAAAAATGAAAACAGTTACTGCAAACGAACGGTTTAACCTAGAAGAACGAAATTTGGTGTGCCAAGTGGGAATGGTGTCCTGATCATTACATGAAAGTATCATCAAGATTGGATGAAAAAATGTTTGCTGAGATTTCAGGAAACTCATAGTTTTGGGGAAGCTTGGCAACCCCTTTCAATGAAAGTGATGTTCCCCAGTCTCTACATGGGGCTACATCAATAGGAAACAAACCATAGAGATAGAACTTGGAACTACATTATTTGGTCAAGTTTCAAAGAGCTAGCATAAACCGTGTTTGATTTAGAGTTCCAACTACATGAATCCATATAGGAGAAAACAGAGTGAAATTAAAAATGAAAACGGTTACTGCAATCGAAGGGTTTAACCTAGAAGAACGAAATTTGGTAAGCCAAGTGGGATTGGTGTACTGATCATTACCTGAAAGTATCATCAAGATTGGGTGAAAAAATGTTTGCTGAGATTTCAGGAACCTCGTAGTTTTGAGGAAGCTTGCAAACCCTTTCAGTGAAATTGATTTTCCTCCGTCTCTGCATGGGGCTATATCATTAAAAAAAAAAAAAAAAAAACAAACAAACAAAAAAAAAACATAGACATAGAACTTGGAACTACTTTATTGTGCATAGTTTCAAGGAGCTAGCACAAACTGTGTTTGATATAGAGTTCCAAATACATGTATCATTATAAGAGAAAACAGAGTGAAACCTAAACATGATAATGGTCACTACAAACGAACGGTTAAACCTAGAAGGGATAAATTTGGAGAGGCAAGAGGGATTGGTGTTCTGATCATTACCTGAAAGTATCATCAAGATTGGGTGAAGAAATGCTTGATGAGATTTCAGGAAACTCGTAGTTTTGGGGAAGCTTGGCAACCAGTTTCAATGAATGTGATTTTCGCCAGTCTTTGCATAGGGCTACATCAATAGGAAAGAAAGCATAGAGATAGAACTCATATCTTCTTTATTGGGTCAAATTTCATAGGGATAGCAAAAACCTTGTGTGATTTAGAGTTCCAAATACATGTATCCTTTAGGAGAAACATAGTGAAACCTAAAAATGATAATGGTCACTGCGAACGAACATTTTAACCTAGAAGAACTAAATTTGGTGAGAAAAATGGGATTGGTGTACTGATCATATCCTGAAAGTATCATAAAGATTGGTGAAAAAATGTTTGCTGAGATTTCAGGAAACTCAGATTTTTGGAGAAGCTTCACAACCCCTTTCAATGAAAGTTATTTTCCTCAGTCTCTGCTTGGGGCTATATCAATAGGAAACAAACCATAGAGATAGAACTTGGAACTACTTTATTGTGCATAGTTTCAAGGAGCTAGCTCAAACCGTGTTCGATTTAGAGTTCCTACTACATGTATCCATATAGGAGAAAACAGAGTGAAACCTAAAAATGAAAACGGTAACTGCAAAGGAACGGTTTACAGAGAACAACGAAATTTCGTGAGCCAAGTGGGAATGCTGAAATCATCTTAACCTGAATGTATCATCAAGATTCGGTGAAAAAATGTTAGCTGAGATTTCAGCAAATTCGTACTTTTGTGGATGCTTGGCAACCCCTTTCAATGAAAGTGATGTTCGCCAATATCTACTTATGGCTACATCAATAGGAAACACACCATATAGATAGAACATGGAACTACTTTATTGCGTCTACTTTTAAACAGTTAGCACAAACCGTGTTTGATTTAGAGTTCCCACTACATGTATCCATATAGGAGAAAACAGAGTGAAACCTAAAAATGTAAACGGGTACTACAAACGAACGGTTTATCCTAGAAAAAACAAATTTTGTGGGCCAAGTGGGATTGGTGTACTGATCATTACCTGAAAGTATCATCAGATTGTGTGAAAAAATGTTTGGTGAGATTTAAGGAAACTCGTAGTTTTGGGGAAGCTTGGCAACCACTTTCAATGAAAGTAATTTTTGCCAGTCTCTGCATAGGGCTACATCAATAGGAAACAAAGTATAGAGATAGAACTCGTACCTTCTTTATTGGGTCAAGTTTCAAAGAGCTAGCAAAAACCTTGTTTGATTTAGAGTTCCAAATACATGTATCCTTTAGGAGAAAACATAGTGAAACCTACAAATGATAATGGTCACTGCGAATGAACGTTTTAACCTAGAAGAACTAAATTTGGTGAGAAAAATGGGATTGGTGTACTGATCATAATCTGAAAGTATCATGAAGATTGGGTGAAGAAATGTTTGCTGAGATTTCAGGAAGCTCATAGTTTTGGCGAAGCTTTGCAACCCCTTTCAATGACAGTGATTTTCCTCAGTCTCTGCTTGGGGTTGTATCTATAGGATACAAACCATAGAGACAGAACTTTGAACTAATTTATTGTGCATAGTTTCAAAGAGATAGCACAAACCGTGTTTGATTTAGAGTTCCTACTACATGTATCCATATAGAGAAAATAGAGTAAAACCTAAAAATGATAATGCTCACAGCAAATGAATGGTTTAACCTAGAAGAACTAAATTTGATGAGCCAAGTGGGATTGGTGTACTGATCATTACCTGAAAGTATCATCAAGATTGGGTGAAAAAATGTTTGCTGAGATTTCAGGAAACTCGTAGTTTTGAGGAAGCTTGCAAACCCTTTCACTGAAATTGATTTTCCTCAGTCTCTGCATGGGGCTATATCATTAAAAAAAAAACCATAGAGGTAGAAGTTGGAACTACTTTATTGTGCATAGTTTCAAGGAGCTAGCACAAACCGTGTTTGATATAGAGTTCCAACTATATGTATCATTATAGGAGAAAACAGAGTGAACCTAAACATGATAATGATCACTGCAAACGAATGGTTAAACCTAGAAGAACTAAATTTGGTGAGCCAAGAGGGATTGGTGTTCTGATCTTTACCTGAAAGTATCATCAAGATTGGGTGAAGAAATGCTTGATGAGATTTCAGGAAACTCGTAGTTTTGGGGAAGCTTGGCAACCAGTTTCTATGAAAGTGATGTTCCCCAGTCTTTGCATAGGGCTACATCAATAGGAAAGAAAGCATAGAGATAGAACTCGTATCTTCTGTATTGGGTCAAATTTCATAGGCATAGCAAAAACCTTGTGTGATTTAGAGTTCCAAATACATGTATCCTTTAGGAGAAAACATAGTGAAACCTAAAAATGATAATGGTCACTGCGAACGAACATTTTAACCTAGAAGAACTAAATTTGGTGAGAAAAATGGGATTGGTGTACTGATCATATCCTGAAAGTATCATAAAGATTGGTGAAAAAATGTTTGCTGAGATTTCAGGAAACTCAGATTTTTGGAGAAGCTTCACAACCCCTTTCAATGAAAGTTATTTTCCTCAGTCTCTGCTTGGGGCTATATCAATAGGAAACAAACCATAGAGATAGAACTTGGAACTACTTTATTGTGCATAGTTTCAAGGAGCTAGCTCAAACCGTGTTCGATTTAGAGTTCCTACTACATGTATCCATATAGGAGAAAACAGAGTGAAACCTAAAAATGAAAACGGTCACTGCAAAGGAACGGTTTACAGAGAACAACGAAATTTCGTGAGCCAAGTGGGAATGCTGAAATCATCTTAACCTGAATGTATCATCAAGATTCGGTGAAAAAATGTTAGCTGAGATTTCAGCAAATTCGTACTTTTGTGGATGCTTGGCAACCCCTTTCAATGAAAGTGATGTTCGCCAATATCTACTTATGGCTACATCAATAGGAAACACACCATATAGATAGAACATGGAACTACTTTATTGCGTCTACTTTTAAACAGTTAGCACAAACCGTGTTTGATTTAGAGTTCCCACTACATGTATCCATATAGGAGAAAACAGAGTGAAACCTAAAAATGTAAACGGGTACTACAAACGAACGGTTTATCCTAGAAAAAACAAATTTTGTGGGCCAAGTGGGATTGGTGTTCTGATCATTACCTGAAAGTATCATCAGATTGTGTGAAAAAATGTTTGGTGAGATTTCAGGAAACTCGTAGTTTTGGGGAAGCTTGGCAACCACTTTCAATGAAAGTGATTTTCGCCAGTCTCTGCATAGGGCTACATCAATAGGAAACAAAGCATAGAGATAGAACTCGTACCTTCTTTATTGGGTCAAGTTTCAAAGAGATAGCAAAAACCTTGTTTGATTTAGAGTTCCAAATACATGTATCCTTTAGGAGAAAACATAGTGAAACCTACAAATGATAATGGTCACTGCGAATGAACGTTTTAACCTAGAAGAACTAAATTTGGTGAGAAAAATGGGATTGGTGTACTGATCATAATCTGAAAGTATCATGAAGATTGGGTGAAGAAATGTTTGCTGAGATTTCAGGAAACTCATAGTTTTGGCGAAGCTTTGCAACCCCTTTCAATGACAGTGATTTTCCTCAGTCTCTGCTTGGGGTTGTATCTATAGGATACAAACCATAGAGACAGAACTTTGAACTAATTTATTGTGCATAGTTTCAAAAAGATAGCAAAAACCGTGTTTGATTTAGAGTTCCTACTACATGTATCCACATAGTGAAAATAGAGTAAAACCTAAAAAAAATGATAATGGTCACAGCAAATAAATGGTTTAACCTAGAAGAACTAAATTTGATGAGCCAAGTGGGATTGGTGTACTGATCATTACCTGAAAGTATCATCAAGATTGGGTGAAAAAATGTTTGCTGAGATTTCAGGAAACTCGTAGTTTTGAGGAAGCTTGCAAACCCTTTCACTGAAATTGATTTTCCTCAGTCTCTGCATGGGGCTATATCATTAAAAAAAAAAAAAAAAAAAAAAACATAGAGGTAGAAGTTGGAACTACTTTATTGTGCATAGTTTCAAGGAGCTAGCACAAACCGTGTTTGATATAGAGTTCCAACTATATGTATCATTATAGGAGAAAACAGAGTGAACCTAAACATGATAATGATCACTGCAAACGAATGGTTAAACCTAGAAGAACTAAATTTGGTGAGCCAAGAGGGATTGGTGTTCTGATCTTTACCTGAAAGTATCATCAAGATTGGGTGAAGAAATGCTTGATGAGATTTCAGGAAACTCGTAGTTTTGGGGAAGCTTGGCAACCAGTTTCAATGAAAGTCATTTTCGCCAGTCTTTGCATAGGGCTACATCAATAGGAAAGAAAGCATAGAGATAGAACTCGTATCTTCTTTATTGGGTCAAATTTCATAGGGATAGCAAAAACCTTGTGTGATTTAGAGTTCCAAATACATGTATCCTTTAGGAGAAAACATAGTGAAACCTAAAAATGACAATGGTCACTGCGAACGAACATTTTAACCTGGAAGAACTAAATTTGGTGAGAAAAATGGGATTGGTGTACTGATCATATCCTGAAAGTATCATAAAGATTGGTGAAAAAATGTTTGCTGAGATTTCAGGAAACTCAGATTTTTGGAGAAGCTTCACAACCCCTTTCAATGAAAGTTATTTTCCTCAGTCTCTGCTTGGGGCTATATCAATAGGAAACAAACCATAGAGATAGAACTTGGAACTACTTTATTGTGCATAGTTTCAAGGAGCTAGCTCAAACCGTGTTCGATTTGGAGTTCCTACTACATGTATCCATATAGGAGAAAACAGAGTGAAACCTAAAAATGAAAACGGTCACTGCAAAGGAACGGTTTACAGAGAACAACGAAATTTCGTGAGCCAAGTGGGAATGCTGAAATCATCTTAACCTGAATGTATCATCAAGATTCGGTGAAAAAATGTTAGCTGAGATTTCAGCAAATTCGTACTTTTGTGGATGCTTGGCAACCCCTTTCAATGAAAGTGATGTTCGCCAATATCTACTTATGGCTACATCAATAGGAAACACACCATATAGATAGAACATGGAACTACTTTATTGCGTCTACTTTTAAACAGTTAGCACAAACCGTGTTTGATTTAGAGTTCCCACTACATGTATCCATATAGGAGAAAACAGAGTGAAACCTAAAAATGTAAACGGGTACTACAAACGAACGGTTTATCCTAGAAAAAACAAATTTTGTGGGCCAAGTGGGATTGGTGTACTGATCATTACCTGAAAGAATCATCAGATTGGGTGAAAAAATATTTGGTGAGATTTCAGGAAACTCGTAGTTTTGGGGAAGCTTGGCAACCAGTTTCAATGAAAGTGATTTTCGCCAGTCTCTGCATAGGGCTACATCAATAGGAAACAAAGCATAGAGATAGAACTCGTACCTTCTTTATTGGGTCAAGTTTCAAAGAGATAGCAAAAACCTTGTTTGATTTAGAGTTCCAAATACATGTATCCTTTAGGAGAAAACATAGTGAAACCTACAAATGATAATGGTCACTGCGAATGAACATTTTAACCTAGAAGAACTATATTTGGTGAGAAAAATGGGATTGGTGTACTGATCATAATCTGAAGGTATCATGAAGATTGGGTGAAGAAATGTTTGCTGAGATTTCAGGAAACTCATAGTTTTGGCGAAGCTTTGCAACCCCTTTAAATGACAGTGTTTTTCCTCAGTCTCTGCTTGGGGTTGTATCTATAGGATACAAACCATAGAGACAGAACTTTGAACTAATTTATTGTGCATAGTTTCAAAGAGATAGCACAAACCGTGTTTGATTTAGAGTTCCTACTACATGTATCCATATAGAGAAAATAGAGTAAAACCTAAAAATGATAATGCTCACAGCAAATGAATGGTTAACCTAGAAGAACTAAATTTGATGAGCCAAGTGGGATTGGTGTACTGATCATTACCTGAAAGTATCAGCAAGATTGGGTGAAAAAATGTTTGCTGAGATTTCAGGAAACTCTTAGTTTTGAGGAAGCTTGCAAACCCTTTCACTGAAATTGATTTTCCTCAGTCTCTGCATGGGGCTATATCATTAAAAAAAAAAAACCATAGAGGTAGAAGTTGGAACTACTTTATTGTGCATAGTTTCAAGGAGCTAGCACAAACCATGTTTGATATAGAGTTCCAACTATATGTATCATTATAGGAGAAAACAGAGTGAACCTAAACATGATAATGATCACTGCAAACGAATGGTTAAACCTAGAAGAACTAAATTTGGTGAGCCAAGAGGGATTGGTGTTCTGATCTTTACCTGAAAGTATCATCAAGATTGGGTGAAGAAATGCTTGATGAGATTTCAGGAAACTCGTAGTTTTGGGGAAGCTTGGCAACCCCTTTCAATGAAAGTGATGTTCCCCAGTCTCTACATGGGGCTACATCAATAGGAAACAAACCATAGAGATAGAACTTGGAACTACTTTATTTGGTCAAGTTTCAAATAGCTAGCATAAACCGTGTTTGATTTAGAGTTCCAACTACATGAATCCATATAGGAGAAAACAGAGTGAAATTAAAAATGAAAACGGTTACTGCAAACGAACGGTTTAACCTAGAAGAACGAAATTTGGTAAGCCAAGTGGGATTGGTGTACTGATCATTACCTGAAAGTATCATCAAGATTGGGTGAAAAAACGTTTGCTGAGATTTCAGGAAACTCGTAGTTTTAATGAAGCTTGCAAACCCTTTCACTGAAATTGATTTTCCTCAGTCTCCGCATGGGGCTATATCATTAAAAAAAAAAAACAAAAGCAAACATACAGTTAGAAGTTGGAACTACTTTATTGTGCATAGTTTCAAGGAGCTAGCACAAACCGTGTTTGATATAGAGTTCCAACTATATGTATCATTATAGGAGAAAACAGAGTGAACCTAAACATGATAATGATCACTGCAAACGAATGGTTAAACCTAGAAGAACTAAATTTGGTGAGCCAAGAGGGATTGGTGTTCTGATCTTTACCTGAAAGTATCATCAAGATTGGGTGAAGAAATGCTTGATGAGATTTCAGAAAACTCGTAGTTTTGGGGAAGCTTGGCAACCTGTTTCAATGAAAGTGATTTTCGCCAGTCTCTGCATAGGGCTACATCAATAGGAAAGAAAGCATAGAGATAGAACTCGTATCTTCTTTATTGGGTCAAGTTTCAAAGAGATAGCAAAAACCTTGTTTGATTTAGAGTTCCAAATACATGTATCCTTTAGAAGAAAACATAGTGAAACCTAAAAATGATAATGGTCACTGCGAACGAATGTTTTAAACTAGAAGAACTAAATTTGGTGAGAAAAATGGGATTGGTGTACTGATCATAACCTGAAAGTATCATCAACATTGGGTGAAGAAATGTTTGCTGAGATTTCAGGAAACTCATAGTTTTGGCGAAGCTTCGCAACACCATTCAATGAAAGTGATTTTCCTCAGTCTCTGCTTGGGGCTATATCAATAGGAAACAAACCATAGAGATACAACTTGGAACTACTTTATTGTGAATACTTTTAAAGAGGTAGCACAAACGGTGTTTGATTTAGTGTTCCAACTGCATGTATCCATATAGGAGAAAACAGAGTGAAACCTAAAACTGAAAACGGTCACTGCAAAGGAACCGTTTAACCTAGAAGAACGAAATTTGGTGAGCAAAGTCTGAATGGTGTACTGATCATTACCTGGAAGTATCATCAAGATTGGGTGAAAAAATCTTTGTTGAAATTTCAGGAAACTCGTAGTTTTGAGCAAGCTTGGCAACCCCTTTCAATAAAAGTGATTTTCCTCAGTCTCTTCTTGGGGGTGTATCTATAGGATACAAACCATAGAGACAGAACTTTGAACTAATTTATTGTGCATAGTTTCAAAGAGATAGCACAAACCGTGTTTGATTTAGAGTTCCTACAACATGTATCCATATAGAGAAAATAGAGTAAAACCTAAAAATGATAATGGTCACAGCAAATGAATGGTTTAACCTAGAAGAACTAAATTTGATGAGCCAAGTGGGATTGGTGTACTGATCATTACCTGAAAGTATCATCAGATTGTGTGAAAAAATGTTTGGTGAGATTTCAGGAAACTCATAGTTTTGGGGAAGCTTGGCAACCACTTTCAATGAAAGTCATTTTCGCCAGTCTCTGCATAGGGCTACATCAATAGGAAACAAAGCATAGAGATAGAACCCATATCTTCTTTATTGGGTCAAGTTTCAAAGAGATAGCAAAAACCTTGTTTGATTTAGAGTTCCAACTACATGTATCCTTTAGGAGAAAACATAGTGAAACCTACAAATGATAATGGTCACTGCGAATGAACGTTTTAACCTAGAAGAACTAAATTTGGTGAGAAAAATGGGATTGGTGTACTGATCATAATCTGAAAGTATCATGAAGATTGGGTGAAGAAATGTTTGCTGAGATTTCAGGAAACTCATAGTTTTGGCGAAGCTTTGCAACCCCTTTAAATGACAGTCTCTGCTTGGGGTTGTATCTATAGGATACAAACCATAGAGACAGAACTTTGAACTAATTTATTGTGCATAGTTTCAAAGAGATAGCACAAACCGTGTTTGATTTAGAGTTCCTACTACATGTATCCATATAGAGAAAATAGAGTAAAACCTAAAAATGATAATCTTCACAGCAAATGAATGGTTTAACCTAGAAGAACTAAATTTGATGAGCCAAGTGGGATTGGTGTACTGATCATTACCTGAAAGTATCATCAGAGTGGGTGAAAAAATGTTTGCTGATATTTCAGGAAACTCGTAGTTTTGGGGAAGCTTGGAAACCCATTTCAATGAGAGGAATTTTCCTCAGTCTGCTTGGTACTATATTAATAGGAAAGAAACCATGGAGATAGAATTTGGAACTAATTTATTGTGCATAGTTTCAAAGAGCTAGCACAAACCGTGTTTGATTTAGAGTTCCAACTACATGTATACATATAGGAGAAAACATAGTGAAACCTAAAAATGAAAACAGTTACTGCAAACGAACGGTTTAACCTAGAAGAACGAAATTTGGTGTGTCAAGTGGGAATGGTGTCCTGATCATTACATGAAAGTATCATCAAGATTGGATGAAAAAATGTTTGCTGAGATTTCAGGAAACTCATAGTTTTGGCGAAGCTTGGCAACCCCTTTCAATGAAAGTGATGTTCCCCAGTCTCTACATGGGGCTACATCAATAGGAAACAAACCATAGAGATAGAACTTGGAACTACTTTATTTGGTCAAGTTTCAAAGAGCTAGCATAAACCGTGTTTGATTTAGAGTTCCAACTACATGAATCCATATAGGAGAAAACAGAGTGAAATTACAAATGAAAACGGTTACGGCAAACCAAGGTTTAACCAAGAAGAACGAAATTTGTTGAGCCAAGTGGGATTGGTGTACTGATCATTACCTGAAAGTATCATCAAGATTGGGTGAAAAAATGTTTGCTGAGATTTCAGGAAACTCGTAGTTTTGAGGAAGCTTGCAAACCCTTTCACTGAAATTGATTTTCCTCAGTCACTGCATGGGGCTATATCATTAAAAAAAAAACCATGGAGGTAGAAGTTGGAACTACTTTATTGTGCATAGTTTCAAGGAGCTAGCACAAACCGTGTTTGATATAGAGTTCCAACTATATGTATCATTATAGGAGAAAACAGAGTGAACCTAAACATGATAATGATCACTGCAAACGAACGGTTAAACCTAGAAGGGCTAAATTTGGTGAGCCAAGAGGGATTGGTGTTCTGATCATTACCTGAAAGTATCATCAAGATTGGGTGAAGAAATGCTTGATGAGATTTCAGGAAACTCGTAGTTTGGGGGAAGCTTGGCAACCACTTTCAATGAAAGTGATTTTCGCCAGTCATTGCATAGGGCTACATCAATAGGAAAGAAAGCATAGAGATAGAACTCGTATCTTCTTTATTGGGTCAAATTTCATAGGGATAGCAAAAACCTTGTGTGATTTAGAGTTCCAAATACATGTATCCTTTAGGAGAAAACATAGTGAAACCTAAAAATGATAATGCTCACTGTGAACGAACGTTTTAAACTAGAAGAACTAAATTTGGTGAGAAAAATGGGATTGGTGTACTGATCATATCCTGAAAGTATCATAAAGATTGGTGAAAAAATGTTTGCTGAGATTTCAGGAAACTCAGATTTTTGGAGAAGCTTCACAACCCCTTTCAATGAAAATTATTTTCCTCAGTCTCTGCTTGGGGCTATATCAATAGGAAACAAACCATAGAGATAGAACTTGGAACTACTTTATTGTGCATAGTTTCAAGGAGCTAGCTCAAACCGTGTTCGATTTAGAGTTCCTACTACATGTATCCATATAGGAGAAAACAGTGAAACCTAAAAATGAAAACGGTCACTGCAAAGGAACGGTTTACATAGAACAACGAAATTTCTTGAGCCAAGTGGGAATGCTGAAATCATATTAACCTGAATGTATCATCAAGATTCGGTGAAAAAATGTTAGTTGAGATTTCAGCAAATTCGTACTTTTGTGGATGCTTGGCAACCCCTTTCAATGAAAGTGATGTTCGCCAATATCTACTTATGGCTACATCAATAGGAAACACACCATATAGATAGAACATGGAACTACTTTATTGCGTCTACTTTTAAACAGTTAGCACAAACCATGTTTGATTTAGAGTTCCCACTACATGTATCCATATAGGAGAAAACAGAGTGAAACCTAAAAATGTAAACGGGTACTACAAACGTACGGTTTATCCTAGAAAAAACAAATTTTGTGGGCCAAGTGGGATTGGTGTACTGATCATTACCTGAAAGTATCATCAGATTGTGTGAAAAAATGTTTGGTGAGATTTCAGGAAACTCGTAGCTTTGGGGAAGCTTGGCACCACTTTCAATGAAAGTAATTTTCGCCAGTCTCTGCATAGGGCTACATCAATAGGAAACAAAGCATAGAGATAGAACTCGTATCTTCTTTATTGGGTCAAGTTTCAAAGAGATAGCAAAAACCTTGTTTGATTTAGTGTTCCAAATACATGTATCCTTTAGGAGAAAACATAGTGAAACCTACAAATGATAATGCTCACTGCGAACGAACGTTTTAAACTAGAAGAACTAAATTTGGTGAGAAAAATGGGATTGGTGTACTGATCATAACCTGAAAGTATCATCAACATTGGGTGAAGAAATGTTTGCTGAGATTTCAGGAAGCTCATAGTTTTGGCAAAGCTTCGCAACCCCATTCAATGAAAGTGATTTTCTTCAGTCTCTGCTTGGGGCTATATCAATAGGAAACAAACCATAGAGATACAACTTGGAACTACTTTATTGTGAATACTTTTAGAGAGGTAGCACAAACGGTGTTTGATTTAGTGTTCCAACTGCATGTATCCATATAGGAGAAAACAGAGTGAAACCTAAAACTGAAAACGGTCACTGCAAAGGAACCGTTTAACCTAGAAGAACGAAATTTGGTGAGCAAAGTCTGAATGGTGTACTGATCATTACCTGAAAGTATCATCAAGATTGGGTGAAAATATGTTTGCTGAGATGTCAGGAAACTCGCAGTTTTGAGGAAGCTTGGCAACACCTTTCAATGAAAGTGATTTTCCTCAGTCTCTGCTTGGTCTGTATCAATAGGAAACAAACCACAGAGATAGGACTTGGAACTACATTATTGTGCATAGTTTCAAGGAACTAGCACAAACCGTGTTTGATTTAGAGTTCCAACTACATGGATCCATATAGGAGAAAACACATTGAAACCTAAAAATGAAAAAGGTCACTGCAAACGAACGGTTTAACCTAGAAGAACGAAATTGGGTGAGCCAAGTGGACTGATCATTACACGAAAGTATCATTAAGATTGGGTGAAAAAATGTTTGCTGTGATTTCTGGAAACTCCTAGTTTTTTGGAAACTTGGTAACCCCTTACAATGAAAGGGATTTTCGCCAGTCTCTCCTTAGGGCTACATCAATAGGAAACCAACCGTAGAGATAGAACTTGAAAGTACTTTACTGGGTCAAGTTTCAAAGAGCTAGCACAAACGATGCTTGATTTACAGTTCCAACTGCACGTATCCATATAGGAGAAAACAGAGTGAAACGTAAAAATTGAAACGGTTACTGCAAAGGAGCGGTTTAATCTAGAAGAACGAATTTTTGTGAGCAAAGTGGGATTGGTGTACTGATCTTTAACTGAAAGTATCATCAAGATTGGGTAAAAAATGTTTGCTGAGATTTCTGGAAACTCGTAGTTTTGGGGAAGCTTGGCAACCCCTTTCAATGAAAGTGATGTTCGCCAATATCTACTTATGGCTACATCAATAGGAAACACACCATATAGATAGAACATGGAACTACTTTATTGCGTCTACTTTTAAACAGTTAGCACAAACCGTGTTTGATTTAGAGTTCCCACTACATGTATCCATATAGGAGAAAACAGAGTGAAACCTAAAAATGTAAACGGGTACTACAAACGAACGGTTTATCCTAGAAAAAACAAATTTTGTGGGCCAAGTGGGATTGGTGTTCTGATCATTACCTGAAAGTATCATCAGATTGTGTGAAAAAATGTTTGGTGAGATTTCAGGAAACTCGTAGTTTTGGGGAAGCTTGGCAACCACTTTCAATGAAAGTGATTTTCGCCAGTCTCTGCATAGGGCTACATCAATAGGAAACAAAGCATAGAGATAGAACTCGTATCTTCTTTATTGGGTCAAGTTTCAAAGAGATAGCAAAAACCTTGTTTGATTTAGAGTTCCAAATACATGTATCCTTTAGGAGAAAACATAGTGAAACCTAAAAATGATAATGGTCACTGCGAAGGAACGTTTTAAACTAGAAGAGCTAAATTTGGTGAGAAAAATGGGATTGGTGTACTGATCATAACCTGAAAGTATCATCAACATTGGGTGAAGAAATGTTTGCTGAGATTTCAGGAAACTCAGATTTCTGGAGAAGCTTCGCAACCCCATTCAATGAAAGTGATTTTCCTCAGTCTCTGCTTGGGGCTATATCAATAGGAAACAAACCATAGAGATACAAGTTGGAATTACTTTATTGTGAATACTTTTAAAGAGGTAGCACAAACGGTGTTTGATTTAGTGTTCCAACTGCATGTATCCATATAGGAGAAAACAGAGTGAAACCTAAAACTGAAAACGGTCACTGCAAAGGAACCGTTTAACCTAGAAGAACGAAATTTGGTGAGCAAAGTCTGAATGGTGTACTGATCATTACCTGAAAGTATCATCAAGATTGGGTGAAAAAATCTTTGTTGAAATTTCAGGAAACTCGTAGCTTTGAGCAAGCTTGGCAACCCCTTTCAATGAAAGTGATTTTCCTCAGTCTCTTCTTGGGGGTGTATCTATAGGATACAAACCATAGAGACAGAACTTTGAACTAATTTATTGTGCATAGTTTCAAAGAGATAGTACAAACCGTGTTTGATTTAGAGTTCCTACAACATGTATCCATATAGAGAAAATAGAGTAAAACCTAAAAATGATAATGGTCACAGCAAATGAATGGTTTAACCTAGAAGAACTAAATTTGATGAGCCAAGTGGGATTGGTGTACTGATCATTACCTGAAAGTATCATCAGATTGGGTGAAAAAATGTTTGCTAAGATTTCTGGAAACTCATAGTTTTGGGGAAGCTTGGAAACCCCTTTCAATGAGAGGTATTTTCCTCAGTCAGCTTGGTACTATATCAATAGGAAAGAAACCATAGAGATCGAACTTGGAACTAATTTATTGTGCTCAGTTTCAAAGAGCTAGCACAAACCGTGTTTGATTTAGAGTTCCAACTACATGTATACATATAGGAGAAAACATAGTGAAACCTAAAAATGAAAACAGTTACTGCAAACGAACGGTTTAACCTAGAAGAACGAAATTTGGTGTGCCAAGTGGGAATGGTGTCCTGATCATTACATGAAAGTATCATCAAGATTGGGTGAAAAAATGTTTGCTGAGATTTCAGGAAACTCGTAGTTTTGGGGAAGCTTGGCAACCCCTTTCAATGAAAGTGATTTTCGCCAGTCTCTACAAGGGGCTACATCAATAGGAACAAACCATAGAGATAGAACTTGGAACTACTTTATTTGGTCAAGTTTCAAAGAGCTAGCATAAACCGTGTTTGATTTAGAGTTCCAACTACATGAATCCATATAGGAGAAAACAGAGTGAAATTAAAAATGAAAACGGTTACTGCAATCGAACGGTTTAACCTAGAAGAACGAAATTTGGTAAGCCAAGTGGGATTGGTGTACTGATCATTACCTGAAAGTATCATCAAGATTGGGTGAAAAAATGTTTGCTGAGATTTCAGGAAACTCGTAGTTTTGAGGAAGCTTGGAAACCCTTTCAGTGAAATTGATTTTCCTCCGTCTCTGCATGGGGCTATATCATTAAAAAAAAAAAAAAACCATAGACATAGAACTTGGAACTACTTTATTGTGCATAGTTTCAAGGAGCTAGCACAAACTGTGTTTGATATAGAGTTCGAACTACATGTATCATTATAAGAGAAAACAGAGTGAAACCTAAACATGATAATGGTCACTACAAACGAACGGTTAAACCTAGAAGGGCTAAATTTGGTGAGCCAAGAGCGATTGGTGTTCTGATCTTTACCTGAAAGTATCATCAAGATTAGGTGAAGAAATGCTTGATGAGATTTCAGGAAACTCGTAGTTTTGGGGAAGCTTGGCAACCAGTTTCAATGAAAGTGATTTTCGCCAGTCTTTGCATAGGGCTACATCAATAGGAAAGAAAGCATAGAGATAGAACTCGTATCTTCTTTATTGGGTCAAATTTCATAGGGATAGCAAAAACCTTGTGTGATTTAGAGTTCCAAATACATGTATCCTTTAGGAGAAAACATAGTGAAACCTAAAAATGATAATGGTCACTGCGAACGAACATTTTAACCTAGAAGAACTAAATTTGGTGAGAAAAATGGGATTGGTGTACTGATCATATCCTGAAAGTATCATAAAGATTGGTGAAAAAATGTTTGCTGAGATTTCAGGAAACTCAGATTTTTGGAGAAGCTTCACAACCCCTTTCAATGAAAGTTATTTTCCTCAGTCTCTGCTTGGGGCTAAATCAATAGGAAACAAACCATAGAGATAGAACTACTTTATTGTGCATAGTTTCAAGGAGCTAGCTCAAACCGTGTTCGATTTAGAGTTCCTACTACATGTATCCATATAGGAGAAAACAGAGTGAAACCTAAAAATGAAAACGGTCACTGCAAAGGAACGGTTGACATAGAACAACGAAATTTCTTGAGCCAAGTGGGAATGCTGAAATCATCTTAACCTGAATGTATCATCAAGATTCGGTGAAAAAATGTTAGCTGAGATTTCAGCAAATTCGTACTTTTGTGGATGCTTGGCAACCCCTTTCAATGAAAGTGATGTTCGCCAATATCTACTTATGGCTACATCAATAGGAAACACACCATATAGATAGAACATGGAACTACTTTATTGCGTCTACTTTTAAACAGTAAGCACAAACCGTTTTTGATTTAGAGTTCCCACTACATGTATCCATATAGGAGAAAACAGAGTGAAACCTAAAATGTAAACGGGTACTACAAACGAACGGTTTATCCTAGAAAAAACAAATTTTGTGGGCCAAGTGGGATTGGTGTACTGATCATTACCTGAAAGTATCATCAGATTGTGTGAAAAAATGTTTGGTGAGATTTCAGGAAACTCGTAGTTTTGGGGAAGCTTGGCAACCACTTTCAATGAAAGTAATTTTCGCCAGTCTCTGCATAGGGCTACATCAATAGGAAACAAAGCATAGAGATAGAACCCGTATCTTCTTTATTGGGTCAAGTTTCAAAGAGATAGCAAAAACCTTGTTTGATTTAGAGTTCCAAATACATGTATCCTTTAGGAGAAAACATAGTGAAACCTAAAAATGATAATGGTCACTGCGAATGAACGTTTTAACCTAGAAGAACTAAATTTGGTGAGGAAAATGGGATTGGTGTACTGATCATAATCTGAAAGTATCATGAAGATTGGGTGAAGAAATGTTTGCTGAGATTTCAGGAAACTCATTGTTTTGGCGAAGCTTTGCAACCCCTTTAAATGACAGTCTCTGCTTGGGGTTGTATCTATAGGATACAAACCATAGAGACAGAACTTTGAACTAATTTATTGTGCATAGTTTCAAAGAGATAGCACAAACCGTGTTTGATTTAGAGTTCCTACTACATGTATCCATATAGAGAAAATAGAGTAAAACCTAAAAATGATAATCTTCACAGCAAATGAATGGTTTAACCTAGAAGAACTAAATTTGATGAGCCAAGTGGGATTGGTGTACTGATCATTACCTGAAAGTATCATCAAGATTGGGTGAAGAAATGCTTGATGAGATTTCAGGAAACTCGTAGTTTGGGGGAAGCTTGGCAACCACTTTCAATGAAAGTGATTTTCGCCAGTCATTGCATAGGGCTACATCAATAGGAAAGAAAGCATAGAGATAGAACTCGTATCTTCTTTATTGGGTCAAATTTCATAGGGATAGCAAAAACCTTGTGTGATTTAGAGTTCCAAATACATGTATCCTTTAGGAGAAAACATAGTGAAACCTAAAAATGATAATGCTCACTGTGAACGAACGTTTTAAACTAGAAGAACTAAATTTGGTGAGAAAAATGGGATTGGTGTACTGATCATATCCTGAAAGTATCATAAAGATTGGTGAAAAAATGTTTGCTGAGATTTCAGGAAACTCAGATTTTTGGAGAAGCTTCACAACCCCTTTCAATGAAAATTATTTTCCTCAGTCTCTGCTTGGGGCTATATCAATAGGAAACAAACCATAGAGATAGAACTTGGAACTACTTTATTGTGCATAGTTTCAAGGAGCTAGCTCAAACCGTGTTCGATTTAGAGTTCCTACTACATGTATCCATATAGGAGAAAACAGTGAAACCTAAAAATGAAAACGGTCACTGCAAAGGAACGGTTTACATAGAACAACGAAATTTCTTGAGCCAAGTGGGAATGCTGAAATCATATTAACCTGAATGTATCATCAAGATTCGGTGAAAAAATGTTAGTTGAGATTTCAGCAAATTCGTACTTTTGTGGATGCTTGGCAACCCCTTTCAATGAAAGTGATGTTCGCCAATATCTACTTATGGCTACATCAATAGGAAACACACCATATAGATAGAACATGGAACTACTTTATTGCGTCTACTTTTAAACAGTTAGCACAAACCGTGTTTGATTTAGAGTTCCCACTACATGCATCCATATAGGAGAAAACAGAGTGAAACCTAAAAATGTAAACGGGTACTACAAACGTACGGTTTATCCTAGAAAAAACAAATTTTGTGGGCCAAGTGGGATTGGTGTACTGATCATTACCTGAAAGTATCATCAGATTGTGTGAAAAAATGTTTGGTGAGATTTCAGGAAACTCGTAGCTTTGGGGAAGCTTGGCAACCACTTTCAATGAAAGTAATTTTCGCCAGTCTCTGCATAGGGCTACATCAATAGGAAACAAAGCATAGAGATAGAACTCGTATCTTCTTTATTGGGTCAAGTTTCAAAGAGATAGCAAAAACCTTGTTTGATTTAGTGTTCCAAATACATGTATCCTTTAGGAGAAAACATAGTGAAACCTACAAATGATAATGCTCACTGCGAACGAACGTTTTAAACTAGAAGAACTAAATTTGGTGAGAAAAATGGGATTGGTGTACTGATCATAACCTGAAAGTATCATCAACATTGGGTGAAGAAATGTTTGCTGAGATTTCAGGAAGCTCATAGTTTTGGCAAAGCTTCGCAACCCCATTCAATGAAAGTGATTTTCTTCAGTCTCTGCTTGGGGCTATATCAATAGGAAACAAACCATAGAGATACAACTTGGAACTACTTTATTGTGAATACTTTTAGAGAGGTAGCACAAACGGTGTTTGATTTAGTGTTCCAACTGCATGTATCCATATAGGAGAAAACAGAGTGAAACCTAAAACTGAAAACGGTCACTGCAAAGGAACCGTTTAACCTAGAAGAACGAAATTTGGTGAGCAAAGTCTGAATGGTGTACTGATCATTACCTGAAAGTATCATCAAGATTGGGTGAAAATATGTTTGCTGAGATGTCAGGAAACTCGCAGTTTTGAGGAAGCTTGGCAACACCTTTCAATGAAAGTGATTTTCCTCAGTCTCTGCTTGGTCTGTATCAATAGGAAACAAACCACAGAGATAGGACTTGGAACTACATTATTGTGCATAGTTTCAAGGAACTAGCACAAACCGTGTTTGATTTAGAGTTCCAACTACATGGATCCATATAGGAGAAAACACATTGAAACCTAAAAATGAAAAAGGTCACTGCAAACGAACGGTTTAACCTAGAAGAACGAAATTGGGTGAGCCAAGTGTACTGATCATTACACGAAAGTATCATTAAGATTGGGTGAAAAAATGTTTGCTGTGATTTCTGGAAACTCCTAGTTTTTTGGAAACTTGGTAACCCCTTACAATGAAAGGGATTTTCGCCAGTCTCTCCTTAGGGCTACATCAATAGGAAACCAACCGTAGAGATAGAACTTGAAAGTACTTTACTGGGTCAAGTTTCAAAGAGCTAGCACAAACGATGCTTGATTTAGAGTTCCAACTGCACGTATCCATATAGGAGAAAACAGAGTGAAACGTAAAAATTGAAACGGTTACTGCAAAGGAGCGGTTTAATCTAGAAGAACGAATTTTTGTGAGCAAAGTGGGATTGGTGTACTGATCTTTAACTGAAAGTATCATCAAGATTGGGTAAAAAATGTTTGCTGAGATTTCTGGAAACTCGTAGTTTTGGGGAAGCTTGGCAACCCCTTTCAATGAAAGTGATGTTCGCCAATATCTACTTATGGCTACATCAATAGGAAACACACCATATAGATAGAACATGGAACTACTTTATTGCGTCTACTTTTAAACAGTTAGCACAAACTGTGTTTGATTTAGAGTTCCCACTACATGTATCCATATAGGAGAAAACAGAGTGAAACCTAAAAATGTAAACGGGTACTACAAACGAACGGTTTATCCTAGAAAAAACAAATTTTGTGGGCCAAGTGGGATTGGTGTTCTGATCATTACCTGAAAGTATCATCAGATTGTGTGAAAAAATGTTTGGTGAGATTTCAGGAAACTCGTAGTTTTGGGGAAGCTTGGCAACCACTTTCAATGAAAGTGATTTTCGCCAGTCTCTGCATAGGGCTACATCAATAGGAAACAAAGCATAGAGATAGAACTCGTATCTTCTTTATTGGGTCAAGTTTCAAAGAGATAGCAAAAACCTTGTTTGATTTAGAGTTCCAAATACATGTATCCTTTAGGAGAAAACATAGTGAAACCTAAAAATGATAATGGTCACTGCGAAGGAACGTTTTAAACTAGAAGAGCTAAATTTGGTGAGAAAAATGGGATTGGTGTACTGATCATAACCTGAAAGTATCATCAACATTGGGTGAAGAAATGTTTGCTGAGATTTCAGGAAACTCAGATTTCTGGAGAAGCTTCGCAACCCCATTCAATGAAAGTGATTTTCCTCAGTCTCTGCTTGGGGCTATATCAATAGGAAACAAACCATAGAGATACAAGTTGGAATTACTTTATTGTGAATACTTTTAAAGAGGTAGCACAAACGGTGTTTGATTTAGTGTTCCAACTGCATGTATCCATATAGGAGAAAACAGAGTGAAACCTAAAACTGAAAACGGTCACTGCAAAGGAACCGTTTAACCTAGAAGAACGAAATTTGGTGAGCAAAGTCTGAATGGTGTACTGATCATTACCTGAAAGTATCATCAAGATTGGGTGAAAAAATCTTTGTTGAAATTTCAGGAAACTCGTAGCTTTGAGCAAGCTTGGCAACCCCTTTCAATGAAAGTGATTTTCCTCAGTCTCTTCTTGGGGGTGTATCTATAGGATACAAACCATAGAGACAGAACTTTGAACTAATTTATTGTGCATAGTTTCAAAGAGATAGTACAAACCGTGTTTGATTTAGAGTTCCTACAACATGTATCCATATAGAGAAAATAGAGTAAAACCTAAAAATGATAATGGTCACAGCAAATGAATGGTTTAACCTAGAAGAACTAAATTTGATGAGCCAAGTGGGATTGGTGTACTGATCATTACCTGAAAGTATCATCAGATTGGGTGAAAAAATGTTTGCTAAGATTTCTGGAAACTCATAGTTTTGGGGAAGCTTGGAAACCCCTTTCAATGAGAGGTATTTTCCTCAGTCAGCTTGGTACTATATCAATAGGAAAGAAACCATAGAGATCGAACTTGGAACTAATTTATTGTGCTCAGTTTCAAAGAGCTAGCACAAACCGTGTTTGATTTAGAGTTCCAACTACATGTATACATATAGGAGAAAACATAGTGAAACCTAAAAATGAAAACAGTTACTGCAAACGAACGGTTTAACCTAGAAGAACGAAATTTGGTGTGCCAAGTGGGAATGGTGTCCTGATCATTACATGAAAGTATCATCAAGATTGGGTGAAAAAATGTTTGCTGAGATTTCAGGAAACTCGTAGTTTTGGGGAAGCTTGGCAACCCCTTTCAATGAAAGTGATTTTCGCCAGTCTCTACAAGGGGCTACATCAATAGGAACAAACCATAGAGTTAGAACTTGGAACTACTTTATTTGGTCAAGTTTCAAAGAGCTAGCATAAACCGTGTTTGATTTAGAGTTCCAACTACATGAATCCATATAGGAGAAAACAGAGTGAAATTAAAAATGAAAACGGTTACTGCAATCGAACGGTTTCACCTAGAAGAACGAAATTTGGTAAGCCAAGTGGGATTGGTGTACTGATCATTACCTGAAAGTATCATCAAGATTGGGTGAAAAAATGTTTGCTGAGATTTCAGGAAACTCGTAGTTTTGAGGAAGCTTGCAAACCCTTTCAGTGAAATTGATTTTCCTCCGTCTCTGCATGGGGCTATATCATTAAAAAAAAAAAAAAAACCATAGACATAGAACTTGGAACTACTTTATTGTGCATAGTTTCAAGGAGCTAGCACAAACTGTGTTTGATATAGAGTTCGAACTACATGTATCATTATAAGAGAAAACAGAGTGAAACCTAAACATGATAATGGTCACTACAAACGAACGGTTAAACCTAGAAGGGCTAAATTTGGTGAGCCAAGAGCGATTGGTGTTCTGATCATTACCTGAAAGTATCATCAAGATTGGGTGAAGAAATGCTTGATGAGATTTCAGGAAACTCGTAGTTTTGGGGAAGCTTGGCAACCAGTTTCAATGAAAGTGATTTTCGCCAGTCTTTGCATAGGGCTACATCAATAGGAAAGAAAGCATAGAGATAGAACTCGTATCTTCTTTATTGGGTCAAATTTCATAGGGATAGCAAAAACCTTGTGTGATTTAGAGTTCCAAATACATGTATCCTTTAGGAGAAAACATAGTGAAACCTAAAAATGATAATGGTCACTGCGAACGAACATTTTAACCTAGAAGAACTAAATTTGGTGAGAAAAATGGGATTGGTGTACTGATCATATCCTGAAAGTATCATAAAGATTGGTGAAAAAATGTTTGCTGAGATTTCAGGAAACTCAGATTTTTGGAGAAGCTTCACAACCCCTTTCAATGAAAGTTATTTTCCTCAGTCTCTGCTTGGGGCTATATCAATAGGAAACAAACCATAGAGATAGAACTACTTTATTGTGCATAGTTTCAAGGAGCTAGCTCAAACCGTGTTCGATTTAGAGTTCCTACTACATGTATCCATATAGGAGAAAACAGAGTGAAACCTAAAAATGAAAACGGTCACTGCAAAGGAACGGTTGACATAGAACAACGAAATTTCGTGAGCCAAGTGGGAATGCTGAAATCATCTTAACCTGAATGTATCATCAAGATTCGGTGAAAAAATGTTAGCTGAGATTTCAGCAAATTCGTACTTTTGTGGATGCTTGGCAACCCCTTTCAATGAAAGTGATGTTCGCCAATATCTACTTATGGCTACATCAATAGGAAACACACCATATAGATAGAACATGGAACTACTTTATTGGGTCTACTTTTAAACAGTAAGCACAAACCGTTTTTGATTTAGAGTTCCCACTACATGTATCCATATAGGAGAAAACAGAGTGAAACCTAAAAATGTAAACGGGTACTACAAACGAACGGTTTATCCTAGAAAAAACAAATTTTGTGGGCCAAGTGGGATTGGTGTACTGATCTTTACCTGAAAGTATCATCAGATTGTGTGAAAAAATGTTTGGTGAGATTTCAGGAAACTCGTAGTTTTGGGGAAGCTTGGCAACCACTTTCAATGAAAGTAATTTTCGCCAGTCTCTGCATAGGGCTACATCAATAGGAAACAAAGCATAGAGATAGAACCCGTATCTTCTTTATTGGGTCAAGTTTCAAAGAGATAGCAAAAACCTTGTTTGATTTAGAGTTCCAAATACATGTATCCTTTAGGAGAAAACATAGTGAAACCTAAAAATGATAATGGTCACTGCGAATGAACGTTTTAACCTAGAAGAACTAAATTTGGTGAGGAAAATGGGATTGGTGTACTGATCATAATCTGAAAGTATCATGAAGATTGGGTGAAGAAATGTTTGCTGAGATTTCAGGAAACTCATTGTTTTGGCGAAGCTTTGCAACCCCTTTAAATGACAGTCTCTGCTTGGGGTTGTATCTATAGGATACAAACCATAGAGACAGAACTTTGAACTAATTTATTGTGCATAGTTTCAAAGAGATAGCACAAACCGTGTTTGATTTAGAGTTCCTACTACATGTATCCATATAGAGAAAATAGAGTAAAACCTAAAAATGATAATCTTCACAGCAAATGAATGGTTTAACCTAGAAGAACTAAATTTGATGAGCCAAGTGGGATTGGTGTACTGATCATTACCTGAAAGTATCATCAAGATTGGGTGAAGAAATGCTTGATGAGATTTCAGGAAACTCGTAGTTTGGGGGAAGCTTGGCAACCACTTTCAATGAAAGTGATTTTCGCCAGTCATTGCATAGGGCTACATCAATAGGAAAGAAAGCATAGAGATAGAACTCGTATCTTCTTTATTGGGTCAAATTTCATAGGGATAGCAAAAACCTTGTGTGATTTAGAGTTCCAAATACATGTATCCTTTAGGAGAAAACATAGTGAAACCTAAAAATGATAATGCTCACTGTGAACGAACGTTTTAAACTAGAAGAACTAAATTTGGTGAGAAAAATGGGATTGGTGTACTGATCATATCCTGAAAGTATCATAAAGATTGGTGAAAAAATGTTTGCTGAGATTTCAGGAAACTCAGATTTTTGGAGAAGCTTCACAACCCCTTTCAATGAAAGATATTTTCCTCAGTCTCTGCTTGGGGCTATATCAATAGGAAACAAACCATAGAGATAGAACTTGGAACTACTTTATTGTGCATAGTTTCAAGGAGCTAGCTCAAACCGTGTTCGATTTAGAGTTCCTACTACATGTATCCATATAGGAGAAAACAGTGAAACCTAAAAATGAAAACGGTCACTGCAAAGGAACGGTTTACATAGAACAACGAAATTTCTTGAGCCAAGTGGGAATGCTGAAATCATATTAACCTGAATGTATCATCAAGATTCGGTGAAAAAATGTTAGTTGAGATTTCAGCAAATTCGTACTTTTGTGGATGCTTGGCAACCCCTTTCAATGAAAGTGATGTTCACCAATATCTACTTATGGCTACATCAATAGGAAACACACCATATAGATAGAACATGGAACTACTTTATTGCGTCTACTTTTAAACAGTTAGCACAAACCGTGTTTGATTTAGAGTTCCCACTACATGTATCCATATAGGAGAAAACAGAGTGAAACCTAAAAATGTAAACGGGTACTACAAACGTACGGTTTATCCTAGAAAAAACAAATTTTGTGGGCCAAGTGGGATTGGTGTACTGATCATTACCTGAAAGTATCATCAGATTGTGTGAAAAAATGTTTGGCGAGATTTCAGGAAACTCGTAGCTTTGGGGAAGCTTGGCAACCACTTTCAATGAAAGTGATTTTCGCCAGTCTCTGCATAGGGCTACATCAATAGGAAACAAAGCATAGAGATAGAACTCGTATCTTCTTTATTGGGTCAAGTTTCAAAGAGATAGCAAAAACCTTGTTTGATTTAGTGTTCCAAATACATGTATCCTTTAGGAGAAAACATAGTGAAACCTACAAATGATAATGGTCACTGCGAAGGAACGTTTTAAACTAGAAGAGCTAAATTTGGTGAGAAAAATGGGATTGGTGTACTGATCATAACCTGAAAGTATCATCAACATTGGGTGAAGAAATGTTTGCTGAGATTTCAGGAAGCTCATAGTTTTGGCAAAGCTTCGCAACCCCATTCAATGAAAGTGATTTTCTTCAGTCTCTGCTTGGGGCTATATCAATAGGAAACAAACCATAGAGATACAACTTGGAACTACTTTATTGTGAATACTTTTAGAGAGGTAGCACAAACGGTGTTTGATTTAGTGTTCCAACTGCATGTATCCATATAGGAGAAAACAGAGTGAAACCTAAAACTGAAAACGGTCACTGCAAAGGAACCGTTTAACCTAGAAGAACGAAATTTGGTGAGCAAAGTCTGAATGGTGTACTGATCATTACCTGAAAGTATCATCAAGATTGGGTGAAAATATGTTTGCTGAGATGTCAGGAAACTCGCAGTTTTGAGGAAGCTTGGCAACACCTTTCAATGAAAGTGATTTTCCTCAGTCTCTGCTTGTTCTGTATCAATAGGAAACAAACCACAGAGATAGGACTTGGAACTACATTATTGTGCATAGTTTCAAGGAACTAGCACAAACCGTGTTTGATTTAGAGTTCCAACTACATGGATCCATATAGGAGAAAACACATTGAAACCTAAAAATGAAAAAGGTCACTGCAAACGAACGGTTTAACCTAGAAGAACGAAATTGGGTGAGCCAAGTGTACTGATCATTACACGAAAGTATCATTAAGATTGGGTGAAAAAATGTTTGCTGTGATTTCTGGAAACTCCTAGTTTTTTGGAAACTTGGTAACCCCTTACAATGAAAGGGATTTTCGCCAGTCTCTCCTTAGGGCTACATCAATAGGAAACCAACCGTAGAGATAGAACTTGAAAGTACTTTACTGGGTCAAGTTTCAAAGAGCTAGCACAAACGGTTTAGAGTTCCAACTGCACGTATCCATATAGGAGAAAACAGAGTGAAACGTAAAAATTGAAACGGTTACTGCAAAGGAGCGGTTTAATCTAGAAGAACGAATTTTTGTGAGCCAAGTGGGATTGGTGTACTGATCTTTAACTGAAAGTATCATCAAGATTGGGTAAAAAATGTTTGCTGAGATTTCTGGAAACTCGTAGTTTTGGGGAAGCTTGGCAACCCCTTTCAATGAAAGTGATGTTCGCCAATATCTACTTATGGCTACATCAATAGGAAACACACCATATAGATAGAACATGGAACTACTTTATTGCGTCTACTTTTAAACAGTTAGCACAAACTGTGTTTGATTTAGAGTTCCCACTACATGTATCCATATAGGAGAAAACAGAGTGAAACCTAAAAATGTAAACGGGTACTACAAACGAACGGTTTATCCTAGAAAAAACAAATTTTGTGGGCCAAGTGGGATTGGTGTACTGATCATTACCTGAAAGTATCATCAGATTGTGTGAAAAAATGTTTGGTGAGATTTCAGGAAACTCGTAGTTTTGGGGAAGCTTGGCAACCACTTTCAATGAAAGTGATTTTCGCCAGTCTCTGCATAGGGCTACATCAATAGGAAACAAAGCATAGAGATAGAACTCGTATCTTCTTTATTGGGTCAAGTTTCAAAGAGATAGCAAAAACCTTGTTTGATTTAGAGTTCCAAATACATGTATCCTTTAGGAGAAAACATAGTAAAACCTAAAAATGATAATGGTCACTGCGAAGGAACGTTTTAAACTAGAAGAGCTAAATTTGGTGAGAAAAATGGGATTGGTGTACTGATCATAACCTGAAAGTATCATCAACATTGGGTGAAGAAATGTTTGCTGAGATTTCAGGAAACTCAGATTTCTGGAGAAGCTTCGCAACCCCATTCAATGAAAGTGATTTTCCTCAGTCTCTGCTTGGGGCTATATCAATAGGAAACAAACCATAGAGATACAAGTTGGAATTACTTTATTGTGAATACTTTTAAAGAGGTAGCACAAACGGTGTTTGATTTAGTGTTCCAACTGCATGTATCCATATAGGAGAAAACAGAGTGAAACCTAAAACTGAAAACGGTCACTGCAAAGGAACCGTTTAACCTAGAAGAACGAAATTTGGTGAGCAAAGTCTGAATGGTGTACTGATCATTACCTGAAAGTATCATCAAGATTGGGTGAAAATATCTTTGTTGAAATTTCAGGAAACTCGTAGCTTTGAGCAAGCTTGGCAACCCCTTTCAATGAAAGTGATTTTCCTCAGTCTCTTCTTGGGGGTGTATCTATAGGATACAAACCATAGAGACAGAACTTTGAACTAATTTATTGTGCATAGTTTCAAAGAGATAGTACAAACCGTGTTTGATTTAGAGTTCCTACAACATGTATCCATATAGAGAAAATAGAGTAAAACCTAAAAATGATAATGGTCACAGCAAATGAATGGTTTAACCTAGAAGAACTAAATTTGATGAGCCAAGTGGGATTGGTGTACTGATCATTACCTGAAAGTATCATCAGATTGGGTGAAAAAATGTTTGCTAAGATTTCTGGAAACTCATAGTTTTGGGGAAGCTTGGAAACCCCTTTCAATGAGAGGTATTTTCCTCAGTCAGCTTGGTACTATATCAATAGGAAAGAAACCATAGAGATCGAACTTGGAACTAATTTATTGTGCTCAGTTTCAAAGAGCTAGCACAAACCGTGTTTGATTTAGAGATCCAACTACATGTATACATATAGGAGAAAACATAGTGAAACCTAAAAATGAAAACAGTTACTGCAAACGAACGGTTTAACCTAGAAGAACGAAATTTGGTGTGCCAAGTGGGAATGGTGTCCTGATCATTACATGAAAGTATCATCAAGATTGGGTGAAAAAATGTTTGCTGAGATTTCAGGAAACTCGTAGTTTTGGGGAAGCTTGGCAACCCCTTTCAATGAAAGTGATTTTCGCCAGTCTCTACAAGGGGCTACATCAATAGGAACAAACCATAGAGATAGAACTTGGAACTACTTTATTTGGTCAAGTTTCAAAGAGCTAGCATAAACCGTGTTTGATTTAGAGTTCCAACTACATGAATCCATATAGGAGAAAACAGAGTGAAATTAAAAATGAAAACGGTTACTGCAATCGAACGGTTTAACCTAGAAGAACGAAATTTGGTAAGCCAAGTGGGATTGGTGTACTGATCATTACCTGAAAGTATCATCAAGATTGGGTGAAAAAATGTTTGCTGAGATTTCAGGAAACTCGTAGTTTTGAGGAAGCTTGCAAACCCTTTCAGTGAAATTGATTTTCCTCCGTCTCTGCATGGGGCTATATCATTAAAAAAAAAAAAAAAACCATAGACATAGAACTTGGAACTACTTTATTGTGCATAGTTTCAAGGAGCTAGCACAAACTGTGTTTGATATAGAGTTCGAACTACATGTATCATTATAAGAGAAAACAGAGTGAAACCTAAACATGATAATGGTCACTACAAACGAACGGTTAAACCTAGAAGGGCTAAATTTGGTGAGCCAAGAGCGATTGGTGTTCTGATCATTACCTGAAAGTATCATCAAGATTGGGTGAAGAAATGCTTGATGAGATTTCAGGAAACTCGTAGTTTTGGGGAAGCTTGGCAACCAGTTTCAATGAAAGTGATTTTCGCCAGTCTTTGCATAGGGCTACATCAATAGGAAAGAAAGCATAGAGATAGAACTCGTATCTTCTTTATTGGGTCAAATTTCATAGGGATAGCAAAAACCTTGTGTGATTTAGAGTTCCAAATACATGTATCCTTTAGGAGAAAACATAGTGAAACCTAAAAATGATAATGGTCACTGCGAACGAACATTTTAACCTAGAAGAACTAAATTTGGTGAGAAAAATGGGATTGGTGTACTGATCATATCCTGAAAGTATCATAAAGATTGGTGAAAAAATGTTTGCTGAGATTTCAGGAAACTCAGATTTTTGGAGAAGCTTCACAACCCCTTTCAATGAAAGTTATTTTCCTCAGTCTCTGCTTGGGGCTATATCAATAGGAAACAAACCATAGAGATAGAACTACTTTATTGTGCATAGTTTCAAGGAGCTAGCTCAAACCGTGTTCGATTTAGAGTTCCTACTACATGTATCCATATAGGAGAAAACAGAGTGAAACCTAAAAATGAAAACGGTCACTGCAAAGGAACGGTTGACATAGAACAACGAAATTTCGTGAGCCAAGTGGGAATGCTGAAATCATCTTAACCTGAATGTATCATCAAGATTCGGTGAAAAAATGTTAGCTGAGATTTCAGCAAATTCGTACTTTTGTGGATGCTTGGCAACCCCTTTCAATGAAAGTGATGTTCGCCAATATCTACTTATGGCTACATCAATAGGAAACACACCATATAGATAGAACATGGAACTACTTTATTGCGTCTACTTTTAAACAGTTAGCACAAACTGTGTTTGATTTAGAGTTCCCACTACATGTATCCATATAGGAGAAAACAGAGTGAAACCTAAAAATGTAAACGGGTACTACAAACGAACGGTTTATCCTAGAAAAAACAAATTTTGTGGGCCAAGTGGGATTGGTGTACTGATCATTACCTGAAAGTATCATCAGATTGTGTGAAAAAATGTTTGGTGAGATTTCAGGAAACTCGTAGTTTTGGGGAAGCTTGGCAACCACTTTCAATGAAAGTAATTTTCGCCAGTCTCTGCATAGGGCTACATCAATAGGAAACAAAGCATAGAGATAGAACCCGTATCTTCTTTATTGGGTCAAGTTTCAAAGAGATAGCAAAAACCTTGTTTGATTTAGAGTTCCAAATACATGTATCCTTTAAGAGAAAACATAGTGAAACCTAAAAATGATAATGGTCACTGCGAATGAACGTTTTAACCTAGAAGAACTAAATTTGGTGAGGAAAATGGGATTGGTGTACTGATCATAATCTGAAAGTATCATGAAGATTGGGTGAAGAAATGTTTGCTGAGATTTCAGGAAACTCAGATTTCTGGAGAAGCTTCGCAACCCCATTCAATGAAAGTGATTTTCCTCAGTCTCTGCTTGGGGCTATATCAATAGGAAACAAACCATAGAGATACAAGTTGGAATTACTTTATTGTGAATACTTTTAAAGAGGTAGCACAAACGGTGTTTGATTTAGTGTTCCAACTGCATGTATCCATATAGGAGAAAACAGAGTGAAACCTAAAACTGAAAACGGTCACTGCAAAGGAACCGTTTAACCTAGAAGAACGAAATTTGGTGAGCAAAGTCTGAATGGTGTACTGATCATTACCTGAAAGTATCATCAAGATTGGGTGAAAAAATCTTTGTTGAAATTTCAGGAAACTCGTAGCTTTGAGCAAGCTTGGCAACCCCTTTCAATGAAAGTGATTTTCCTCAGTCTCTTCTTGGGGGTGTATCTATAGGATACAAACCATAGAGACAGAACTTTGAACTAATTTATTGTGCATAGTTTCAAAGAGATAGTACAAACCGTGTTTGATTTAGAGTTCCTACAACATGTATCCATATAGAGAAAATAGAGTAAAACCTAAAAATGATAATGGTCACAGCAAATGAATGGTTTAACCTAGAAGAACTAAATTTGATGAGCCAAGTGGGATTGGTGTACTGATCATTACCTGAAAGTATCATCAGATTGGGTGAAAAAATGTTTTCTAAGATTTCTGGAAACTCATAGTTTTGGGGAAGCTTTCAATGAGAGGTAATTTCCTCAGTCTGCTTGGTACTATATCAATAGGAAAGAAACCATAGAGATCGAACTTTGAACGAATTTATTGTGCTCAGTTTCAAAGAGCTAGCACAAACCGTGTTTGATTTAGAGTTCCAACTACATGTATACATATAGGAGAAAACATAGTGAAACCTAAAAATGAAAACAGTTACTGCAAACGAACGGTTTAACCTAGAAGAACGAAATTTGGTGTGCCAAGTGGGAATGGTGTCCTGATCATTACATGAAAGTATCATCAAGATTGGGTGAAAAAAATGTTTGCTGAGATTTCAGGAAATTCGTAGTTTTGGGGAAGCTTGGCAACCCCTTTCAATGAAAGTGATTTTCGCCAGTCTCTACAAGGGGCTACATCAATAGGAAACAAACCATAGAGATAGAACTTGGAACTACTTTATTTGGTCAAGTTTCAAATAGCTAGAATAAACCGTGTTTGATGTAGAGTTCCAACTACATGAATCCATATAGGAGAAACCAGAGTGAAATTAAAAATGAAAACGGTTACTGCAAAAGGAACGGTTTAACCTAGAAGAACGAAATTTGGTAAGCCAAGTGGGATTGGTGTACTGATCATTACCTGAAAGTATCATCAGATTGTGTGAAAAAATGTTTGGTGAGATTTCAGGAAACTCGTAGTTTTGGGGAAGCTTGGCAACCACTTTCAATGAAAGTAATTTTCGCCAGTCTCTGCATAGGGCTACTTCAATAGAAAACAAAGGTTAGAGATAGAACTCGTATCTTCTTTATTGTGTCAAGATCAAAGAGATAGCAAAAACCTTGTTTGATTTAGAGTTCCAAATACATGTATCCTTTAGGAGAAAACATAGTGAAACCTAAAAATGATAATGGTCACTGCGAATGAACGTTTTAACCTAGAGGAACTAAATTTGGTGAGAAAAATGGGATTGGTGTACTGATCATAATCTGAAAGTATCATGAAGATTGGGTGAAGAAATGTTTGCTGAGATTTCAGGAAACTCACAGTTTTGGCGAAGCTTTGCAACCCCTTTCAATGACAGTGATTTTCCTCAGTCTCTGCATGGGGTTGTATCTATAGGATACAAACCATAGAGACAGAACTTTGAACTAATTTATTGTGCATAGTTTCAAAGAGATAGCACAAACCGTGTTTGATTTAGAGTTCCTACTACATGTATCCATATAGAGAAAATAGAGTAAAACCTAAAAATGATAATGGTCACAGCAAATGAATGGTTTAACCTAGAAGAACTAAATTTGATGAGCCAAGTGGGATTGGTGTACTGATCATTACCTGAAAGTATCATCAAGATTGGGTGAAAAAATGTTTGCTGAGATTTCAGGAAACTCGTAGTTTTGAGGAAGCTTGCAAACCCTTTCACTGAAATTGATTTTCCTCAGTCTCTGCATGGGGCTATATCATTAAAAAAAAAAAAACCATAGAGGTAGAAGTTGGAACTACTTTATTGTGCATAGTTTCAAGGAGCTAGCACAAACCGTGTTTGATATAGTGTTCCAACTATATGTATCATTATAGGAGAAAACAGAGTGAACCTAAACATGATAATGATCACTGCAAACGAATGGTTAACCCTAGAAGAACTAAATTTGGTGAGCCAAGAGGGATTGGTGTACTGATCTTTACCTGAAAGTATCATCAAGATTGGGTGAAGAAATGCTTGATGAGATTTCAGGAAACTCGTTGTTTTGGGGAAGCTTGGCAACCACTTTCAATGAAAGTGATTTTCGCCAGTCTCTGCATAGGGCTACATCAATAGGCAACAAAGCATAGAGATAGAACTCGTATCTTCTTTATTGGGTCAAGTTTCAAAGAGATAGCAAAAACCTTGCTTGATTTAGAGTTCCAAATACATGTATCCTTTAGGAGAAAACATAGTAAAACCTAAAAATGATAATGGTCACTGCGAACGAACGTTTTAAACTAGAAGAACTAAATTTGGTGAGAAAAATGGGATTGGTGTACTGATCATAACCTGAAAGGATCATCAACATTGGGTGAAGAAATGTTTGCTGAGATTTCAGGAAACTCATAGTTTTGGCGAAGCTTCGCAACCCCATTCAATGAAAGTGATTTTCCTCAGTCTCTGCTTGGGGCTATATCAATAGGAAACAAACCATAGAGATACAACTTGGAACTACTTTATTGTGAATACTTTTAAAGAGGTAGCACAAAAGGTGTTTGATTTAGTGTTCCAACTGCATGTATCCATATAGGAGAAAACAGAGTGAAACCTAAAACTGAAAACGGTCACTGCAAAGGAACCGTTTAACCTAGAAGAACGAAATTTGGTGAGCAAAGTCTGAATGGTGTACTGATCATTACCTGAAAGTATCATCAAGATTGGGTGAAAAAATCTTTGTTGAAATTTCAGGAAACTCGTAGTTTTGAGCAAGCTTGGCAACCCCTTTCAATGAAAGTGATTTTCCTCAGTCTCTTCTTGGGGGTGTATCTATAGGATACAAACCATAGAGACAGAACTTTGAACTAATTTATTGTGCATAGTTTCAAAGAGATAGCACAAACCGTGTTTGATTTAGAGTTCCTACAACATGTATCCATATAGAGAAAATAGAGTAAAACCTAAAAATGATAATGGTCACAGCAAATGAATGGTTTAACCTAGAAGAACTAAATTTGATGAGCCAAGTGGGATTGGTGTACTGATCATTACCTGAAAGTATCATCAGATTGGGTGAAAAAATGTTTGCTAAGATTTCTGGAAACTCATAGTTTTGGGGAAGCTTGGAAACCCCTTTCAATGAGAGGTATTTTCCTCAGTCTGCTTGGTACTATATCAATAGGAAAGAAACCATAGAGATCGAACTTTGAACTAATTTATTGTGCTCAGTTTCAAAGAGCTAGCACAAACCGTGTTTGATTTAGAGTTCCAACTACATGTATACATATAGGAGAAAACATAGTGAAACCTAAAAATGAAAACAGTTACTGCAAACGAACGGTTTAACCTAGAAGAACGAAATTTGGTGTGCCAAGTGGGAAAGGTGTCCTGATCATTACATGAAAGTATCATCAAGATTGGGTGAAAAAATGTTTGCTGATATTTCAGGAAATTCGTAGTTTTGGGGAAGCTTGGCAACCCCTTTCAATGAAAGTGATTTTCGCCAGTCTCTACAAGGGGCTACATCAATAGGAAACAAACCATAGAGATAGAACTTGGAACTACTTTATTTGGTCAAGTTTCAAATAGCTAGCATAAACCGTGTTTGATTTAGAGTTCCAACTACATGAATCCATATAGGAGAAACCAGAGTGAAATTAAAAATGAAAACGGTTACTGCAAACGAACGGTTTAACCTAGAAGAACGAAATTTTGTGAGCCAAGTGGGATTGGTGTACTGATCATTACCTGAAAGTATCATCAAGATTGGGTGAAAAAAATGTTTGCTGAGATTTCTGGAAACTCTTAGTTTTGGGGAAGCTTGGCAACCCCTTTCAATGAAAGTTATTTTCCTCATTCTCTGCATAGGGCTACATCAGTAGGAAACAAACCATAGAGACAGAACTTGGAACTACTTTGTTGTGCAAAGTTTCAAAGAGCTAGCAGAAACCGTGTTTGATTTAGAGTTCCAATTATATGTATCCATATAGGAAAAAACAGAGTGAAACCTAAAAATGATAATGGTCACTGCAAACAAACGGTTGAACCTAGAAGAACGAAATTTGGTGATCCAAGTGGGATTGGTGTACTGATCATTACCTGAAAGTATCATCAAGATTGGGTGAAAAAATGTTTGCTCAGATTTCAGAAAACTCGTTGTTTTGGGGAAGCATGGCAAGCCCTTTCAATGGAAGTGATTTTCGTCAGTCTCTACGTAGGGCTACATCAATAGGAAACACCATATAGATGGAACATGGAACTACTTTATTGGATGAAGATTCAAAGGGCTAGCACAAACCCTGTTTGATTTAGTGTTCCAACTACACGTATCCATATAGGAGAAAACAGAGTGAAACCTAAAAATGATAACGGTCTTTGCAAAGGAACGATTTAACCAAGAAGAACGAAATTTGGTGATCCATGTGGGAATGGTGTACTGATCATTACCTGAAAGTATCATCAAGATTGGGTGAAAATATGTTTCCTGAGATGTCAGGAAACTCGCAGTTTTGAGGAAGCTTGGCAACACCTTTCAATGAAAGTGATTTTCCTCAGTCTCTGCTTGGTCTGTATCAATAGGAAACAAACCACAAGGATAGGACTTGGAACTACATTATTGTGCATAGTTTCAAGGAACTAGCACAAACCGTGTTTGATTTAGAGTTCCAACTACATGGATCCATATAGGAGAAAACACATTGAAACCTAAAAATGAAAAAGGTCACTGCAAACGAACGGTTTAACCTAGAAGAACGAAATTGGGTGAGCCAAGTGTACTGATCATTACACGAAAGTATCATTAAGATTGGGTGAAAAAATGTTTGCTGTGATTTCTGGAAACTCCTAGTTTTTTGGAAATTGGTAACCCCTTACAATGAAAGGGATTTTCGCCAGTCTCTCCTTAGGGCTACATCAATAGGAAACCAACCGTAGAGATAGAACTTGAAAGTACTTTACTGGGTCAAGTTTCAAAGAGCTAGCACAAACGATGCTTGATTTAGAGTTCCAACTGCATGTATCCATATAGGAGAAAACAGAGTGAAACGTAAAAATTGAAACGGTTACTGCAAAGGAGCGGTTTAATCTAGAAGAACGAATTTTTGTGAGCAAAGTGGGATTGGTGTACTGATCTTTAACTGAAAGTATCATCAAGATTGGGTAAAAAATGTTTGCTGAGATTTCTGGAAACTCGTAGTTTTGGGGAAGCTTGGCAACCCCTTTCAATGAAAGTTATTTTCCTCAGTCTCTGCATAGGGCTACATCAGTAGGAAACAAACTGTAAACACAGAACTTGGAACTACTTTATTGTGCATAGTTTCAAAGAGCTAGCAGAAACCGTGTTTGATTTAGAGTTCCAATTATATGTATCCATTTAGGAAAAAACAGAGTGAAACCTAAAAATGATAATGGTCACTGCAACAAACGGTTGAACCTAGAAGAACGAAATTTGGTGAGCCAAGTGGGATTGGTGTACTGATCATTACCTGAAAGTGTCATCAAGATTGGGTGAAAAAATGTTTGCTCAGATTTCAGGAAACTCGTTGTTTTGGGGAAGCATGGCAAGCCCTTTCAATGAAAGTGATTTTCGCCAGTCTCTAATTAGGGCTACATCAATAGTAAACACCATGTAGATAGAATATGGAACTACGTCATTGGATCAAGATTCAAAGAGCTAGCACCAACCGTGTTTGATATAGAGTTCCAACTACATTTATCCATATAGGAGAAAACAGATTGAAACCTAAAAGTGATAACGGTCACTGGAAACGAACGGTTGAACCTAAAAGAACGAAATTTGGTGAGCCAAGTGGGAATGGTGTACTGATCACTACCTGAAAGTATCATCAAGACTGGGTGAAAAAGTGTTTGCTGAGATTTCAGGAAACTCATAGTTTGGGGGAAGCTTGGCAACCCCTTTCAATGAATGTGATTTTCCTCAGTCTCTGCTTGGGGTTATATCAATAGGAAACAAACCATGGAAATAGAACTTGGAACTACTTTACTGTGCATAGTTTCTAAGATCTAGGAGAAATCGTGTTTGATTTAGAGTTCCGACTACATGTATCAATATAGGAGAAAACAGAGTGAAACCTAAAAATGATAACGGTCACAACAAACCAACGGTTTAACCGAGAGGAACGAAATTTGTGGGCCCAAGTGGGAACGGTGTACTGATCATCACCTGAAAGTATCATCAAGATTGTGTGAAAAAATGTTTGCTGAGATTTCAGAAATCTCGTAGTTTTGGGGAAGCTTGGCAACCCCTTCCAAAGAAAGTGATTTTCGCCAGACTCTGCAAATGGCTACATCAATAGGAAAGAAACCATAGAGACAGAACTTGGAAGTACTTATTGTCTCAAGTTTCAAATAGCTAGCACAAACCGTGTTTGATTTAGAGTTTCAACTACATGTATCCATATAGGAGAAATCAGAACGAAACCTAAAAATGACAACGGTCTCTGCAAAGGAACGGTATAATCTAGAAGAAAGAAATTTGTTGAGCCAAGTGGGATTGGTGTACTGATCATTACCTGAAAGTATCATCAAGATTGGGTGAAAAAATGTTTGCTCAGATTTCAGAAAACTCGTTGTTTTGGGGAAGCATGGCAAGCCCTTTCAATGGAAGTGATTTTCGTCAGTCTCTACGTAGGGCTACATCAATAGGAAACACCATATAGATGGAAAAGAGCTAGCACAAACCCTGTTTGATTTAGTGTTCCAACTACACGCATCCATATAGGAGAAAACAGAGTGAAACCTAAAAATGATAACGGTCTTTGCAAAGGAACGATTTAACCAAGAAGAACGAAATTTGGTGATCCATGTGGGAATGGTGTATTGATCATTACCTGAAAGTATCATCAAGATTGGGTGAAAATATGTTTGCTGAGATGTCAGGAAACTCGCAGTTTTGAGGAAGCTTGGCAACACCTTTCAATGAAAGTGATTTTCCTCAGTCTCTGCTTGGTCTGTATCAATAGGAAACAAACCACAGAGATAGGACTTGGAACTACATTATTGTGCATAGTTTCAAAGAACTAGCACAAACCGTGTTTGATTTAGAGTTCCAACTACATGGATCCATATAGGAGAAAACACATTGAAACCTAAAAATGAAAAAGGTCACTGCAAACGAACGGTTTAACCTAGAAGAACGAAATTGGGTGAGGCAAGTGTAATGATCATTACACGAAAGTATCATTAAGGTTGGGTGAAAAAATGTTTGCTGTGATTTCTGGAAACTCCTAGTTTTTTGGAAACTTGGTAACCCCTTACATTTCATTGTAAGGGGTTTTCGCCAGTCTCTGCTTAGGGCTACATCAATAGGAAACCAACCGTAGAGATAGAACTTGAAAGTACTTTACTGGGTCAAGTTTCAAAGAGCTAGCACAAACGGTGCTTGATTTAGAGTTCCAACTGCACGTATCCATATAGGAGAAAACAGAGTGAAACGTAAAAATTGAAACAGTTACTGCAAAGGAGCGGTTTAAACTAGAAGAACGAATTTTTGTGAGCAAAGTGGGATTGGTGTACTGATCTTTAACTGAAAGTATCATCAAGATTGGGTAAAAAATGTTTGCTGAGATTTCTGGAAACTCGTAGTTTTGGGGAAGCTTGGCAACCCCTTTCAATGAAAGTTATTTTCCTCAGTCTCTGCATAGGGCTACATCAGTAGGAAACAAACCATAGAGACAGAACTTGGAACTACTTTATTGTGCATAGTTTCAAAGAGCTAGCAGAAACCGTGTTTGATTTAGAGTTCCAATTATATGTATCCATATAGGAAAAAACAGAGTGAAACCTAAAAATGATAATGGTCACTGCAAACAAACGGTTGAACCTAGAAGAATGAAATTTGGTGAGCCAAGTGGGATTGGTGTACTGATCATTACCTGAAAGTGTCATCAAGATTGGGTGAAAAAATGTTTGCTCAGATTTCAGGAAACTCGTTGTTTTGGGGAAGCATGGCAAGCCCTTTCAATGAAAGTGATTTTCGCGAGTCTCTAATTAGGGCTACATCAATAGTAAACACCATATAGATAGAACATGGAACTACTTCATTGGATCAAGATTCAAAGAGCTAGCACCAACCGTGTTTGATATAGAGTTCCAACTACATGTATCCATTTAGGAGAAAACAGATTTAAACCTAAAAGTGATAACGGTCACTGGAAACGAACGGTTGAATCTAAAAGAACGAAATTTGGTGAGCCAAGTGGGAATGGTGTACTGATCACTACCTGAAAGTATCATCAAGACTGGGTGAAAAAATGTTTGCTGAGATTTCAGGAAACTCGTAGTTTGGGGGAAGCTTGGCAACCCCTTTCAATGAATGTGATTTTCCTCAGTCTCTGCTTGGGGTTATATCAATAGGAAACAAACCATGGAGATAGAACTTGGAACTACTTTACTGTGCATAGTTTCAAAGAGCTAGGAGAAACCGTATTTGATTTAGAGTTCCGACTACATGTATCAATATAGGAGAAAACATAGTGAAACCTTAAAATGATAACGGTCACAACAAACCAACAGTTTAACCTATAGGAACGAAATTTGGGGGCCCAAGTAGGAACGGTGTACTGATCATCACCTGAAAATATCATCAAGATTGGGTGAAAAAATGTTTGCTGAGATTTCAGAAATCTCGTAGTTTTGGGGAAGCTTGGCAACCCCTTCCAAAGAAAGTGATTTTCGCCAGACTCTGCAAATGGCTACATCAATAGGAAAGAAACCATAGAGATAGAACTTGGAAGTACTTATTGTCTCAAGTTTCAAGTAGCTAGCACAAACCGTGTTTGATTTAGAGTTTCAACTACATGTATCCATATAGGAGAAATCAGAGCGAAACCTAAAAATGACAACGGTCTCTGCAAAGGAACGGTATAATCTAGAAGAACGAAATTTGTTGAGCCAAGTGGGATTGGTGTACTGATCATTACCTGAAAGTATCTTCAAGATTGGGTGAAAAAATGTTTGCTCAGATTTCAGAAAACTCGTTGTTTTGGGGAAGCATGGCAAGCCCTTTCAATGGAAGTGATTTTCGTCAATCTCTACGTAGGGCTACATCAATAGGAAACACCATATAGATGGGACATGGAACTACTTTATTGGATGAAGATTCAAAGAGCTAGCACAAACCCTGTATGATTTAGTGTTCCAACCACATGTATCCATATAGGAGAAAACAGAGTGAAACCTAAAAATGATAACGGTCATTGCAAAGGAACGATTTAACCAAGAAGAACGACATTTGGTGATCCATCTGGGAATGGTGTACTGATCATTAACTGAAAGTATCATCAAGATTGGGTGAAAATATGTTTGCTGAGATGTCAGGAACCTCGCAGTTTTGAGGAAGCTTGGCAACACCTTTCAATGAAAGTGATTTTCCTCAGTATCTGCTTGGTCTGTATCTATAGGAAACAAACCACAGAGATAGGACTTGGAACTACATTATGGTGCATAGTTTCAAGGAACTAGCACAAACCGTGTTTGATTTAGAGTTCCAACTACATGGATCCATATAGGAGAAAACACATTGAAACCTAAAAATGAAAAAGGTCACTGCAAACGAACGGTTTAACCTAGAAGAACGAAATTGGGTGAGCCAAGTGTACTGATCATTACACGAAAGTATCATTAAGATTGGGTGAAAAAATGTTTGCTGTGATTTCTGGAAACTCCTAGTTTTTTGGAAACTTGGTAACCCCTTACAATGAAAGAGATTTTCGCCAGTCTCTCCTTAGGGCTACATCAATAGGAAACCAACCGTAGAGATAGAACTTGAAAGTACTTTACTGGGTCAAGTTTCAAAGAGCTAGCACAAACGGTTTAGAGTTCCAACTGCACGTATCCATATAGGAGAAAACAGAGTGAAACGTAAAAATTGAAACGGTTACTGCAAAGGAGCGGTTTAATCTAGAAGAACGAATTTTTGTGAGCAAAGTGGGATTGGTGTACTGATCTTTAACTGAAAGTATCATCAAGATTGGGTAAAAAATGTTTGCTGAGATTTCTGGAAACTCGTAGTTTTGGGGAAGCTTGGCAACCCCTTTCAATGAAAGTTATTTTCCTCAGTCTCTGCATAGGGCTACATCAGTAGGAAACAAACAGTAGAGACAGAACTTGGAACTACTTTATTGTGCTTAGTTTCAAAGAGCTAGCAGAAACCATGTTTGATTTAGAGCTCCAATTATATGTATCCATATAGGAAAAAAACAGAGTGAAACCTAAAAATGATAATGGTCACTGCAAACAAACGGTTGAACCTAGAAGAACGAAATTTGGTGAGCCAAGTGGGATTGGTGTACTGATCATTACCTGAAAGTGTCATCAAGATTGGGTGAAAAAATGTTTGCTGAGATTTCTGGAAACTCGTAGTTTTGGGGATGCTTGGCAACCCCTTTCAATGAAAGTTATTTTCCTCAGTCTCTGCAGAGGGCTACATCAGTAGGAAACAAACCGTAGAGACAGAACTTGGAACTACTTTATTGTGTATAGTTTCAAAGAGCTAGCAGAAACCGTGTTTGATTTAGAGCTCCAATTATATGTATCCATATAGGAAAAAACAGAGTGAAACCTAAAAATGATAATGGTCACTGCAAACAAACGTTTGAACCTAGAAGAACGAAATTTGGTGAGCCAAGTGGGATTGGTGTACTGATCATTACCTGAAAGTGTCATCAAGATTGGGTGAAAAAATGTTTGCTCAGATTTCAGGAAACTCGTTGTTTTGGGGAAGCATGGCAAGCCCTTTCAATGAAAGTGATTTTCGCCAGTCTCTAATTAGGGCTACATCAATAGTAAACACCATATAGATAGAACATGGAACTACTTCATTGGATCAAGATTCAAAGAGCTAGCACCAACCGTGTTTGATATAGAGTTCCAACTACATGTATCCATATAGGAGAAAACAGATTGAAACCTAAAAGTGATAACGGTCACTGGAAACGAACGGTTGAACCTAAAAGAACGAAATTTGGTGAGCCAAGTGGGAATGGTGTACTGATCACTACCTGAAAGTATCATCAAGACTGGGTGAAAAATGTTAGCTGAGATTTCAGGAAACTCGTAGTTTGGGGGAAGCTTGGCAACCCCTTTCAATGAATGTGATTTTCCTCAGTCTCTGCTTGGGGTTATATCAATAGGAAACAAACCATGGAGATAGAACTTGGAACTACTTTACTGTGCATAGTTTCAAAGAGCTAGGAGAAACCATGTTTGATTTAGAGTTCCGACTACATGTATCAATATAGGAGAAAACAGAGTGAAACCTAAAAATGATAACGGTCACAACAAACCAACGGTTTAACCTAGAGGAACGAAATTTGGGGGCCCAAGTGGGAACGGTGTACTGATCATCACCTGAAAGTATCATCAAGATTGGGTGAAAAAATGTTTGCTGAGATTTCAGAAATCTCGTAGTTTTGGGGAAGCTTGGCAACCCCTTTCAAAGAAAGTGATTTTCGCCAGACTCTGCAAATGGCTACATCAATAGGAAAGAAACCATAGAGACAGAACTTGGAAGTACTTATTGTCTCAAGTTTCCAATAGCTAGCAGAAACCGTGTTTGATTTAGAGTTTCAACTACATGTATCCATATAGGAGAAATCAGAGCGAAACCTAAAAATGACAACGGTCTCTGCAAAGGAACGGTATAATCTAGAAGAACGAAATTTGTTGAGCCAAGTGGGATTGGTGTACTGATCATTACCTGAAAGTCTCATCAAGATTGGGTGAAAATATGTTTCCTGAGATGTCAGGAAACTCGCAGTTTTGAGGAAGCTTGGCAACACCTTTCAATGAAAGTGATTTTCCTCAGTCTCTGCTTGGTCTGTATCAATAGGAAACAAACCACAGAGATAGGACTTGGAACTACGTTATTGTGCATAGTTTCAAAGAACTAGCACAAACCGTGTTTGATTTAGAGTTCCAACTACATGGATCCATATAGGAGAAAACACATTGAAACCTAAAAATGAAAAAGGTCACTGCAAACGAACGGTTTAACCTAGAAGAACGAAATTGGGTGAGCCAAGTGTACTGATCATTACACGAAAGTATCATTAAGATTGGGTGAAAAAATGTTTGCTGTGATTTCTGGAAACTCCTAGTTTTTTGGAAAACTTGGTAACCCCTTACAATGAAAGGATTTTCGCCAGTCTCTCCTTAGGTCTAATCAATAGGAAACCAACCGTAGAGATAGAACTTGAAAGTACTTTACTGGGTCAAGTTTCAAAGAGCTAGCACAAACGGTGCTTGATTTAGAGTTCCAACTGCACGTATCCATATAGGAGAAAACAGAGTGAAACGTAAAAATTGAAACGGTTACTGCAAAGGAGCGGTTTAATCTAGAAGAACGAATTTTGTGAGCAAAGTGGGATTGGTGTACTGATCTTTAACTGAAAGTATCATCAAGATTGGGTAAAAAATGTTTGCTGAGATTTCTGGAAACTCGTAGTTTTGGGGAAGCTTGGCAACCCCTTTCAATGAAAGTTATTTTCCTCAGTCTCTGCATACGGCTACATCAGTAGGAAACAAACCATAGAGACAGAACTTGGAACTACTTTATTGTGCATAGTTTCAAAGAGCTAGCAGAAACCGTGTTTGATTTAGAGTTCCAATTATTTGTATCCACATAGGAAAAAACAGAGTGAAACCTAAAAATGATAATGGTCACTGCAAACAAACGGTTGAACCTAGAAGAACGAAATTTGGTGAGCCAAGTGGGATTGGTGTACTGATCATTACCTGAAAGTGTCATCAAGATTGGGTGAAAAAATGTTTGCTCAGATTTCAGGAAACTCGTTGTTTTGGGGAAGCATGGAAGCCCTTTCAATGAAAGTGATTTTCGCCAATCTCTAATTAGGGCTACATCAATAGTAAACACCATATAGATAGAACATGGAACTACTTCATTGGATCAAGATTCAAAGAGCTAGCACCAACCGTGTTTGATATAGATTTCCAACTACATGTATCCATATAGGAGAAAACAGATTGAAACCTAAAAGTGATAACGGTCACTGGAAACGAACGGTTGAACCTAAAAGAACGAAATTTGGTGAGCCAAGTGGGAATGGTGTACTGATCACTACCTGAAAGTATCATCAAGACTGGGTGAAAAAATGTTTGCTGAGATTTCTGGAAACTCGTAGTTTTGGTGAAGCTTGGCAACCCCTTTCAATGAAAGTTATTTTCCTCAGTCTCTGCATAGGGCTACATCAGTCGGAAACAAACCATAGAGACAGAAACTTGGAACTACTTTATTGTGCAAAGTTTCAAAGAGCTAGCAGAAACCGTGTTTGAATTAGAGTTCCAATTATATGTATCCAGATAGGAAAAAACAGAGTGAAACCTAAAAATGATAATGGTCACTGCAAACAAACGGTTGAACCTAGAAGAACGAAATTTGGTGAGCCAAGTGGGATTGGTGTACTGATCATTACCTGAAAGTGTCATCAAAATTGGGTGAAAAAATGTTTGCTCAGATTTCAGGAAACTCGTTGTTTTGGGGAAGCATGGCAAGCCCTTTCAATGAAAGTGATTTTCGCCAGTGTCTAATTAGGGCTACATCAATAGTAAACACCATATAGATAGAACATGGAACTACTTCATTGGATCAAGATTCAAAGAGCTAGCACCAACCGTGTTTGATATAGAGTTCCAACTACATGTATCCATATTGGAGAAAACAGATTGAAACCTAAAAATGATAACGGTCACTGGAAACGAACGGTTGAACCTAAAAGAACGAAATTTGGTGAGCCAAGTGGGAATGGTGTACTGATCACTTTCTGAAAGTATCACCCAGATTGGTTGAAAAAATGTTTGCTGAGATTTCAGGAAACTCGTAGTTTGGGGGAAGCTTGGCAACCCCTTTCAATGAATGTGATTTTCCTCAGTCTCTGCTTGGGGTTATATCAATAGGAAACAAACCATGGAGATAGAACTTGGAACTACGTTACTGTGCATAGTTTCAAAGAGCTAGGAGAAACCGTGTTTGATTTAGAGTTCCGACTACATGTATCAATATAGGAGAAAACAGAGTGAAACCTAAAAATGATAACGGTCACAACAAACCAACGGTTTAACCTAGAGGAACGAAATTTGGGGGCCCAAGTGGGAACGGTGTACTGATCTTCACCTGAAAGTATCATCAAGATTGGGTGAAAAAATGTTTGCTGAGATTTCAAGAAATCTCGTAGTTTTGGGGAAGCTTGGCAACCCCTTCCAAAGAAAGTGATTTTCGCCAGACTCTGCAAATGGCTACATCAATAGGAAAGAAACCATAGAGACAGAACTTGGAAGTACTTATTGTCTCAAGTTTCAAATAGCTAGCACAACCGTGTTTGATTTAGAGTTTCAACTACATGTATCCATATAGGAGAAATCAGAGCGAAACCTAAAAATGACAACGGTCTCTGCAAAGGAACGGTATAATCTAGATGAACGAAATTTGTTGAGCCAAGTGGGATTGGTGTACTGATCATTACCTGAAAGTATCTTCAAGATTGGGTGAAAAAATGTTTGCTCAGATTTCAGAAAACTCGTTGTTTTGGGGAAGCATGGCATGCCCTTTCAATGGAAGTGATTTTCGTCAGTCTCTACGTAGGGCTACATCAATAGGAAACACCAAATAGATGGAACATGGAACTACATTATTGGATGAAGATTCAAAGAGCTAGCACAAACCCTGTTTGATTTAGTGTTCCAACTACACGTATCCATATAGGAGAAAACAGAGTGAAACCTAAAAATGATAACGGTCTTTGCAAAGGAACGATTTAACCAAGAAGAACGAAATTTGGTGATCCATGTGGGAATGGTGTACTGATCATTACCTGAAAGTCTCATCAAGATTGGGTGAAAATATGTTTCCTGAGATGTCAGGAAACTCGCAGTTTTGAGGAAGCTTGGCAACACCTTTCAATGAAAGTGATTTTCCTCAGTCTCTGCTTGGTCTGTATCAATAGGAAACAAACCACAGAGATAGGACTTGGAACTACGTTATTGTGCATAGTTTCAAAGAACTAGCACAAACGTGTTTGATTTAGAGTTCCAACTACATGGATCCATATAGGAGAAAACACATTGAAACCTAAAAATGAAAAAGGTCACTGCAAACGAACGGTTTAACCTAGAAGAACGAAATTGGGTGAGCCAAGTGTACTGATCATTACACGAAAGTATCATTAAGATTGGGTGAAAAAATGTTTGCTGTGATTTCTGGAAACTCCTAGTTTTTTGAAACTTGGTAACCCCTTACAATGAAAGGGATTTTCGCCAGTCTCTCCTTAGGTCTAATCAATAGGAAACCAACCGTAGAGATAGAACTTGAAAGTACTTTACTGGGTCAAGTTTCAAAGAGCTAGCACAAACGGTGCTTGATTTAGAGTTCCAACTGCACGTATCCATATAGGAGAAAACAGAGTGAAACGTAAAAATTGAAACGGTTACTGCAAAGGAGCGGTTTAATCTAGAAGAACGAATTTTGTGAGCAAAGTGGGATTGGTGTACTGATCTTTAACTGAAAGTATCATCAAGATTGGGTAAAAAATGTTTGCTGAGATTTCTGGAAACTCGTAGTTTTGGGGAAGCTTGGCAACCCCTTTCAATGAAAGTTATTTTCCTCAGTCTCTGCATACGGCTACATCAGTAGGAAACAAACCATAGAGACAGAACTTGGAACTACTTTATTGTGCATAGTTTCAAAGAGCTAGCAGAAACCGTGTTTGATTTAGAGTTCCAATTATTTGTATCCACATAGGAAAAAACAGAGTGAAACCTAAAAATGATAATGGTCACTGCAAACAAACGGTTGAACCTAGAAGAACGAAATTTGGTGAGCCAAGTGGGATTGGTGTACTGATCATTACCTGAAAGTGTCATCAAGATTGGGTGAAAAAATGTTTGCTCAGATTTCAGGAAACTCGTTGTTTTGGGGAAGCATGGAAGCCCTTTCAATGAAAGTGATTTTCGCCAATCTCTAATTAGGGCTACATCAATAGTAAACACCATATAGATAGAACATGGAACTACTTCATTGGATCAAGATTCAAAGAGCTAGCACCAACCGTGTTTGATATAGATTTCCAACTACATGTATCCATATAGGAGAAAACAGATTGAAACCTAAAAGTGATAACGGTCACTGGAAACGAACGGTTGAACCTAAAAGAACGAAATTTGGTGAGCCAAGTGGGAATGGTGTACTGATCACTACCTGAAAGTATCATCAAGACTGGGTGAAAAAATGTTTTGCTGAGATTTCTGGAAACTCGTAGTTTTGGTGAAGCTTGGCAACCCCTTTCAATGAAAGTTATTTTCCTCAGTCTCTGCATAGGGCTACATCAGTCGGAAACAAACCATAGAGACAGAACTTGGAACTACTTTATTGTGCAAAGTTTCAAAGAGCTAGCAGAAACCGTGTTTGAATTAGAGTTCCAATTATATGTATCCAGATAGGAAAAAAACAGAGTGAAACCTAAAAATGATAATGGTCACTGCAAACAAACGGTTGAACCTAGAAGAACGAAATTTGGTGAGCCAAGTGGGATTGGTGTACTGATCATTACCTGAAAGTGTCATCAAAATTGGGTGAAAAAATGTTTGCTCAGATTTCAGGAAACTCGTTGTTTTGGGGAAGCATGGCAAGCCCTTTCAATGAAAGTGATTTTCGCCAGTGTCTAATTAGGCTACATCAATAGTAAACACCATATAGATAGAACATGGAACTACTTCATTGGATCAAGATTCAAAGAGCTAGCCACCAACCGTGTTTGATATAGAGTTCCAACTACATGTATCCATATTGGAGAAAACAGATTGAAACCTAAAAATGATAACGGTCACTGGAAACGAACGGTTGAACCTAAAAGAACGAATTTTGGTGAGCCAAGTGGGAATGGTGTACTGATCACTTTCTGAAAGTATCACCCAGATTGGTTGAAAAAATGTTTGCTGAGATTTCAGGAAACTCGTAGTTTGGGGGAAGCTTGGCAACCCCTTTCAATGAATGTGATTTTCCTCAGTCTCTGCTTGGGGTTATATCAATAGGAAACAAACCATGGAGATAGAACTTGGAACTACGTTACTGTGCATAGTTTCAAAGAGCTAGGAGAAACCAGTGTTTGATTTAGAGTTCCGACTACATGTATCAATATAGGAGAAAACAGAGTGAAACCTAAAAATGATAACGGTCACAACAAACCAACGGTTTAACCTAGAGGAACGAAATTTGGGGGCCCAAGTGGGAACGGTGTACTGATCTTCACCTGAAAGTATCATCAAGATTGGGTGAAAAAATGTTTGCTGAGATTTCAGAAATCTCGTAGTTTTGGGGAAGCTTGGCAACCCCTTCCAAAGAAAGTGATTTTCGCCAGACTCTGCAAATGGCTACATCAATAGGAAAGAAAACCATAGAGACAGAACTTGGAAGTACTTATTGTCTCAAGTTTCAAATAGCTAGCACAAACCGTGTTTGATTTAGAGTTTCAACTACATGTATCCATATAGGAGAAATCAGAGCGAAACCTAAAAATGACAACGGTCTCTGCAAAGGAACGGTATAATCTAGATGAACGAAATTTGTTGAGCCAAGTGGGATTGGTGTACTGATCATTACCTGAAAGTATCTTCAAGATTGGGTGAAAAAATGTTTGCTCAGATTTCAGAAAACTCGTTGTTTTGGGGAAGCATGGCATGCCCTTTCAATGGAAGTGATTTTCGTCAGTCTCTACGTAGGGCTACATCAATAGGAAACACCAAATAGATGGAACATGGAACTACATTATTGGATGAAGATTCAAAGAGCTAGCACAAACCCTGTTTGATTTAGTGTTCCAACTACACGTATCCATATAGGAGAAAACAGAGTGAAACCTAAAAATGATAACGGTCTTTGCAAAGGAACGATTTAACCAAGAAGAACGAAATTTGGTGATCCATGTGGGAATGGTGTACTGATCATTACCTGAAAGTCTCATCAAGATTGGGTGAAAATATGTTTCCTGAGATGTCAGGAAACTCGCAGTTTTGAGGAAGCTTGGCAACACCTTTCAATGAAAGTGATTTTCCTCAGTCTCTGCTTGGTCTGTATCAATAGGAAACAAACCACAGAGATAGGACTTGGAACTACGTTATTGTGCATAGTTTCAAAGAACTAGCACAAACCGTGTTTGATTTAGAGTTCCAACTACATGGATCCATATAGGAGAAAACACATTGAAACCTAAAAATGAAAAAGGTCACTGCAAACGAACGGTTTAACCTAGAAGAACGAAATTGGGTGAGCCAAGTGTACTGATCATTACACGAAAGTATCATTAAGATTGGGTGAAAAAATGTTTGCTGTGATTTCTGGAAACTCCTAGTTTTTTGGAAACTTGGTAACCCCTTACAATGAAAGGGATTTTCGTCAGTCTCTCCTTAGGGCTACATCAATAGGAAACCAACCGTAGAGATAGAACTTGAAAGTACTTTACTGGGTCAAGTTTCAAAGAGCTAGCACAAACGGTGCTTGATTTAGAGTTCCAACTGCACGTATCCATATAGGAGAAAACAGAGTGAAACGTAAAAATTGAAACGGTTAATGCAAAGGAGCGGTTTAATCTAGAAGAACGAATTTTTGTGAGCAAAGTGGGATTGGTGTACTGATCTTTAACTGAAAGTATCACCAAGATTGGGTAAAAAATGTTTGCTGAGATTTCTGGAAACTCGTAGTTTTGGGGAAGCTTGGCAACCCCTTTCAATGAAAGTTATTTTACTCAGTCTCTGCATACGGCTACATCAGTAGGAAACAAACGGTAGAGACAGAACTTGGAACTTCTTTATTGTGCATAGTTTCAAAGACCTAGCTGAAACCGTGTTTGATTTAGAGCTCCAATTATATGTATCCATATAGGAAAAAACAGAGTGAAACCTAAAAATGATAATGGTCACTGCAAACAAACGGTTGAACCTAGAAGAACGAAATTTGGTGAGCCAAGTGGGATTGGTGTACTGATCATTACCTGAAAGTGTCATCAAGATTGGGTGAAAAAATGTTTGCTCAGATTTCAGGAAACTCGTTGTTTTGAGGAAGCATGGCAAGCCCTTTCAATGAAAGTGATTTTCGCCAGTCTCTAATTAGGGCTACATCAATAGTAAACACCATATAGATAGAACATGGAACTACTTCATTGGATCAAGATTCAAAGAGCTAGCACCAACCGTGTTTGATATAGAGTTCCAACTACATGTATCCATATAGGAGAAAACAGATTGAAACCTAAAAGTGATAACGGTCACTGGAAACGAACGGTTGAACCTAAAAGAACGAAATTTGGTGAGCCAAGTGGGAATGGTGTACTGATCACTACCTGAAAGTATCATCAAGACTGGGTGAAAAATGTTTGCTGAGATTTCAGGAAACTCGTAGTTTGGGGGAGGCTTGGCAACCCCTTTCAATGAATGTGATTTTCCTCAGTCTCTGCTTGGGGTTATATCAATAGGAAACAAACCATGGAGATAGAACTTGGAACTACTTTACTGTGCATAGTTTCAAAGAGCTAGGAGAAACCGTGTTTGATTTAGAGTTCCGACTACATGTATCAATATAGGAGAAAACAGAGTGAAACCTAAAAATGATAACGGTCACAACAAACCAACGGTTTAACCTAGAGGAACGAAATTTGGGGGCCCAAGTGGGAACGGTGTACTGATCATCACCTGAAAGTATCATCAAGATTGGGTGAAAAAATGTTTGCTGAGATTTCAGAAATCTCGTAGTTTTGGGGAAGCTTGGCAACCCCTTCCAAAGAAAGTGATTTTCGCCAGACTCTGCAAATGGCTACATCAATAGGAAAGAAACCATAGAGACAGAACTTGGAAGTACTTATTGTCTCAACTTTCAAATAGCTAGCACAAACCGTGTTTGATTTAGAGTTTCAACTACATGTATCCATATAGGAGAAATCAGAGCGAAACCTAAAAATGACAACGGTCTCTGCAAAGGAACGGTATAATCTAGAAGAACGAAATTTGTTGAGCCAAGTGGGATTGGTGTACTGATCATTACCTGAAAGTATCTTCAAGATTGGGTGAAAAAATGTTTGCTCAGATTTCAGAAAACTCATTGTTTTGGGGAAGCATGGCAAGCCCTTTCAATGGAAGTGATTTTCGTCAGTCTCTACATAGGGCTACATCAATAGGAAACACCATATAGATGGAACATGGAACCTCTTTATTGGATGAAGATTCAAAGAACTAGCACCAACCCTGTTTGATTTAGTGTTCCAACTACACGTATCCATATAGGAGAAAACAGAGTGAAACCTAAAAATGATAACGGTCTTTGCAAAGGAACGATTTAACCAAGAAGAACGAAATTTGGTGATCCATGTGGGAATGGTGTACTGATCATTACCTGAAAGTCTCATCAAGATTGGGTGAAAGTATGTTTGCTGAAATGTCAGGAAACTCGCAGTTTTGAGGAAGCTTGGCAACACCTTTCAATTCAAGTGATTTTCCTCAGTCTCTGCTTGGTCTGTATCAATAGGAAACAAACCACAGAGATAGGACTTGGAACTACATTATTGTGCATAGTTTCAAAGAACTAGCACAAACCGTGTTTGATTTAGAGTTCCAACTACATGGATCCATATAGGAGAAAACACATTGAAACCTAAAAATGAAAAAGGTCACTGCAAAAGAACGGTTTAACCTAGAAGAACGAAATTGGGTGAGCCAAGTGTACTGATCATTACACGAAAGTATCATTAAGATTGGGTGAAAAAATGTTTGCTGTGATTTCTGGAAATTCCTAGTTTTTTGGAAACTTGGTAACCACTTACAATTAAAGGGATTTTCGCCAGTCTCTCCTTAGGGGTACATCAATAGGAAACCAACCGTAGAGATAGAACTTGAAAGTACTTTACTGGATCGAGTTTCAAAGAGCTAGCACAAACGGTGCTTGATTTAGAGTTCCAACTGCACGTATCCATATAGGAGAAAACAGAGTGAAACGTAAAAACTGAAACGGTTACTGCAAAGGAGCGGTTTAATCTAGAAGAACGAATTTTTGTGAGCCAAGTGGGATTGGTGTACTGATCATTACCTGAAAGTGTCATCAAGATTGGGTGAAAAAATGTTTGCTCAGATTTCAGGAAACTCGTTGTTTTGGGGAAGCATGGCAAGCCCTTTCAATGAAAGTGATTTTCGCCAGTCTCTAATTAGGGCTACATCAATAGTAAACACCATATAGATAGAACATGGAACTACTTCATTGGATCAAGATTCAAAGAGCTAGCACCAACTGTGTTTGATATAGAGTTCCAACTACATGTATCCATATAGGAGAAAACAGATTGAAACCTAAAAATGATAATGGTCACTGGAAACGAACGGTTGAACCTAAAAGAACGAAATTTGGTGAGCCAGGTGGGAATGGTGTACTGATCACTACCTGAAAGTATCATCAAGATTGGGTGAAAAAATGTTGGCTGTGATTTCTGGAAACTCCTAGTTTTTTGGAAACTTGGTAACCCCTTACAATGAAAGGGATTTTCACCAGTCTCTCCTTAGGGCTACATCAAGAGGAAACCAACCGTAGAGATAGAACTTGAAAGTACTTTACTGGGTCAAGTTTCAAAGAGCTAGCACAAACGCTGCTTGATTTAGAGTTCCAACTGCACGTATCCATATTGGAGAAAACAGAGTGAAACGTAAAAATTGAAACGGTTACTGCAAAGGAGCGGTTTAATCTAGAAGAACGAATTTTTGTGAGCAAAGTGGGATTGGTGTACTGATCTTTAACTGAAAGTATCATCAAGATTGGGTAAAAAATGTTTGCTGAGATTTCTGGAAACTCGTAGTTTTGGGGAAGCTTGGCAACCCCTTTCAATGAAAGTTATTTTCCTCAGTCTCTGCATAGGGCTACATCAGTAGGAAACAAACCATAGAGACAGAACTTGGAACTACTTTATTGTGCATAGTTTCAAAGAGCTAGCAGAAACCGTGTTTGATTTAGAGTTCCAATTATATGTATCCATATAGGAAAAAACAGAGTGAAACCTAAAAATGATAATGGTCACTGCAAACAAACGGTTGAACCTAGAAGAACGAAATTTGGTGAGCCAAGTGGGATTGGTGTACTGATCATTACCTGAAAGTGTCATCAAGATTGGGTGAAAAAATGTTTGCTCAGATTTCAGGAAACTCGTTGTTTTGGGGAAGCATGGCAAGCCCTTTCGATGAAAGTGATTTTCGCCAGTCTCTAATTAGGGCTACATCAATAGAAAACACCATATAGATAGAACATGGAACTACTTCATTGGATCAAGATTCAAAGAGCTAGCACCAACCGTGTTTGGTATAGAGTTCCTACTACATGCATCCACATAGGAGAAAACAGATTGAAACCTAAAAGTGATAACGGTCACTGGAAACGAACGGTTGAACCTAAAAGAACGAAATTTGGTGAGCCAAGTGGGAATGGTGTACTGATCACTACCTGAAAGTATCATCAAGACTGGGTGAAAAAATGTTTGCTGAGATTTCAGGAAACTCGTAGTTTGGGGGAAGCTTGGCAACCCCTTTCAATGAATGTGATTTTCCTCAGTCTCTGCTTGGGGTTATATCAATAGGAAACAAACCATGGAGATAGAACTTGGAACTACTTTACTGTGCATAGTTTCAAAGAGCGAGGAGAAACCGTGTTTGATTTAGAGTTCCGACTACATGTATCAATATAGGAGAAAACAGAGTGAAACCTAAAAATGATAACGGTCACAACAAACCAACGGTTTAACCTAGAGGAACGAAATTTGGGGGCCCATGTGGGAACGGTGTGCTGATCATCACCTGAAAGTATCATCAAGATTGGGTGAAAAAATGTTTGCTGAGAATTCAGAAGTCTCGTAGTTTTGGGGAAGCTTGGAAACCCCTTCCAAAGAAAGTGATTTTCGCCAGACTCTGCTAATGGCTACATCAATAGGAAAGAAACCATAGAGACAGAACTTGGAAGTACTTATTGTCTCAAGTTTCAAATAGCTAGCACAAACCGTGTTTGATTTAGAGTTTCAACTACATGTATCCATATAGGAGAAATCAGAGCGAAACCTAAAAATGACAACGGTCTCTGCAAAGGAACGGTGTAATCTAGAAGAACGAAATTTGTTGAGCCAAGTGGGATTGGTGTACTGATCATTACCTGAAAGTATCATCAAGATTGGGTGAAAAAATGTTTGCTCAGATTTCAGAAAACTCGTTGTTTTGGGGAAGCATGGCAAGCCCTTTCAATGGAAGTGATTTTCGTCAGTCTCTACATAGGGCTACATCAATAGGAAACACCATATAGATGGAACATGGAACCTCTTTATTGGATGAAGATTCAAAGAGCTAGCACAAACCCTGTTTGATTTAGTGGTCCAACTACACGTATCCATATAGGAGAAAACAGAGTGAAACCCAAAAATATTAACGGTCTTTGCAAAGGAACGATTTAACCAAGAAGAACGAAATTTGGTGATCCATGTGGGAATGGTGTACTGATCATTACCTGAAAGTATCATCAAGATTGGGTGTAGTCAGCGGCCACCATCCGGGAAAGCTGAAGGATACACCGCCACTCTCCTTCAGAGTGCGACATCAAAACAGGTCGGTGTCATTCAGCTCACCCCCCAGACAGCGGGAATTCGCATAAAATCTCTCCTAGGCTTGTCGGGAGAGGGAGTATCAAGCTGAGCCTCCATACAGGCTAGGGGGAAACCAGAGACACCTGACCTCCAACCCCTCCTCCCAGTAGCAGCCAAAAGGAAACCTGGCTAGCCAGCGCTGGGGGAGGGGCAAGCAGAAAAAATCAAAGTGATAGAGTGCCAGGGATCCCAGCAGCCTGCAGCAGGGCTCCGGAGACCCAGGCCAACTGATTCGCGTGGCCTGCCCTGCGGCTACAGAAGGCGTGGCGCCTCAGTGAAGCCATTAATTGGCAAGCAGGGAGGTTAGGGAAGGACATTAGGTGGAATCCCACCAGCCAAGCCCACAGGGACCCTTGGGCCGAGCACGGGTTCTCAGAAGGGGAAGGAAGCGGTACAGTCCCATCCCCCACAGCGGACACTCCGCCAAGGCAGTCAGCGGCCAGAATCCGGGAAAGCTGAAGGATACACCGCCACTCTCCTTCAGAGTGCGACATCAAAACAGGTCGGTGTCATTCAGCTCACCCCCCAGACAGCGGGAATTCGCATAAAATCTCTCCTAGGCTTGCCGGGAGAGGGAGTATCAAGCTGAGCCTCCATACAGGCTAGGGGGAAACCAGAGACACCTGACCTCCAACCCCTCCTCCCAGTAGCAGCCAAAAGGAAACCTGGCTAGCCAGCGCTGGGGGAGGGGCAAGCAGAAAAAATCAAAGTGATAGAGTGCCAGGGATCCCAGCAGCCTGCAGCAGGGCCCCGGAGACCCAGGCCAACTGATTCGCGTGGCCTGCCCTGCGGCTACAGAAGGCGTGGCGCCTCAGTGAAGCCATTAATTGGCAAGCAGGGAGGTTAGGGAAGGACATTAGGTGGAATCCCACCAGCCAAGCCCACACGGACCCTTGGGCCGAGCACGGGTTCTCAGAAGGGGAAGGAAGCGGCACAGTCCCATCCCCCACAGTGGACACTCCACCGAGGCAGTCAGCGGCCAGAATCCGGGAAAGCTGAAGGATACACCGCCACTCTCCTTCAGAGTGCGACATCAAAACAGGTCGGTGTCATTCAGCTCACCCCCCAGACAGCGGGAATTCGCATAAAATCTCTCCTAGGCTTGCCGGGAGAGGGAGTATCAAGCTGAGCCTCCATACAGGATAGAGGGAAACCAGAGACACCTGACCTCCAACCCCTCCTCCCAGTAGCAGCCAAAAGGAAACCTGGCTAGCCAGCGCTGGGGGAGGGGCAAGCAGAAAAAATCAAAGTGATAGAGTGCCAGGGATCCCAGCAGCCTGCAGCAGGGCTCCGGAGACCCAGGCCAACTGATTCGCGTGGCCTGCCCTGCGGCTACAGAAGGCGTGGCGCCTCAGTGAAGCCATTAATTGGCAAGCAGGGAGGTTAGGGAAGGACATTAGGTGGAATCCCACCAGCCAAGCCCACACGGACCCTTGGGCCGAGCACGGGTTCTCAGAAGGGGAAGGAAGCGGTACAGTCCCATCCCCCACAGAGGACACTCCACCGAGGCAGTCAGCGGCCAGAATCCGGGAAAGCTGAAGGATACACCACCACTATCCTTCAGAGTGCGACATCAAAACAGGTCGGTGTCATTCAGCTCACCCCCCAGACAGCGGGAATTCGCATAAAATCCCTGGCTAGCCAGCGCTGGGGGAGGGGCAAGCAGAAAAAATCAAAGTGATAGAGTGCCAGGGATCCCAGCAGCCTGCAGCAGGGCCCCGGAGACCCAGGCCAACTGATTCGCGTGGCCTGCCCTGCGGCTACAGAAGGCGTGGCGCCTCAGTGAAGCCATTAATTGGCAAGCAGGGAGGTTAGGGAAGGACATTAGGTGGAATCCCACCAGCCAAGCCCACACGGACCCTTGGGCCGAGCACGGGTTCTCAGAAGGGGAAGGAAGCGGCACAGTCCCATCCCCCACAGCGGACACTCCACCAAGGCAGTCAGCGGCCAGAATCCGGGAAAGCTGAAGGATACACCGCCACTCTCCTTCAGAGTGCGACATCAAAACAGGTCGGTGTCATTCAGCTCACCCCCCAGACAGCGGGAATTCGCATAAAATCTCTCCTAGGCTTGCCGGGAGAGGGAGTATCAAGCTGAGCCTCCATACACGATAGGGGGAAACCAGAGACACCTGACCTCCAACCCCTCCTCCCAGTAGCAGCCAAAAGGAAACCTGGCTAGCCAGCGCTGGGGGAGGGGCAAGCAGAAAAAATCAAAGTGATAGAGTGCCAGGGATCCCAGCAGCCTGCAGCAGGGCTCCGGAGACCCAGGCCAACTGATTCGCGTGGCCTGCCCTGCGGCTACAGAAGGCGTGGCGCCTCAGTGAAGCCATTAATTGGCAAGCAGGGAGGTTAGGGAAGGACATTAGGTTGAATCCCACCAGCCAAGCCCACATGGACCCTTGGGCCGAGCACGGGTTCTCAGAAGGGGAAGGAAGCGGTACAGTCCCATCCCCCACAGAGGACACTCCACCGAGGCAGTCAGCGGCCAGAATCCGGGAAAGCTGAAGGATACACCACCCCTATCCTTCAGAGTGCGACATCAAAACAGGTCGGTGTCATTCAGCTCACCCCCCAGACAGCGGGAATTCGCATAAAATCCCTGGCTAGCCAGCGCTGGGGGAGGGGCAAGCAGAAAAAATCAAAGTGATAGAGTGCCAGGGATCCCAGCAGCCTGCAGCAGGGCTCTGGAGACCCAGGCCAACTGATTCGCGTGGCCTGCCCTGCGGCTACAGAAGGCGTGGCGCCTCAGTGAAGCCATTAATTGGCAAGCAGGGAGGTTAGGGAAGGACATTAGGTGGAATCCCACCAGCCAAGCCCACACGGACCCTTGGGCCGAGCACGGGTTCTCAGAAGGGGAAGGAAGCGGTACAGTCCCATCCCCCACAGAGCACACTCCACCGAGGCAGTCAGCGGCCAGAATCCGGGAAAGCTGAAGGATACACCACCCCTATCCTTCAGAGTGCGACATCAAAACAGGTCGGTGTCATTCAGCTCACCCCCCAGACAGCGGGAATTCGCATAAAATCTCTCCTAGGCTTGCCGGGAGAGGGAGTATCAAGCTGAGCCTCCATACAGGATAGGGGGAAACCAGAGACACCTGACCTCCAACCCCTCCTCCCAGTAGCAGCCAAAAGGAAACCTGGCTAGCCAGCGCTGGGGGAGGGGCAAGCAGAAAAAATCAAAGTGATAGAGTGCCAGGGATCCCAGCAGCCTGTAGCAGGGCCCCGGAGACCCAGGCCAACTGATTCGCGTGGCCTGCCCTGCGGCTACAGAAGGCGTGGCGCCTCAGAGATGCCATTAATTAGCAAGCAGGGAGGTTAGGGACGGCCATTAGGTGGAACCCCCCAGCCAAGCCCACCGCTCACGCCCGGAACAGGCCCAGCGTCCTGCCAGCATTGTAGTCACGACACCCCAATTGGAATAGGGACAGAGCAGAGCCGCCTTCCACTCCCGGAACAGGCCCAGAGAGCCGCCAGCGTGGTAGACACGTCACCCCAATAGGAGTAGGGGCACAGCCGCCGCCTGCACCTGCAAGGGAGACTTTTCAAGTATACAAGAGCAACATAAATAAATAGGGGGTAAATTTCAAAACACAACAGTTGCACCAAGCAGAAAGAAACGCTAGCAGTATGAAAAGACAAGGAAAGAAAGGACCACAAGCAATGCAGGTCAACTCAACTTTAGAAGAGGTAATAGCTGCAACAGATGGAATATCAGATAAAGAGTTCAGGATATATATGCTTCAGATGATCTGGAGTCTCAAGGAAGACATGAGACAGCAAAATCAGACAATGAAAGATCACATTGACAAACAAATCCAGGAAGTAAAAGATCAATTTCACAGGGAGATAGAGGTAATAAAAAACAAACAAATTGAAATTCTAGAAATGCAGGAAACAATAAACCAACTTAAAAACTCAATTGAGAATACTACCAGCAGAGTAGATCACTTAGAAGAGAGAACATCAGACAATGAAGACAAAGTATTTCAACTGGAAAAGAACATAGACAGCTCAGCAAGTCTGCTAAGAAACCATGAGCAGAACATCCAAGAATTATGGGACAATATCAAAAGACCAAATTTAAGAGTCATTGGGATACAGGAAGGCACAGAGCTCCATTCCAAAGGAATAAACAGTCTATTCAGTGAAATAATACGAGAAAACTTCCCAGAATTGAAGATTGAGACAGAATCCCAAATCCTAGAAGCCTACAGGACGCCAAATGTGCAAAATCATAAGAGATCCACACCTAGACACATTATAATGAAGATGTCCATCATACAGAATAAGGAGAGAATTTTAAAAGCTGCAAGAGAAAGAAAGCAGATTACATTTAGGGGTAAACCAATCAGGATAACAGCTGATCTCTCAACACAGACTCTGAAAGCTAGAAGATCCTGGAATAACATATTTCAAACACTGAAAGACAATGGGCTCCAACCAAGAATCGTGTATCCGGCGAAATTAAGCTTCAGGTTAGAAGATGAAATTAAAACCTTCCACAATAAACAAAAGTTAAAAGAATTCGCAGCTAGAAAACCATCTCTTCAAAAAATCCTTGCAAAACATTACAGGAAGAGGAAATGGAAAACAACATTGAAAACCAACAATGTGAGGTAGGACAGTAAAGGGGGGAAAGTAGTCAAAGAGGATAACAAATCAGGTTTAGTAACATCAATAAACAAATATGGATAGAAGAACAAACCATATCTCAATAATAACCCTAAATGTTAATGGCTTAAACTCACCAATTAAGAGACACAGGCTAGTAGAATGGATCAAAAAACAAGACCCAACAATATGCTGTCTACAGGAGACGCATTTGATAGGAAAAGATATACATAGACTGAAGGTGAAAGGTTGGGAAAAATCATATCACTCATATGGACCGCGGAAACAAGCAGGAGTGTCCATACTCATATCTAATAAAATAGATTTCAAGCCAAAGCTAATCAAAAGGGATATAGAAGGACACTTCATACTGCTCAAGGGAACCATACACCAACAAGACATAACAATCATAAATATATATGCCCCAAATAATGGTGCAGCTGTATTCATCAAGCAAACTCTTCTCAAGTTCAAGAGTCTAATAGACCAACATACAATAATCATGGGAGACTTCAACACACCTCTCTCACCACTGGACAGATCTTCCAAACAAAAGTTAAATAAGGAAACTATAGAACTCAATAACACAATTAACAACCTAGACTTAATTGACATATATAGACTATACCACCCAACATCAAGTAGCTACACTTTTTTCTCAGCAGCACATGGAACCTTCTCAAAAATAGACCATATACTATGTCACAGGGCAACTCTTAGACAATACAAAGGGGTAGAGATAATACCATGCATTTTATCTGATCATAATGGAATGAAACTGAAAATCAATGATAAAAGAAGAAAGGAAAAAGCAAGCATCACCTGGAGAATGAACAATAGGTTGCTGAGTGATCAATGGGTTTTAGAAGAATTCAAGGAGGAAATTAAAAAATTCCTAGAGTTAAATGAAAACACAGACACAACATATCGGAATCTATGGGACACATTGAAAGCAGTTCTAAGAGGAAAATTCATTGCTTGGAGTTCATTCCTCAAAAAAAGAAAAAACAAACAAATAAATGATCTCATACTTCATCTCAAAATCCTAGAAAAAGAAGAGCAAAACAACAGCAAAAGAAGTAGAAGGCAAGAAATAATTAAAATCAGAGCTGAAATTAATGAAATCGAAACAAAAGAAACAATTGAAAAAATTGACAAAACTAAAAGCTGGTTCTTTGAAAAAATAAATAAAATTGACAGACCCTTAGCCATGCTAACGAAGAGAAGAAGAGAGAGAACCCAAATTACTAGCATACGGGATGAAAAAGGCAATATCACAACAGACACTTCAGAAATACAGAAGATAATCAGAAATTACTTTGAATCCTTATACTCCAATAAAATAGAAGATAGTGAAGGCATAGATAAATTCTTTGAGTCCTATGATCTGCCCAGATTGAGCCAGGAGGATATAGACAACCTAAACAGACCAATAACAATAGAGGAAATAGAAGAAACCATCAAAAGACTACCAACTAAGAAAAGCCCAGGACCGGATGGGTATACAGCAGAGTTTTACAAAACCTTTAAAGAGGAACTAACACCAATACTTTTCAAGCTATTTCAGGAAATAGAAAAAGAGGGAGAACTTCCAAATTCATTCTACGAGGCCAACATCACCCTGATTCCGAAACCAGACAAAGACACATCAAAGAAGGAAAACTACAGACCAATATCTCTAATGAACCTTGACGCAAAAATCCTCAATAAAATTCTGGCGAATCGGATTCAAATACATATCAAAAAAATTATACATCATGATCAAGTAGGATTCATCCCTGGGATGCAAGGCTGGTTCAATATACGGAAATCAATAAATGTTATTCACCACATCAATAGACTTAAAAATAAGAACCATATGATCATCTCAATAGATGCAGAAAAAGCATTCGACAAAGTACAGCATCCCTTTATGTTCAAAACGCTAGAAAAATTAGGGATAACAGGATCATACCTCAACATTGTAAAAGCAATCTATGATAAGCCACAGGCCAGCATCATTCTGAATGGAGAAAAATTGAAGGCATTCCCTCTAAGATCTGGTACAAGACAGGGATGCCCTCTCTCACCACTTCTGTTCAACATAGTCCTCGAAATACTGGCTAGAGCAATTAGGCAGACGAAAGAAATTAAAGGCATAAAAATAGGAAAAGAAGAACTTAAATTATCACTATTTGCAGATGATATGATTCTATACCTAGCAGACCCAAAAGGGTCTACAAAGAAGCTATTAGAGCTAATAAATGAATTCAGCAAAGTGGCAGGATATAAGATCAACACGCATAAATCAAAGGCATTCCTGTATATCAGCGACAAACCCTCTGAAACGGAAATGAGGACAACTACTCCATTCACAATATCCCCCAAAAAAATAAAATACTTGGGAATCAACCTAACAAAAGAGGTGAAAGATTTATACAATGAAAATTACAGAACCCTAAAGAAAGACATAGAAGAAGACCTTAGAAGATGGAAAAACATACCCTGCTCATGGATAGGCAGAACTAACATCATCAAAATGGCGATATTACCAAAAGTTCTCTATAAGTTCAATGCAATGCCAATCAAAATCCCAACAGCATATCTTGTAGAAATAGATAAAAGAATCATGAAATTCATATGGAATAATAAAAGACCCAGAATAGCAAAAACAATACTAAGCAGGAAGTGTGAATCAGGTGGTATAGCGATACCAGACTTCAAACTATACTACAGAGCAATAGTAACAAAAACAGCATGGTACTGGTACCAAAACAGGCGGGTGGACCAATGGTACAGAATAGAGGACACAGTAACCAATCCACAAAACTACAACTATCTTATTTTTGATAAAGGGGCTAAAAACATGCAATGGAGGAAGGATAGCATCTTCAACAAATGGTGCTGGGAAAACTGGAAATCCATTTGCACCAAAATGAATCTGAATCCCTATCTCTCGCCGTGCACAAAAGTTAACTCAAAATGGATCAAGGAGCTTGATATTAAATCAGAGAAACGGCATCTGATAGAAGAAAAAGTTGGTTATGATCTACACGCTGTGGGATCGGGCTCCAAATTCCTCAATAGGACACCCATAGCGCTAGAGATAACAAATAGAATCAACAAATGGGACTTACTCAAACTAAAAAGTTTTTTCTCAGCAAAAGAAACAATAAGAGAGATAAACAGGGAACCTACATCCTGGGAACAAATCTTTACTCCACACACTTCAGATAGAGCCCTAATAACCAGAATATACAAAGAACTCAAAAAATTAGACAATAAGATAACAAATAACCCAATCAATAAATGGGCCAAGGACCTGAACAGACACTTCTCAGAGGAGGACATACAATCAATCAACAAGTACATGAAAAAATGCTCACCATCGCTAGCAGTCAGAGAAATGCAAATCAAAACTACCCTAAGATACCATCTCACTCCAGTAAGACTGGCAGCCATTAGGAAGTCAAACAACAATAAGTGCTGGAGAGGATGCGGGGAAAAGGGCACTCTTGTTCATTGCTGGTGGGACTGCAAATTGGTGCAGCCAATTTGGAAAGCAGTATGGAGATTTCTCAGAAAGCTGGGAATGGAACCACCATTTGACCCAGCTATTCCCCTTCTCGGTCTATTCCCTAAAGCCCTAACAAGAGCATGCTACAGGGACACTGCTACATCGATGTTCATAGCAGCTCAATTCACGATAGCAAGACTGTGGAACCAGCCTAGATGCCCTTCAATAGATGAATGGATAAAAAAAATGTGGCATTTATACACTATGGAGTATTACTCTGCATTAAAAAATGACAAAATTATAGAATTTGGAGGGAAATGGATGGCATTAGAGCAGATTATGCTAAGTGAAGCTAGTCAATCTTTAAAAAACAAATACCAAATGACTCCTTTGATATAAGGGGTGTAAACAAGGACAGGGTAGGGACGAAGAGCTTGAGAAGAATATTTACAGTAAACAGGGATGAGAGGTGGGAGGGAATGGGAGTGAGAAGGGAAATTGCATGGAAATGGAAGGCGATCCTCAGGGTTATACAAAATGTCATATAAGAGGTAAGGAGGGGTAAGTCAAGAGAATACAAATGGAAGACATGATTTACAGTAGAAGGGGTAGAGAGAGAAAAGGGGAGGGGAGGGGAGGGGAGGGGGGATAGTAGACAATAGGACAGACAGCAGAATACATCAGACACTAGAAAGGCAATATGTCAATCAATGGAAGGGTAACTGATGTGATACAGCAATTTGTATACGGGGTAAAAGCGGGAGTTCATAATCCACTTGAATCAAACCGTGTAATATGATGTATTAAGAACTATGTAATGTTATGAACGACCAATAAAATAAAATAAAATAAAATAAAATAAGCGGCAATAGCAGAAAAAAAAAAAAAAAGATTGGGTGAAAATATGTTTGCTGAGATGTCAGGAAACTCGCAGTTTTGAGGAAGCTTGGCAACACCTTTCAATGAAAGTGATTTTCCTCAGTCTCTGCTTGGTCTGTATCAATAGGAAACAAACCACAGAGATAGGACTTGGAACTACATTATTGTGCATAGTTTCAAAGAACTAGCACAAACCGTGTTTGATTTAGAGTTCCAACTACATGGATCCATATAGGAGAAAACACATTGAAACCTAAAAATGAAAAAGGTCACTGCAAACGAACGGTTTAACCTAGAAGAACGAAATTGGGTGAGCCAAGTGTACTGATCATTACACGAAAGTATCATTAAGATTGGGTGAAAAAATGTTTGCTGTGATTTCTGGAAACTCCTAGTTTTTTGGAAACTTGGTAACCCCTTACAATGAAAGGGATTTTCAACCAGTCTCTCCTTAGGGCTACATCAATAGGAAACCAACCGTAGAGATAGAACTTGAAAGTACTTTACTGGGTCAAGTTTCAAAGAGCTAGCACAAACGCTGCTTGATTTAGAGTTCCAACTGCACGTATCCATATAGAGTGTAACGTAAAAATTGAAACGGTTACTGCAAAGGAGCGGTTTAATCTAGAAGAACGAATTTTTGTGAGCAAAGTGGGATTGGTGTACTGATCTTTAACTGAAAGTATCATCAAGATTGGGTAAAAAATGTTTGCTGAGATTTCTGGAAACTCGTAGTTTTGGGGAAGCTTGGCAACCCCTTTCAATGAAAGTTATTTTCCTCAGTCTCTGCATAGGGCTACATCAGTAGGAAACAAACCATAGAGACAGAACTTGGAACTACTTTATTGTGCATAGTTTCAAAGAGCTAGCAGAAACCGTGTTTGATTTAGAGTTCCAATTATATGTATCCATATAGGAAAAAACAGAGTGAAACCTAAAAATGATAATGGTCACTGCAAACAAACGGTTGAACCTAGAAGAACGAAATTTGGTGAGCCAAGTGGGATTGGTGTACTGATCATTACCTGAAAGTGTCATCAAGATTGGGTGAAAAAATGTTTGGTCAGATTTCAGGAAACTCGTTGTTTTTGGGAAGCATGGCAAGCCCTTTCAATGAAAGTGATTTTCGCCAGTCTCTAATTAGGGTACATCAATAGTAAACACCATATAGATAGAACATGGAACTACTTCATTGGATCAAGATTCAAAGAGCTAGCACCAACCGTGTTTGATATAGAGTTCCAACTACATGTAACCATATAGGAGAAAACAGATTGAAACCTAAAAGTGATAACGGTCACTGGAAACGAACGGTTGAACCTAAAAGAACGAAATTTGGTGAGCCAAGTGGCAATGGTGTACTGATCACTACCTGAAAGTATCATCAAGACTGGGTGAAAAAATGTTTGCTGAGATTTCAGGAAACTCGTAGTTTGGGGGAAGCTTGGCAACCCCTTTCAATGTGATTTTCCTCAGTCTCTGCTTGGGGTTATATCAATAGGAAACAAACCATGGAGATAGAACTTGGAACTACTTTACTGTGCATATTTTCAAAGAGCTAGGAGAAACCGTGTTTGATTTAGAGTTCCGACTACATGTATCAATATAGGAGAAAACAGAGTGAAACCTAAAAATGATAACGGTCACAACAAACCAACGGTTTAACCTAGAGGAACGAAATTTGGGGGCCCATGTGGGAAGGGTGTACTGATCATCACCTGAAAGTATCATCAAGATTGGGTGATAAAATGTTTGCTGAGATTTCAGATGTCTCGTAGTTTTGGGGAAGCTTGGCAACCCCTTCCAAAGAAAGTGATTTTCGCCAGACTCTGCAAATGGCTACATCAATAGGAAAGAAACCATAGAGATAGAACTTGGAAGTACTTATTGTCTCAAGTTTCAAATAGCTAGCACAAACCGTGTTTGATTTAGAGTTTCAACTACATGTATCCATATAGGAGAAATCAGAGCGAAACCTAAAAATGACAACGGTCTCTGCAAAGGAACGGTATACTCTAGAAGAACGAAATTTGTTGAGCCAAGTGGGATTGGTGTACTGATCATTACCTGAAAGTATCATCAAGATTGGGTGAAAAAATGTTTGCTCAGATTTCAGAAAACTCGTTGTTTTTGGGGAAGCATGGCAAGCCCTTTCAATGGAAGTGATTTTCCTCAGTCTCTGCTTGGGGTTATATCAATAAGAAACAAACCATGGAGATAGAACTTGGAACTACTTTACTGTGCATAGTTTCAAAGAGCTAGCACAAACCGTGTTTGATTTAGAGTTTCAATTACATGTTTCCATATAGGAGATAACAGAGTGAAATCTAAGAATGATAACGGGCACTGCAAATGAACGGTTGAACCTAGAAGAACGAAATTTGGTGAGCCAAGTGGGATTGGTTTACGGATCATTACCTGAAAGTATCATCAAGATTGGGTGAAAAAATGTTTATGATATTTCAGTAAACTCGTACTTTTGAGGAAGCTTGGCAACCCCTTTCATGTAAAGTGATTTTCTTCAGTCTCTGCTTGGCGATATATCAATAGGAAACAAACCATAGAGAAAGAACTTGGGACCACTTTATTGTGTATAGTTTCAAAGAGCTAGCACAAATCATGTTTTATTTAGAGTTATAAATACATGTATCCATATAGGATAAAACAGTGAAAATAAAAATGATAGTGGTCACTGCAATCAAACTGTTGATCCTAGAAGAACGAAATATATTGAGCTAAATGGAAATAGTGTACTGATCATTACCCGAAAGTCTCATCAAGATTGGGTGAAAAAATGTTTGCTGAGATTTCAGAAAACTCGTTGTTTTATGGAAGCATGGCAAGCCCTTTCAATGGAAGTTATTTTCGTCTTTATTAAATGGTGTATACATATTTTTGTCATTATTCCCTAAAGCTTATAATAAATATATACTTGGTTTTTAAATTGTAGTAGCTCTTCTAAGTAATCTAGAGTTGATATAAAATATATAGGAGGTGTATGTAGGTTATATGCAAATACTATGCCATTTTGTATAGAGGACCTGAGTATCTATGGAATTTGGTATCTGCAGGTGTTCTGGAACCAATCAATCCTTCGTGGATACTGAGAGATGATCAATATCTAACTTTCTGAATGCTTGGCATGAACTTCACGTCTTATTATAAATTAAATTCTCATAATTACTCTGTAAGTGGAGCTCTATTATCAGGTCCAGTTTATGGACAAGAAAAACAGATTCAGAGAAGTCAAGAAAATTGTCTGTGATCACACAGCTAGGAGAGTACAAACAGGTTGGTAAGAGAGATAATGAGAGTTGAGGAATTGCAGTGGACAGAATGTGGGGCATCTTTCAGTCTAACTAATGCTTTTCCCTCTGTCAAACACAACATCATGGACTAGCAAATATATAATGCCAAGGAAAACTGCCACCATGCTTAATTTCTGGAAGACATCATCAAATGGCCTTGCAAGTCCCTCATTTTTGCAATGGGGAATTAATACCTAAAAAAATATTTTTAGAGTTGGGTAAGGCCAATAGCTAGTGTGAAGTTATCCCCAGCACTGTGCCCCTCAGACCAGTATCTATTCACTATACCACCTTCCTGTGGAAATAACATTGACCAGGGAATCCTCTGGATCACCTGCTCACCTTATTTTTATTTTTAAAGGAAAATCAGAGTTCCCCACACTGATACCACCGAGGCCCAGGAGGGGGTCTTCATCAACAGTGCCCTGTCTTGGATTTTGCACCCACCTTTTGAAGAAAAGAAAAATGGTACCTATTCTCTGAATTGAAATATTACTCTCACACTAAACATGCCAAGGGCTCCTCCTGGGGCCTTCTTGGTAAATATTTGCCTTGAATTTTCACAGGCCTGGAACATTGGCTCTCCAGAGAGTTGTATGACTGCGGACACTAGGAATCTGGAACCTGTGAGGAATAGAAATACAGCCCTGTATGCCGCCAGAGTCTCTGGTCTGCCAAGGGAAAATGTGCTTTATACAGCCACAAAGCTTGACCTCCAAGAGCCTTAAAAGGCTGCACATGCTCAAAGGTGCATTACCAGGCCTCACACTAATTCATCAGGATAGCTAAAGTGCTCTGCGTAAACCACAGGAGATCTGAAACCCCTGGGCATCCAGGAATCAGCAGCATTAATTGCTTTGAGTTTAGCAGAGGGAACCATAAGTGAACATAGGGAGAGGCTATTCGCATGTTGTTTGCAATAAAGCTTAGAAATGGTTCCAGATGTCCAGCTGAAACCCTCTTCCCAAAGTTTGGTCCAAGGTTGGGGACTCAGCACAGGCCCATCTTATAACCATTTCACCCAGTCTCTCTCTTCCTCCTATGAGTCAGAGTTTGCAGGTTGCCACAGGAATACTCTAGACAAATTTTTATTCCAAGCAGGCTGGACATGATTCATTAATTCACTTTTGAAATAACAATTGCAGTTGGGAGGGATCAGTTGAAAGCCTTAATTACATTAGAAAATATGCCTCACTTAGTCTGCCCCTATCCAGGGTACAGAACACATAATTATAATTATCATAATTTTCAAATTTTATTATTATTATTACTTAAAAAATTGATGAAGAGCAGACTTTGTCGACTTAGCCACTTCAAAGCAATGGCCAAGTCACATTTAAACCTGGGAGTAGATGATTTCCCCAACTTTCTTATTAAGGCCCCTTATACAGGTGACATGTACGGGCTGTTCCAGCCTCAGCCACTATCTGTTCAGCAGAACTCGCTTCCCATCCCTCTGTCCTCCTTTGTGCCGAGAGGGAAATGCTCAGGTGTGCTGTTGCCACAGTGATTAGGCTAGCTGGGAACTCTCCTTGGACAGGAGGTTGGAAAGCCTTTGGGATCGTGCCCTCACATTCTTGTTAAATGACGGTGAGTGTGCATGTGTGGGTGTGCCCACTGCATGCACACCTGCCTAGAGGGAAGAGGCTTGTTTTCATTTTTTAAAGGCCCAGAGTGTTTTTAAAAAGAAAGCAAAGCATTTTGTGGAAATGACATTGGTGTCTGTGTGACACAGCTGGAGTGCAGGCACAAGTCTCAACTGTTAATCATTGGCTTCATTATCAGCTTCCCATGCCTGTAGAGTCTCTGTCTCTGGCTTTCTATCTGTAACTCGAGGGGGCAAGAAGACCCTCTATCTACCCCTTTTGGGGGCTGTGAGGTTTCGCAGACTAATGAGTCCAGTTCTGTGTCAGTGCTGAAGTGGGGCGCTATTGCAGGTCCCCCCCACCTGGATTCCATCTAAACCTAGTGTGGTCTGCCTTCTGTTTCCCAAGCCTCCACCTTCCAAGTTGCTTGGATTCTTAGACATAAAGAAACTCAAGGGAGATGTTCAACCATTTTGAGTAACTCAAATTCCCCATCCAAGGGAATCCTCTTAGAAAAACAAAGTACATCAAGAAAAAAAGGAATAAGAAAAGCTTGAACATAAATTGCCATTATGCATGTGAGCCAGGAAGTCTGGACATGAGTCCTGGCTAGGTCACTGACTGGTGCACATCCTACCTGGGCTTCAGTTTCCTCACTGGTAAAACGGGAATCATAACCCTGGATCCACTTCTTCACTAAATTTCATTGAGCATGGTGTAATTTTTGGCATTGTTAAAATCTCTGAAGTGCTTTGAAAATGTTGGACTATCATCATAACTGGCCCAGAGAGCATCCATTTTCTTTTGAAGATAACAGAAACCAATTGTCTGGTGTTTTGTGTCCTTCTTGTAATCATGAACATAATTCTTTCCTTTGGTTTCCTTCACCCAAGTGGATGAGCCAGCCTTCTGACCAGATTAAAAAGAAAGATGGCTTTCTTCTTTGATTATTTTCAGTTGGATTTTGTGAGATTGGAAAGGGAAGAGTAAAAACTAATGCAAGAAGAAGATAATGATCATGGCCATTTCTTTTACATCTAAGATCAGTATTTGTAATTTGATCATTTTCTTTGGCAAGACTGAGTGTTCCTTTAAACAGGTGGAGACCCTGTTAAACTAGCACATCTTCCTTTACTTATTAACTTATAGACTGTGCTCTCTAGAACCAATGGGAAAAAGTGATTAAAACTTTCCTTCAAGGACTCATTGCCTTCAGATACTATTACTTCAGAAGTCACAAATTATTCACTTTGACAAATACCCTGATATCTGAAAAGGAGAGGAATAAATGGGTCATATGGCCCCAAAAAGAAAAAGAATGAAACAACAAGGGATTCTAAATCTGAACATACCACTGCCCATTAATGGGTTTGAAAATTGAAGTTTTTCTCCATCCAACAATTATGCCATTTTCCAACACCCAGGTGAGTAAGAAGATACCTGGTCACAGTTCTTGGTGTGGAACAGACGTCAAGAAGAAAGATGCAACTGGCTTATGTTTGAGTTCTTCCTATCAAGCCCTTTCTTGCTCCTCTAGGCCTCCAGACTTCTCGAGGACAACCATCTTATTTATTAAACTATTTGGGTGGTATTAACTGGTAGTAAAAACCTCTTGATGATCAAAACATAAAAAATTTGGATCATATTCAGATGTTATACCCAATATTATAATCTTTAGGGTATAGGATGGGAAAAAGACCAGTCTTCCCAGGGGAGAAGCTAGCTCACCTTATGAAACCTAAAATCAGCCTGCAATTCCTCCATATCTGCTGGTCTTTAGTCTGCTGTGCTCACCATCTCCACCATTGTAGGACTGGCCTTGTCCCCATGTGCACATCACATTTTCTCCTCCCCCAATTTGTTCTACTGGGGATATCTGTTTGAACTTGATTTTGCCAGTTGGAAGTTGGGTCGACCATGATGGTGCACTTTTAGTGGTGTCTTGACTGAATTCCCCTGTCCTTATGGAGAATGGCAGGGTCAACACCCTGAGGAATGGAGGAGACATCAGTGAGGCAGAGCACATGTCCATGTGATTGATCAAGATGCAGAAAGTGCAGGGGAGTCATCTGCACTGTGGCTGGTGGGGAGGCTGGGAGTAGGACACAATTACCTCCAACTACAGCAGAGAATGATGAGGCTGACAAGATCCACTACACCCACTACCTTTGGCTTATTCTCAAACTCAAGAGCTGCCTTCCACATATGGGCTATGAAAAAAAAATTCTTCATCTCCCCTGTCTTGAATGTTTAATGTCAACATTTCTCCCCCTCCTCTCACTCTTCTCCCCACTTTGGAAAGGTGTAAAAGAGGTACCATATGTGGGCTATCTCTGCTGACATGTTTCTAAAAGACCTTGTCAACTGATACTAATTGTTGTGACTGCAAACTTTCATTCCATCCTGGATACAGCTGCCAGCTTCCTGTGCCTTTAACATTCTGGGCCAATCGCACTTTCCTGTGTAGTTTCATTGACACTCACAAGGTGTCCTCTTCCAGAACCTTTCATTTCACCATCACACCAGCTTTTCAGGTCCTGCCTCATAGAGCCTGCAATTTGTAGAGCTCAGTGTGACTTTAGCCAAAGGCTCCTAACACTCAGAACCCATTTTTCCCTCTGTCAGAGGGCCCAGGCACAAGCTTTATTTCTTTTTCCATTAGAGGCTGTAGGGCAGCATATTCATTATGGGTGGGCCGTGTTTAGGAACTCAGAGTGCATTATTCCTCAAGTTATCTCTGTTGATATGCGTGTTGTTGACCTGCACCTCACAAGGGCACCAATCAATGCTACATCTTTCCATCTCCAACAAAACCCCAGTGATCTGACGGACTCACTGGGCAATATTAAAACCCGAGGAGGGAAGAGAAAAGGGAGGCTTTTATGAAAGTGACTTCAGAACACTATCCAATTATTAGTATGCTTTTTCATAATACCAACGGTTTCACATTTTATTGAGAGAGAGAATTTTTCCTTAGTTCTCTTGGGAAAAATTTTATTGAAAGCATCAGAACTAAGAAGATGGCTGCATCATTTCAGCAGTGCCAGGGGTCAGAATCTTTGACTGGTTTGGTGTAATGTGCACATATAAAATTTCACTCAGTGCTTATTCATTGCCTTTTATTTAATATATAATCTGGCAAGATCCACTTTTGTTTCTTTACATTTACTGCTTGCCTGCATTAACTTATTCTTTGGGCTGCTTTAATATGTATATATTAAATCATATATATATATATATATATATATATATATATATATATATATAGAGAGAGAGAGAGAGAGAGAGAGAGAGAGAGAGAGAGAGGGCACGCCATGGAGGAAACTCTTTGCTTTTGCTCATTTTACAGAGAAAGTCTAGTGGCATAGGTAGCAATGAGGAATTACCCATAGGATAGCACTTTATTTTTAATAGCCATTTAGTTCAGGACACTGTTGTTCTTTCAGGAGTAAATTCCTACCCCTTTATACCCACCTCTGGCCCATTAAAAATCACTTTAATATATAACTCATTTTTTTTAGTTGAATTACTTCAATGTCACAAAACCAAGTCTACAAGCTATATAGATTTATGCTGAGTGAAAGGATTGTCCTCTCCTCTAGTTTCTGATCCATGGAGAAAAGACCCAAGTAGATAATCAGTATTGTCAGATTTATTTCTGAAATTCCAATAACTTCCTGAAGGAAACTCCCTGGTAAAGTTAGAGGATGACATTGAGATATGGGACAAGGCAGTTGCTTCTTTTACCTCCCAATTGCATTGATGGTAACTCAATCTGGTAAAGGACTGATCTACTGCTTAGAAATTTATTGAGTATCATACGATGAAACCATCCAAAATAACATTATCTGAATAAAATAGAAAGTTATTTATCTCCCACATAAGAAAAAACGGAAGGGAGGCAATATAGGGCAGCTCCTGTGTCTCCATTATGTCATCAAGGACCCTGATCCCCAATAGGAAATATGTGACTTTGCATGACCTATGTAGGTAGGTTTTGCTTTACCTATATGATGGGCCTATACTTGTGATCTAAGTAATTGTCCTCACTACCCCTAAAAGGATGCCTTTCAGAAGTTCCATGTAACACCCCCCACTTAATCTCTGTGGCTAGATTGAATTTCAAAGGAGAGTAGGTGATATAGTCTTCTAAGTATGTAATATTGGGCCCACTAAACCTTGGAAAAGGGTGGAAAGTACATTGAGAGGACTTAGTAAGGTCTGCAAAACTTGGCTGTGGAAGGACTTTATATATGTTTACATTTACTGCTTTCCTGTATTAACTTATTCTTTTGGCTGCATTAACTTATTATATATATATATATATATATATATATATATATATATATATATATATATATATATATATATATATATTATATATATGTAAATCAGTCTATTCATACTCCTTTCTGTTGATACTCTATCAGCTACTGCTGTGGTTTGGATGTGAGATGTCCCCCAAGAGCTCATGTGTGAGACAGTGTAAAAGTTTTGGTGGTGACATGATTGGATTATGAGATTCTTAACCCAATCTGTGAATTAATCCTCCGAAATGGAATAATTTAGTAGTAAGTATAGTGAGGTAGCATGTGGCTGGAGGAGGTGGGTCATTGTGGGCATGCCTTTGGGGTGTATATTTTATGTTTGGTGCATGGAGATTCTTTCTGCCTCCAGGTGTGATGTATTGAGCCACTTCTTGGCACTACACTCTTCCACATCATGTCCTCCTTTACCTCCAGCCCCAAAGAATGTTACCAGCTTCTAATGACTGAGACTTCTGAAAACCTGGCTCCAAAAAAAGGGTTTTTTTTTTTAAGTTGTAGATGGACACAATACCTTCATTTTTTAAATTTATTCTTTATGTGGTACTGAGGATCAAACCTGGTGCCTCACATATTCTAGGCAAGCACTCTACCACTGACCAAAAACTGCAGTCCCCCCAAATAAACTTTTATTCTATAAAATTGTTCTTGTCATGTCTTTTAGACACAGCACTGAAAAAAAACTGACTAAAAACAGCTACAAAATAAATGAAAGTCTTACAATCATGACATATAAGAAATGTGACCATGTAAACAAAACTGGAATATCATTGAGAGTAAGTGGGAGCACTATTAAAACATACACGACAAAATATACTATCTTAGACAAACCTAGATATACAAAGTAAGTTCTAGTCTTCCTCCATTTCTCCACTTGAACTTTATATCTATAAAATAGTTTGAATTTCCCTAAACACAACATAACTGTCTACACATCATCACTTTGGTCTGGAATTCCCATGCCAACCTAGTACTTGGCAAATCCATATCTATCTTCTACCCCAGGTCAGATATTGCCCTGAGAAACCTGACCTAACTGGCTCTCTAAATTCATAGAGAATTAATTACCTTCTCTTCTGTTTTTGTTCACTGAAAATTATTTGTTTCCATGTTTAACTCACTGTCAGGGTAAGCTGGGTTATGCTCTGGGAAACACCAAACTTATATAACTTTTTTTTTTTAATCATACTAACCTTATGACATACTCCAATTGGCGAGGAGCCTACTATGTTCATTGTAGTTCACTGAAGGCTTACTGGAGCTATAGAGTGGCATATAACTGAATATCAGAAAAATCATCATATGGTAACTCACATGGAAGCTCTTGAACATTTTCATATAGAAAGTCACATATTCTGCTTATACCTCACATTAAAAAACTGATCACATAGTCACTTTGGACTTCAAAGGTGTAGAAATGCATAGACATGGAAAGAACATGGAAAAAGACATGGAAAGAACCCAGTATATCAGGAGTTCACAAGCATTTTCCGTAAAAGGCCAAAGAGGAAATACTTTTGGCTTTGTAGGCCAAATAGTCTCTGTTACAACTCTTCAGTTCTTTCATTGCAGCATAAAGGTTTAGACATACATAAATACATTAGCACAGCTGTATTCCAATAAAGCTTTATTTGAAAGCAGTGGTGGTAGATGGGATTTGGCCTGAAGGCCATAGTTTGCTGACCCTTATACTCAGCTGAGCCCTTCATTTCTATTACCTGGTAAAGGTGTCGATGCTCTACCGGGTTCTTAAAAATTTTTTATAGATTTGATTGAAATATTTATGGACAAATGAAAAGTCTATCTGAAGCAAATGAAAGGTCTCATTTTTCCAACTATGAAATAAGGTTAATTTTCTGTTAGCCCTTGTCTTAGCCTGTCTAGTCTGCTATAACAAATTACTATAATCTGATTGCTTAATAAACAACAGAAATTTATGACTCACCATTCTGGAGGCTGGAAAGCACAAGATCAAGTTGGAAGCAGATGTAGTGTCTGTTTACTTGTCCTGAGATAGCAGCCCTCTTTCTTTTTCTTCACGTGGTGGAGGGGCCAAAGATCTTTCTGGGATGTCTCTTATAAGGGCACTAGTTCCATTCAAAAGGCTTCATTTTCATGACTTAATTAATTCCCCCAGTTCCCACCTCCTAATAGCATCACACTGGGGATTAGCTTTCAACAAATGAATTCTGGGGGACACAATGACTCTACAGCACACAATTCTATATAACTTTTTTATGATAAAATGAAATAGGATGAATTAGGAGCAGAAGTAGAAGTTGACATTTGTATCAAGTTTGGTCGGGGAGGTGTGAAACCTAAAAGAGTGTATGAGCAAGAGACAAGTGACGATGTGACACAAGTTGCACTGGGGTTGGGTGGGTTCAAACTAAGCAGCCAAGCATCTGTTTCCACAGGGCCAGTCATGGTGGAAATAACCAAGTTAGACGAGAACTCCAAAAAAGAGATTGGGGTCAGTAACCCATGAGATGTGGGCTGTTATTACAAGGTTCAGGAGATAAAAATTATCATTAATCAGGGAAGAATGTTGACTGAGTTGTGCTCTGGAATTTAATATCTTATCAGGAACAAAGCAGATAAGTATTGGTGAGTGGACATTAAGGTCCAGAAAGAGAGAGAACACAGATATCATGGGAAGTTGCTCAGTTGGTGGGAGCAGAGATACAAATTTTATGTACCACAAAATGTGAAATCAACCACTGAGGAAGAGTCAGTTATTATCAATAAAACTACCTCCTTCCCTCCGCACCAGGTTGAGTACCTTTTCTCACCTGAGGCCTGAGAGCTGTGGTTGCTGTCTTCTGAAATACAGCCTAAATAAAAGGCAGTTAGGACTTCTTTGCACACCAGTCGGAGAGGAGGTGGCATCCAATAGTATCCTCTTGTGTCACTATAATGTCTGGGTAGGTGAGGATGCAGTCTGCATAGCTGTTAATGACCATGAAGGTTGACAGGGAGGCTTGGTAGGAAAACATTGTTCAAAGCAGAACCATTATAATTAAAGCTCATTGAGGTGCATATTACTCTCAGGGAAAGGCGACTAGTAATAACAATGGTAATAATATACAAAACAGGCTATAATATGTGAGTTAGTGGCTGCCACATGGTCTTTAGTGGCTCCTCATGACAGAATCCAAAAGGCTGCTCAGGACCAAATACATAAAACATTTGGCCCAAGGGGTGTGGAAAATGTTCCAATGAAGCATATGTTCTTCAGTAAACAGAGCAGCCACTGGTACCCCAGGCCAGCCACAGCCGAGGAAGAGAGGGCAAGATGGAAAGACATACAGACAGAAGGAAAGATGGACTGAGCAGAAAAGAGTGGAGAAAAAGGATGAGAGGGAGGCAAAGACCTTGAAAGAAAGCAGCCCTGGGCTCTGCTCTAAGCCTGAATTTATGAAAACACCGGACCCAAACAGGATAATATGGCAGAGCATTGTTTCGCGCAGGGGCCCTCGCTGTCGGGCACTATTATTCCAATTGCTGACACTTGAATGAAATGTAGTATAATTGGGTTTCCGAGCCTCCACTTCAGGCGACATCAATTGCCATTTTTAAAAATGATGATGGCCAGGAAGGAGACTCCTTTTTCCCTTTAATGCTTTGAAATTGCCACACTCTCTGTGCCATTTGAACACTCCTTGGAAGGGCCATGGGACTCCTGGGAGGATCTAAAGTGCCAGTGGTGGAGCCCATGAAGAAATATGGTGAGCTGAGGGCCGAGGAAACTAAATGTGCAGAGGATGTAGGATTGGAGTTGGTCCCCTGACACACCTTTCAAGGCCTCTCTCTTTTCTTGCTGTTTTTCTTCCGGGTTGGAGAGTGGCTCTTCCCCTCCCCTTTTGGCACTCCTTCACTCTGTTTTGCATACAATGACTGGGATGTTTTCCAGCTGTTATAGTTTTTTTTTCTTCCTTTGGACTTAATAATGTGACATCTATATTATTGAGTCAGAGATAAATTATTGTCATGAAAGAAAAGCATATTCCATACAAAATGGCTAAGTCCTCCCACAGCACAGCCCCAAGGATACAAATGTCCTTGTGCATGCTGTTTGCTTGGTATTGTTTTCCGGTTTGGGAGCAGGTGGTGGAAAAAGAGAATGTTGGGGGAACTTTTAAATACCCTTGTGTTCTTCAGTTACACCTAAAAAATAGAAGCAAAGTTTTCTTTTCCATTTCTAGCTCCCCTGACTCCCCCCCCGTGTGAATCTGTGTGTTTTAGAATTGCCTTTAATACAGAAAACGTCTATCTGATTTTTAGAGTCACCTTCAAGCAGTCAAAGAAGAAAGTTGGAAAAGTGAGAAATATCCAGAACATAACTCTGTCTAGTTTAAAATTCTTTCTTCTTCTACCAGTGAGCACCCCTCCCCCTAATTAGACTTAATAGATGTAAATAAATATAATTTGAAATGCAATCTGGAATCCTTGCTCTGAAAATCCCCATGCCAAGGGATAACTGTCAAAGCAGTTTAAAACGATGTTTTCTAAAAATTGAACTTACATATTCATGTTTCTTGTGCCCACTCAAGGATTCGGAGACGCCCCCTGTATCACATGATGGGTTCGTCATCTGAACCCAAAACAAATAGGAAATTATCATATTATGACATCTTTTATAAAAATGACATTTATATCCCTGAGTATAGAGTCAAGAAGATAATAATAATATGGGATTGGCACTCATTCTGAAAAAAAAAAAATGACCTGCTTTCCTCTACAACTACATGTGTAGCATAATATACCAAGTATGAGGAAAATTTTGAATGTTCCTAATGTGAACATTATGGTTAGGAAAAGACCAGTTATGTGGCCTCAGTTTTATTCCAGGCTGGGTGAACTAATTGGGTGGTCTGTGGAGATCCGCTTTCTCTCTTCCTCATTTTTTTCATTGTTGATAGATCTTTATTTTATTTGTTTTTATGTGGTGCTGAGTATTGAACCCAGTGCCTCACACATGCCAGGCAAATGCACTACCGCTGAGCCCCAGCCCCAGCCCCAGCCCCAGCCCCCTCTTCCTCATTTCTTATCTGTGAGATGGGTTAATTCATTTCTCTCTATAACTCACAGATGTCCTGAAAACCACCCATAGTCAAATCACTCAGTCATCTTGCATTTATTATCCAACATAAAGAAGTATACCAGGCACTTACCAAGAGATACGTAAGCATTCACTGTCTCCATGTTCCCTTAAAAAACACTTCCTCAAGATGACTCTTCTGGAGATGCTAGATTGTCCTCTGAGTTATAAAAGATAGGGACATGGGATTGCCCCCACCTCATAGTCCCCTAGGGAGCCAGAAGCAGGTGTAGACTGTTTTCCACCTTTCTCTGCTCTGATAATGGTCTTGGATGTAGTAAATGTTGGGCTGAGGGGTAGGACCCTACTCTGTCATTTCTGACAATGGGTTTCTCTCTTTGTAACTGTTAGAGAAACAGACCACAGGCTGTTCTGGGGGCTTCTGTGAATTCCTTTAGCCTTCGGTGAGGCCAACCCACAGAGCTGAAAGGGACTGTGAGAATATTATTGCAACTTCTTAATTCAAAACATCGCTGCAAAGAGACTTCCTGGGATGGGGCTGGAGGAAATGGGGCAGCTCAGCTGGGATGAGTTACTGAGACTGTTGGGTTGATTTTTCCCCCTAGTGGTTAGAGGCTTAGGGACCCCATGAACTAACTCCCAGTATTGAATACAAGAAGGCAGCTGGGTGGAGTAGGGGGACACTGCATGGGATCAGAGGAGCCATTAACCAGTGGTGTGACCTCAGGTCTTAAGACCTCAGGCCCAACACCTGCAAATTCAATGGACTATAAAACAACAGACTACATCAGGAGGACTGCAATTCCGCCCGCCTTTGCTCACTAAGGACTCTAGAACCTAACACACAGCGCTAGGATCCCTCTGTGCATTTCCTGAGGACAGTAGAGGCAGAGTTTTAAGATCCTGATAGTTGCTTATTAAGGGACAGGTGACATTTTAGTGAAAGCTAAGCTAAAGAGTTTATCCCTTAAGGGTGTTTTAAAAAGACTGCCCAAGAGGATGAATCTGTGGTGGCCTTTATAGTAAGTTCGTATCCTTCGAGGTCATCCTTTGTGCCCTTGCTGAAAACTGTAAAGTGAGCAGGGAGGAGGAACAGAGCAGAGCATCACTTTCCCAGAAACTGCCTTCCTTCACTTAACACATCGTTTCTTACATCCCAATGGCAAATGGACCACCAGTCACATCAAGAGGTCTCCCTCTGACCCAGAGAAGACAAGACCACATCCAACTCCTACCACATAGGAGCAACAGGAGACCCACCTTCTAAGTTAAGGAGAGACAAATGAAACCACTGTTCTGAATTATGGGATGTTGACCATCTATTGAAGTGGAAGAGAGAGTCTCTCAAGCGTGATGGTCTACGGTGGTTCATCTTTGTCTCCTTTGTGAAACTTGCTCACTGAATCTCGGAGCACTGCGAAACACATGAACATGCCATTGATTCTTTTCTTCTGTGTCATCTTTGCAAGATTTTGCAATGCATTCTATTATATTAGGCAGATAATTCTCCATAGCATCTGTACCATTTAAAGGCAGCTGAGCTGAAGGCAGGCATTTTTCTGGGTATCGTTTCCTAACTCGATAGCTTGTTACTATTTGGGGCCAAAACAAGAATTACATTCTCCTTTCTGGACTGCACCATGTTCAAATGAAACTAAAAATACCATATAGTCAAATCAATCAGGTTGAGAGGATGGAATGAATTGGGGGTTTATTATTCAAAGGAAGGTCATAGTTAATTTTTCAGGGTAGGTGAGTGATCCTGAATCACCAGGAATTATTAATAAGAATTCCAAGTAACTAGAAAAAAAATGGACTGTGCTGTTCAATTAAAAATGGCAGAAAACAAGAAGCCCATAAACTCCTTTACTAAAACCTGTTTCTGTCTGGCTAGAGTGAAAATGGAGACAATAAAATCATTTTCAGCAAACTATTAGTGCAATGTATTTTTCCCTTTCAAAAAAGGGAAAGTAAAGAATGGTTGTGGCCTTTTGTTGTAGATAGCTTTTCAGCACAGTGTAATGTAAACTTTATCTGCAGTGTTTATTCAGTGTGAAAAAAAACAGTTCCAAGAGCCTCAGGTGCTTGCCAAGATCATAATTGTACCTTCTTAAATACTTTCATTACTTGGAAGTACAAAAAGCTAAGCACGGACACATGCTTTCCATTTTCTTGTCAACAAAACACCTCCAAGAAATTAAGCTCTATTTTCTCTAGAAAATGTCTCTAGAATGGCTCAGGATGTAAAAGAAGACAAGGGAGGTGGGGTTTCGGTTTAATTTCTTTATGACCTTGAAAAGAAGCACACGAACCTCTCTTTCCAAAAGGTGGCTCAAGTCTGGGGTACAAGGTGATGCCAACCCAGAAATGTTCCATTTCAGGCAATTCCCATGTGGTTAGAGGAGGGTGCAAGAGTGCAGAATGTTAAGGAAACATGGCTAGATTTCACACATAGTCGATTTTTCTGGGAAGGGAACTGAATTGCTGGGGTGTGAGGGGTGTGAGGAAGCCATAGGACAAAGCTGAGATCAGAAATGTGAAATGCACTGGGCAAGTCCTGTGTTTCAGGATGAGTCGGAAAATGCCTGCTGATCCTGAGCAGGCCCAAGCATCGCTTGGGGTAGGCATGGGAGGTGCAGCTCTGCTTGTACATGTTAGTAGCTTCTGAGCCAATGGGAAAATCTCAAGAGCCTGTGGTCCCAGGATAAAAAGTCAAATTGGTGTATGTGTGTGTATGTGTGTGTGTGTGTGTGTGTGTGTGTGTGTGTGTGTGTGTAGAACCACAGAGGAAGACAAGTTCGTAGGAAAAAGGCCTGTACATCTGGGCCTCCTTCTTCAGTCATGTCCTTTGCTCTTTATCTCCTTCTTTTTCTCTGAGCTCTTCCCTTCCCCCGTGACCTGTCCTCCCTTCTCTCATCTTCAGTCACTGTTCTCACTGGTTTTGTCGGGTTTCACTCTCCTAGGGTATGTCAGAGATGCTTATATTTGTGCAAACTTGACCTTAATGTACCCTTTGTGACATTTCCCTTCACTTGACCCCCTTAGGATAATGGTGAAAGTTCTCCTAGATATGGAACAGCCAGAAAAGGTACAGAAATCTGGGGGGAAATGTGAATTAAAAATTCAACAATGGTTCCATGAGTCTTTCTATCCCTGGCCCCTTGTTCTCTCTCTCTGTCTCTCTCTCTCTCTGTCTCTCTCTCTCTCTCTCTCTGGGGTGTGTGTGTGTGTGTGTGTGTGTGTGTGTGTGTGTGTGTGTGTGATTGTGTGTGTGTTTTCCTGGATGCCATGAGGTGAGCAACCTCCTTCAGTTGAAGTTCTGATTTATCTCAGGCCAAAGTAATAGAGCCCTGGGACCAGGTGTTGAACCTTTGAAACCATAAGTCAGAATGAATCTCTCCTCTTTTTAAGTTGTTTTTCTCAAGTATTTTGTCACAGGGATGAAAACCTGACTAACACAGTGTGTGAGTGTATGAGACAAATTATCTGGAGCTTGTCCAACCAAAATGGCCAATTGGATTTTCCTGCACCTGAATTTTAGGAACAATGGAAAGTATGAAATGAAGAATATCTTCTATCTTCACACAAATTATCCATTGTCACAATTTAGACTTCCATGCAGTGGTTCTTGGATGAGGCCAAGAATTTGCATTCATAATAGATGCCAGTCAATGTTTATGCTGCTGTTTCTTGAGCAGCATGGTGTTAATACACTTATGAGAAAGTAAAAAAAAAAAAAAAAAAAAAAAAAAAAAAAAAAAAAAAAAAAAAAACTCAAACTAATTTACTTAGAAAAATAAGATAACCTCCATATTGTTCCATAAACTCCAGGTTAGTAATCATTTGTCTAAAATTGATTGGTGGCCTAAAGTTAATTTATGCCACTATGTTCTCCAAGTGTAGTCCTTGGGTAGAGTAAAATCATCAGCACTTAGGCACACCTGTGTTCTGCATGACACAAACCTCCCGGGTGGTTCCAGTACATGCTAAAGTTTGGGAACCACTGGTTTATGGTTGGAAGAATCAATCAGGGGTTGGTGGTGGAGGGTTGTTGTTGTTTAGTGAACATCCTGTGAGTCTATCTATATATACCTTTATGTTGTCTTTGCTTATATAGACTTTCCTAGCAGAGGATATAGGGAGATACTGAAATGGGGAGAAACATTCTGACATTATTCTGGGCCTTTATTCCCATTTGGCAGAACATAGATGATTCCATAATGCTGCTGCTATCTGATATCAGTTGATATTTCCATGTCAAAAAAATTCTCATTTAATTAATAAAGGCTATTATAAATGTCTGTCCCATATTTGTTACAATAAAACATGACCCCAGTAAATCCCTGGAAAATTCTTCAAAGGCAAGGGAAGGTAAATTTTGGCTTTTGGGATTTTTTTTTGTTCAATGTTTCATTGTTTATTCTTCTCGTACCATTTCTTTCTGTGCCACAAATGCACTGCTTTTTAGATAACTACCTGAGGATAAAACAAAACAAAACTAAATCACTTTGTGGAATTGGAATTGGGAGAAAAATCTTATCATATGAGTCAGACACTTTCACGTGCCACTTATTAACTCAGTTTATTTGCAAAGCTTTTGGCCACAGAAGTACCACTTCATCAAGATTTCTGTGTACATCCTCTCCCTCCTCCCTCATCTTTCTTCCTCATAGATGCCCATGTGTGCTTTGCTACAGGACTTCTGAGAACTGCCTACACAACCAGAGTGTGGGGAAGCTAATGCTCCTGGCATGAACCTTTAACCAACAGAACACAAAAGTCAGCAGGTCAATCTTCCTCTCCCTCCCTCTAATGCAGCATGGGTAATGCATCCATGATCCGGCATCCTCATGCACTAGTCTGGAGTAGGGAGCAGGCAATGACAGTGGAAATCCAATGGGGACCAGATCAGTAAAACACTGTCTTTCCCTTCTCATTCCCTTTCCTCCATCATTCTGCTTTCATGAACTTTCACTCCTTAAATCAAATAGAAGCACCTAGGACATTGCCCCCATCTGTGCTTTCCAGGAAACCAGATGAAGGTCCCTGCCATTTCATACCACAATAGAAGGTGAGAAACTTTTTTCTTGGATTCATTTCAGTCTGTGATCAGTAGGAATTCCAGCCTGAAAACATTTGGAAAGTTGAGGACGGACAATGGCAAGTAAATTTCTTCAGGAAGTATGCAAAGCTCTTCTTGAGGGAGGGAAAAGAGCAGTACACTTCATGGTAAAATATGCTATTGCTAGGGCTTCAGAAAAACCAGCTGTGGAGATGTGCCCAAGCCCCTGCCCAGAGCTGACACATCAGAATCTCCTGGGTGGGTTACGGTGTACTTATCATACTTTTACCTCTCCAGGCAGGATCCTAATGGGCAGGTAGGGTTGTAAGCCATTAAGATAGCATAAGAAATACATATTGCAATGAACAGATGTGTGTGTGTGTGTGTGTGTGTGTGTGTGTGTGTGTTGTACATGCATGTGTTTTAAAAACATTTTTTAGGTATAGCTGGCATACAGCACCTGTACTATTAATATATACAATGTTGAAGTTTAAAATAAGTATACTCCTGTGAAAGCATTACTATAACCTGTGTCCCATCATCTCTAAAGATTTATTCCTGTGTTCTTTACTCATAATTCTCTCTCTCTCTCTCTCTCTCTCTCTCTCTCTCTCTCTCTCTCTCTCTCTCTCTCTTCTCTCTCTCTGTGTGTGTGTGTGTGTGTCTGTGTGTGTGTGTGTGACATAACAAAACTTAAGGTCTGCTGTCTTAGTCAATTTTTAAGTCTACAATACAGTGTTGTTAACTATTGACACTATGATGGACAGCAGATCTCTAAGACATAGTCATCTTACAAAACTGAAACTTAATACTATTGGGTCCCCATTTCTCCAACCCCTGACAATTGTCATTCTACTCCATTACTCTGCATTTTAGATTCCTCATATAAATGATATCAAAAAGTTATCATGATGAAATGAGCTCATAAAGCACCTGGTACATGGTCTGTGCTCTACAGCTGTGGATTCTTGGTCCCACTCCTTCAATTTCTTTCTGTGTCCTCAAACTGAACTCTCCCTGAGTTGTCTCTGACCACACGTTATTGCTGAACCCCTGTTGTACATCCCTAGCTCCTCATCTTGCATCCCTCCTTTAGCAAAAGCCTCCTTTAGCTGAGCCTCTTTTACTCCCATCCTCCAGACCTGTCTGAATTACCCTCCTCCTATGAGATTCCAAATTCTCCCTCCCATAAAGACTTCTTCTACCATGAAAGCTTGTCGTGCTTCTTCCACCTCTGAACTTTTCTGGTATGCATTGTCTTTTCCACTTGGCATTGATATCTTTGCATCCTGGTTACAATTTTTCATATTATATTTTAACAAGATCATACAGCTCCAGAGAGGACTCTGTGGATTCTCACAGGTTACCCTGACAGGGGCCTGCAACACACTTTCAACTTTGGTTGCTAGTTTCCATTGGAGAGTCTATTCTCTTTTCTGGGAGAAAATTGAGTGGATAGGAGAAAAATGCTAACAATTACATACTCCCAGACTCCAATCCTGAACCCAGCCAAACTGCTTAACAACAGAAAAGTGTCTGTTTTCCCCGGTTTGGCTTAATGATTTTCCTGTAGATCCACATCTCTTTCTATCACAAAGAAATCACTTTATCCTGCTGGGTAATTAATACAAATGTACAGTATGGCAAACATATTCCTGTAGACTGCTTATTTTGCTGGTAAATTACAGGAAATCCTATACAGTACACCTGGGATACCCTGCAGTTTGAAATTAGAATATAAAGTGTCTCCCAGTTCCTCCTACTTGGCCAGGGTACTGGTATGATTGTGAAAATCTTTCTAGTTAGACATGTAATGAACTGAGATGATAGCAAATTCATTTACTTCCATTTAGTTTAAAATTAATAAAGATTTTAATTCTAAGCTTAAACAAAACAAAACAAAACAAAAAAAACACCCACTACCCTGTTTTCAGCTAAGTTACTAGAGGAGATGCGGTATGGTGTTGGTTCCCAGGGTGAATTCATTCAAAAAACATGTGCCACATACACATTTGTAACTAAATCCTTAGAGTCTAAGGTATATTGCCAGTAAAACTCCTTGGCCGAGCTTCAGTTCTGTGTGATGTCACATCTCCATGAGCCCTGTGATAGCATTAAACTGGCCACAGCTGTTTCTGATTGAAGTGCTATAGACCTCTTCAAGGCAGGGCTCATCTCTTTCCCTCCCCTTCCCGCCCTCTTCCTGAGTGGCTTTCTTTAACAAAGGGACTTCTTTATGAACATGGTCAATGGGCTCTGGCTGGTTATCTCACAGCAAGTTTGCAGTGGTTTGGTTCAGCCTTGAATTGGACTGGCACACACACACACACACACACACAGGGCAGCATGTACATGCAAACCCACACATGTGTACACACACACACACACACACACACACACACACACACACACACACAGCCCAGAAAGGTTTTCTTCTTGATAATTGATCTGTAAATTACTCCTAGGCCTGTGAGCTGACATTTACAGCAAACACCTTGATATCTTCCTTTTTGGAAATAATAGTCTAGTCCAGTCCAAGTTGCTGCTGAGAAATATCAGCCCTCTTTTCTCCCAGTAAGTGGAGGAGATAGTGTGTGGGTGGGTGGTGTTAGTGTTGCTAAAATTTACCCCATCTTTTTGTTGCATAGAGTGATCTAGTTCATCAGGGGTACACAGATGACTTTTTAAGGGCCACATAATAAATATTTTAGGTTTGTAGGTGAATTTCTGTATTCAACAGTGACAACATGGGAGCAGATATATGCAGTTCTTAAAGTTTTATTTATGAAAACAGGTGCTGGGTGGGATTTTGTCTAGGGGCCCCATTTGGAGCCCCTCACTTTAAGACCATGTTACTCAGAGCATGGTGGCCAGGTGCCAGTTTAGAACCATTAAGAAACCTTCTGTGACATGATGAGTATACAAATTGAAAGTAAATGGTTAGAAACATCTATAGCAATCTGACACTGCCACAAACACATAAGCATGATCCATGCCTTCCTCTTTCTGAAGGAGGAATAGACCACTTCAGATGAACTCAGGAAGGGTTCTTTCTTGTGCTGAAGTTGCATTCCAGGCATGCTCAGTAAGACCCAAAGAAATTTTAGATGGATTAAAAAAATAAAATGATAACCTTCCTTCTAAAAGCAAGGCTGTTTGTAGAGGAAGCTCTTGCAGATTCCTGAGTGGGAAGGATCACAACATCTCACCCCCAGCTTCTCCCCTCTTGCCTCTCTTGTGAAGATGGCTGGAGAGTGGTCTCAACCGTGCCTGTCTGAGACCCTGAATCCCTTGCCTTGACATTGCTCTAGAAATAAAGGGGCTGAGTCTCCTGCCCCAGGGAGTTGGCCCTGCACCCTGAACTCCTGATGCATCATGAAAGAGATTGAGTATTTTGGGTTTTTTTCTTTTTTGATCTTGTGAAAATAATCAGAGCAGATTCAAAGAACTTGGGAAAGCAGGTGCAAACTGCTGGACCTGGAGAAAAAAAGCAAAAGAAAGCATTTCTGCTTGAACCAGACTGTTCTGTCTCTTTTCTAACTCTCCATGTAACCTACCTGCTGTCCAGCCACCTGGCCAGTCAGGCCCTTTTTATAAGGTGCTATTTCACAGGGTTGGCCTCACAGTTTGTAAACATAGAGAAACTTATCTGGATCTTTGGGTACAAAAACCCAAAGAAAACTTTGGAAAGTTAAGGTCATGGAGGAAAAGTACGAAATGCCAAATTTGGATGGGCTGGGAACATTTTGAGAAATGAGTGTCATTGGATTCCTATCTTGAAAAGCCATGGTGTCATGGTGAGGAATATGATGTCAGGCTGTAAAAAGATCTGAATGCTTTTGAAAATTCTTCGGCTGTGTTGGGAAGTTTATATGCAATACCGAACAGAAAATGTAGTGTTCTTTTCCTTCTTGCCTCCCCCTGCCAAGAACATGAAAGGGAGGAAGCTCTGCTGTTCCGTTTCTCTCTCTTGGAATATAGGCAGCTTTTATTACCAGAACTTTTTCATTGTTTAACAGAGTTGTGAGAAAACTGTTTTTTAAAAAAGTTCTTTGGCTTAACTACTACATGAAGTATTAAATGGTTAGCCTTTCTTTTTTTTCACAAATGGCACTTACTTTGTATCAAGTAGGAGGATACTTTTCTCATTTGGCTCCCAGCTCTCAAGAACATTGTAATTATTGGTGTGTTTTCATTTATGAAAGCACTAGAGTTCTGGTCCTCTCTCATATTAGAAACTTGTGGTTCTCTCTCTCTTCTCTCTCCAAGGACTCAGCACTAATAATGTTTTTTTTAATAATTTATATTGATACGCTTTCAAAAGACAACGATCTCACATTCTAATGGTAAACTATTGGGTAAATCATCTGTCAAGAATTATTAAGGAGCTGGAGAGACTGATTTATGAAGAAAGATTAAAAGAATGAAACATGTAGGGCTTGGCTAAGCAGAAACTAAGGGGACCTGATAGTCATCTACCAAAGTCAGGAAGGGCTGGTACTGTAAGCAGAAAGAGAAATATCTCACCTCCACACTGAGCTCTACAAGATGTGAAGACATTTGGGAGAAGAAGAGAGAAGCTGGGTAACACCGAAGTCTTTCTACCACTGAAATCCATTAGATGATGGCTTCATGTCTCAGGAGAACTTGTGTAGAACCCCACCTCTGAAATGAGAATGTCAAACTTAACTACAGGGAACATTCAGATACCTGTGGTGGGATTCTTTCATTCAGGGCTTTTTTTAAAAAAAAATATATCTTTTCACGCTTGTCATTCTGAGGTTTCAAGTCTTTGCAAAACAATGTATAATAATAGGGACAAGAGCACAGAAGAAGGTCAGAGTGGTGGATGGGCTCAGGAGCCATATCCTTCCCCTGAGTGGTGGTCCCTTTTCTAGCTCTCATGGAAATCCTTTGCATTTTGAAGACATCCCATAAATGTCTTTGTAAGACTTTTTACAAAATATTGCAGAACCAATATCAAAATATATAATTCCCCTACCCCCTCCCTTTTTTTGCAAATATATGTGAAAGATGCATTTGGTCAATGTGATAAAAGGAAATGAAAAATAGGTTTGAGTTTTGCTTCTGGCTTTTTAGGGTTTTCAGTTTTGTTTTTCTCTGCTGTTTGTCACATTTGTGTGTGTGTGTGTGTGTGTGTGTGTGTGTGTGTGTGTGTGTGTGTGTGTGGTTTAATTATATGAAAGTTATACTGGGGGTTCAGTAACCAGTGGCTTGAAAATTAACTGAATTATGAAAGCTGAAATGTTGCTCATAGCATCAGTTAATGACAAGGTCGCCGCCACTGTCATATTCAAAAGAAATGTCACACTTGAATGGGGCTGAGATGGCTGTGTTGTCCCAGGGTCCCAGGTAGAGACAATGAAACAGGGGCTCCTTGGGTACTCTTTCATCCCCTGTTTGAATCAAATGCATTCTTCTTTCAGCTCATTTTGGTTCTGCTGTGTTCCCATAACATATGGAGTCCCTAGGTATTCTGCTATAACATGGAAACTTTTGGAGCTGGGAATTACAGAGCATGAATAGATTGGAAATTCTCTCTAAATGCCCCCTTGGGTGGTCTGTGCAAAGGCTCATTGTGTGTTGCTTCTGTCTTTTACAAAAATCAAATATGTCTGGATTATTTGAGTCCAACAGGCTGTATTAGGGATCTGAATGCCAGCACACTCCATACACTACCAGTTAAATGGCGACAGATGTATGCCCCTACTATCTCCTCCTATCTCCCCAGCTCCAGGCAACTATAGTTAACTGAAAAAGAGGAAAGAGGAAATTGAGTTTGGGATGGAGTCAGTTGGAGATGAAGGAAAAATCCAAATAAGAGACTTTGATGTTTAGCCTGTCCCAGACTAGTTGACAGAGGGAGTGTAAGAAGTGCTTGGAAGTAGGAGTTGGGGTTGTGGGCACAGCAACAAGTTTACAAAGCAGCAAGCCAGAGCAGGAGCAGAACTGAAGAATGACTTGGTAACCCCAGAGAAAGCCAGATATGTCTCAGCCTCACTGGACTCTCATGAACAATCAGGAAGGAGCTTCAGGAAGAGGGGAGGGAGCCACCTGACCATCCCAAGTTTTTCAGCCTCCTTTGCATGGGGAAGAAATGTGTTGCATTAGACATGGTACATGCATTATTAGTTTTTTTTTTCTCTTTATCTCTTAAGTTTAGGGTTGTTTAGCTGATGTTTTTTTTTTTTTTTTTTTTTTTGCCACTTTGACTCAAAGACCTGACCAACCCAATTGTAGAGGAGGAGAAGCATATTTGAGGGCCCATGGCTTCAGAGATCTCAATCCATAGACAGCAGGCTCCATTCCTTAAGTCTGGAGGTGAGTCTGAACATCATGGAAGCAGAGTGTGGAGGACAGACGCAGCTCACATGGTGATCAGGCAGCAGAGAGAGAGATTCCACTTGCCAGATATTAATATATACCCCACCTCCTCCAGGCACACCCAACCTGCTCTAGGTAACCACCCAGTTAATCCCATCAAGGGATTGATTCACTGATTGGATTAAAATTCTTACATCCCAATCATTTCCCTTGAGAACCCTTTTGCAATATCTCACATGTGAGCCTTTGGGGGACACCTCACATCCAAATCATAACAAGGGTTGACTAAGACAAAAGACTGATATGTGGGGCTGGGGATGTGGCTCAATCGGTAGCATGCTCACCTGGCATGCATGTGGCCTGGGTTCGACCCTCAGCACCACATACAAAGATGCTGTGTCCACCGAGAGCTAAAAAAAATTAAATATTAAAAATTCTCTCTCTCTCTTTAAAAAATAAAATTAAACAGACTCATTTGTAAAATCTGAGCATAAAATTCTTTCAATTTTTGTCTTTCCCAGATTCAGTGTGACACCATAAGGATCCTGAAGGAGAAGAGAAAAGTATGGCTAGCAGCTACAGTTTCCCTGTCACCATGGTAAGCCCTTTACTTACCTGACTTCATTTAACCTTTGCAAAAGCCCAATGAGTTCAGTAATACTACTCCCATTTTTGAGATAAGAAAACCATAACTTGAAAGTGAAAGAAAGTAAATAGCCAAAAGCCAGCCAATGAGATAGCAAATCAACCTGATACAAACCCAAGTCTGCCAGAACCCAAAGGCTGTACAGTAATGGCTAGCTGTAAGCTAAGCTAGCTCCCATTCCTGCTTTGGGACAGTCCAACTTCATTCATTTTCTCTATCTTCCTTCCTGCTTTGACATCAGTCCCGGACCAAAGTCTCCTGGCTTGGGTGATGTGGATGTTCCTCACATAACACAGCTCACTGTTTTATTGACAAGGCTCATCCCGCTGTGGTTCCCATAGCAGGAAAGAAGCAGAGCTTTGGCTCTGGCCCCAGGTGTGCAGGGCAGTGGCAGCATGGTTGGGAGGATGGCATGCTTGCCCCTGGCTGAGTGTTGATCACACACAAGGTGACATGAGCACTCACAGAACGCACATCCCCTGCTCTCTTTGCCCTGGTTGTGTTAACATAACTTCCCTAAAAATTAGAGAGGGTGAGAGAAGGGGCTGGTAAGATGAGCAGGGACACAGCGATGAACCCTGCTTGAGAATTGATCAATAATTCTCTCTTATTAGATAACTAAACAATACGTTGCCATTCTCTCTGATTGGTCATGCTGAAAGAATAACATATTGAGGAAGGATATTCCTTTGGGTTTATAGTTTTTAGAGTGAGAGCAGTGGCAAGGAACATTTCTGCAACTCTTAATCTTGAGGGAGAAAATATATAAATACCTAAAGAAGATCTATCCTAGAGTTTGGATGTCAAATAGGAAAAGCAGATGGCATTCTTTGGGATGCACAGGTTGTTCGGGTAATATACTCCAGAGCAGAAAGAAAAAGTAAAAAATGTCCAGCTTAGCAATTCCAGGTCTTACAATTCAGATACATGTCATAGGTATCTTCTCCTTACCAGTGAGGAGGAAGGAATCTTCTAACCTTCCACCTTCAAATTCCACCTGAATAGCTGGCTGCCAATATGTCCATTCTGGCTACACTGTTTGAGCAAAGTAGTATGACTGAGTTTATTAGGATTTTTTTTGTGTGTGTGTGTGTGTGTGTGTGTGTGTTTGTTTAACAAAAAGAGTGGATGGTGTTTCCTGCGCATGGGACCCATATCATGTCCTTCAACTAGATTCTGTGATGATTGGGTAATGGGCTACTTTGTAAGTCATTAAAATTCAACGTGGATAGAACTGACATAGCTCACCTTTGTGAACTCTTGCTAAATCACACTGCTTTAAGGGGTTTACATGCATTAATTTATTTAATATCTTCATTACATGCCCAGTGAAGGAAGGACTCTCCTCTCTTTAGAGCTGAGGAAATGAAGATTTCAGATGTAAGTAACATCATCTCTAGAGTTATGCTGTTCTTCAGTCCCGAGTTTGACCTCCCTCCGCTGTTGGATGGCTCTGAGGAACAGCTTTTTTCCTTGGACCCAAACTTAATAATTATTCTGTTTTTCCTAAAAATTTTAATTTTACTCGGTGCATTACTTCCAAATCTCTGGCGTGTTTGATTGTCACTTGTACACGTATGTAAGTGGGGGGCACAGAATTGACACCTCGAGGACATCATGTGCCAGGACTGTGGCAGAAACTACTTGCTACCTTCCTGTTATCCATTCTCACTTCCTTCCTAGGAACACCATTTGGTGGTGGTGGTTGGAGGGTGGGCTGGGGCTGACGATGTGCTTGTGTAAAACAAAACATCAAAAACAAAAGTTTGCCTATCGGAGAAATCTTTGCACAGATGTGTGACTATATGATATGATTCTGACCAAGAGGTACCAACAGGTATTTTTAGAAAGATTTTTAAGAAAAGAGAGGTAAACCCTGAAGAGACATGCACTTCCTACTTTGAACATGTCTGCCTTCTTTCTGATGTCTAGAATGGTCCCAACCAGTCATTCTGCAATTCAACCTAAGGGAAAGTTTGAACAACAGAATTGCAGAGACTTGCACTTTTGAGCTACTGAATCAACCTTGGATCTCTTCAACCTTCAAATCTCTTATTACATAAGAGAGGCTATTACAAGGATTAAGTGGCTAGAAAACATGTAAAGCTTATGACAATGTTTCATATGGGAAGATTATAAGTGCAGCTATTATTATTTATTTCTATTAAAGCCACTGTTATATAGGTTTCTCATTACATAAAGCTGAACCTAATCCATAACTAATATTAGTGCTAAGTATCACTGAACAATTTGCTAACAATCTAGCTAATAAGCTCTGTGAAGGTAGTAACAATGTGTTCTCTAAGAAGTTAATTGGCATTGCATGGAAACAGCATTCTGTAGTCAAATAAGCTTGAAAAGTCCTGGAATACAAAATGTTTATCAGATCTTTCTCTCATAGTACTTCTCAGAGCCTTTAGTAATTTAATGTGCATTAAGAAGATTCAAGTGGGGAATTGAAGTAGGCAGCATTTTCTTAACATCTTAAACCAAAGCACACTCTTTCTGTAGTTTACAGGACTGATTTTCTATATAGCACTCTTTTAGGAACCCAAATTTGGATGTTTTAAAAGACATTTTCCATTTTTAATAGTTATGATGATTCTTTTCTAAGAATTCTTCTACTTACAGAATCCCTAAATGCACTATGTTGTTTCATTTTATCACTTTGTTCAAACTGCTCCCCTACTTGGAATGCAGCTTTGGTCTAAAAACATTCATCAAATACTATTTTGTTCCCAGCACTGAGTGAGAAATTTTTACACATTTTCCACATTATTCCTCATAAACAATAGCCAGGATATTCTGGGTTATGATGCTCTGAGAACAACCAAACAATGATCCCTTCATCCTGGTGGCAGAATACAATGAATGTTTACTTAGTTATCTCAAAAAACTACAGATCTGAGTGACTCTCCAAGACACCTGTACTCTCTGGGTGACTCAGAGACACAGTGGTGTTGAGCTGCCACCTCACCTGTCAACAGGAGGCCTTTGGCTAGTCTTTAGGACAGAGAAGGAGATAATATCCTGAGTGGTTCACTGTCTCAGCCTGGAAGTAAAACTTAGGCTCAGTGGCACTTATGCTCAGCTTTCATTGGTTAGGACCAGTCATAGGGCCTTTTCAGACAGCAGGAGGGCTAAGGAGTACCATCGCCTGTATGCCAGCACACTGGTAAGCCCCATGAATTTCCAATACAAATTCTGTAAGTGAGCTGGTCATATTATTTTCTATTTCATGATAGATGAGGATACAAGTTTAAAAAGTAACTTGTCCCCCAACACACAGTCACCACGATTTTAACCCAGACTGCCTGCCGTTTGGTATCACCTGATCTCATATGTGCCATGAGTAGATTTGTGTGCACAACTCCTCTCTCTACCTGTCTCCCACCCTTGCAAAGGGACTATTCAGAGAAAAGACCACAACATCTGAGAGAAGAAAATAGGGTCTGCCATTCTTTTCTTCTTGCCCCTTTCTGTTACTTTTCACCAATACTTAATGCACAGCAACCTTAAAAAAGAAAAGAGAGTAAGGTTTTGAACAACCAATAAAAAAAAAAGAGAAAGCTGCCCTCACCCAAGGAAAAAGTCCCCCTCCCCCCCCCAAGTGACGTCCTTTGGCTGCTGTACAGAATGTAGCGAAAACAATGGGTGGCTGTGTAGAGAGTTCTAAGTCTTTTATCTTTCTACAGATTTAACCACAGTATTGATTCTTTATTGACCTAAAATGTCCTAAGCACGGCTGTGGTTTTTTCTCATATAGTGTATGGGAGAGTTAAGGCTGATACTACTTTAATATTGATTTTTGTGAAAAAGGTGCAGGGAAGAGGGCAATTTGTGTCTGCAGTTGCTCTTCACTATAAAAGATACCATTGCTAGGAGCTTATAGCATTATATCAAGGGTCTTAATCTGTAGCAATCTTTTTTTTACAACTTAGAAATAGGCTTGGGCAAATGTGTTATTGGTGTTAATGATATTTTGAAGTGAAGCAATTTGTCAGCCTTTCTAAGTAAACTGCTCAACTTAACTCTTTGAGGACTTGGCAGGACTCGATGCGTGTTGTGTGTGTGTGTTTGTGTGTGTGAAAACCATACAATTTATTTATTTATTTATTTGAAGTTCTTCAGAAAGAATGTTTTGTTGTATAAACAGTGACAACCATGTTTGCTCCATGAGACTTGGAGAAACGGGAGTGATTATTTAGGGTTGAATAAGCCATGCTTCTCTCCCTAGGAGAATATTTCTTATTTTAAGAATCAAAGGATTCTGGTTCCAGAATAGCATTCTGCCATTCAGAGGTGAGAATGGAAAGAAATCATTCCAGAGGAGGTAATTTGATTGGTTGGAAGAGAATAGAAGTTAAACCTATGGGTGGGGCTTTTGTGTTCTTGAATGAATAAGTATTTTTAGAGACAGGTTCTATTGGTATAACAGAATAGCTGTGAAAACATTTGCAAAAAAACATAAGAAATGGCTTTTCTAAATCCAACTAGCTTAAATTTTTTGTTTTATTTTTAGCTGATGTGCACAAAATGGGCATTTCATATTCTAAGTCCAGGGATTTTTCTACCATTATCATGTGGTTTTATATAAGCTATTTGCTTTCCTTAATGTGGGAATGGCCTGTGAGTCAGTAGGAATATGAATTATGTACCCACAGCGCACAACATTCCCCAGGGTCCTGGCTATTCAGGGGTACCAGATAATGATTGTTCAGAGCCATGACCAAGGGCAATGATGACAGGGATTGGTATAGGATGCTAAGCTGGCATGGTTCCTACTAAGTTGTCTTCAAATTTTCAAAGGGAAGGACCCTCCTTAGTGCCTAGATCAATGTCACATGACAGTCCTCCAAGTTGGAAAATCTAGTACTTTTCAAGATGCTAAGAATTAACATCCTGAGGGGTAAAGCCTGTCCACTGGGATAGTATTAAAAGATGACTTCCACGGGTAAATGCTGTGTGAGTGAGTTTTAGCACACTCTCTACTGGGCAAAACCCATCTCTTGGGTCTCATTCTTGCAGACAGATGCCAAGATATATCAAATATTCAAATTATCACTTCCTTATAACACCTGCCTTCTACTGAGAACCCCAAGAAATTCCAAAATAACACCTGCTCTTCGATCATTATTGCTATTTTTAAACATTTTCCTTTTATTTGATGCTGCTCTCTTGAAGCATATAGTTCTAGGACTTCATTGGGCTGCCTCATATATATTAAACTATCATAATACCTATATAGGTTATATAAGAAGAAAGCCAGAAGAGGGATTATTCTAGAAGTAATAGAGAACCAGCTAATTAAATTTAAAAAAAGAGAGAGAGAGAACTTTTTAATATTTATTTTTTAGTTTTCAGTGGACACAACATCTTTATTTTATTTTTATGTGGGGCTGAGGATCGAACCCAGCACCCCGTGCATGCCAGGCCAGCTTGCTACCGTTTGAGCCACATCCCCAACCCCAGCTAATTTGATAACACCTTTAATCATCTTTTTCTTTCTTCAATTTCATTTTAAATTTCCATATTGAAATGTCTGACAAAAATTTCAAACAGACAAATATATGCCCCATATGGATTAATTCTTTGACAAAAGAATAAATTGTCCTTATAATAAGCACACAAATATATGGCACAGCAAACACAAACTCAGACATGCACACAGAAATAGACATGCCTAGACTTCCTGAAAATTATGCCACTTGAAACAGGGGCAACTGTGAAAATAAATATAGGTCCCTATAGTAGGCCTTCAAAGAAACCAGATGATATGGAACCAAGAAAGTCATTTTATTTCTTTTTCCCCCCACAAAATCCATAAGTACTAAACTCAGGCTGTCAACTTGAGGAAACTGGAAATTAAAGTATTTGGCTCAAATGTAAGTTAGCATGGAGTGGCCATTTGGGCAGATCTTATATGTGGTGAGGAGTAGTCAGGAAGCTAGGAGAAGCAGAGTAGAGCAAATACGATTTTTAAATTTATTTTGTTCAAATGAAGCCTAAGATTGATCTTGGGAGCAAATGGCATATTATTTTCCCATAAAGTTTAGGGAGCAGTAGAAATAACTGAGGTTGAAAATTGGTGGAGTGACATATTCTCAGATAGAACAAAAATCATAAAATATCAGCTCAGGGGTATGTAGGACCACAATGTCCTTTATGCATCCATACCCTCCTACCCTAAACTCTATCCACTGGGAGAGTAAAATAGGCACAGTTTAAACTTGTTGAGGAGTATTATTGGTTATCATAATGTTGGTGACTGAGGATTCGAGATACTCTTGCACTATGAAGACGTTTCACGGAATTCCCTGAAACAAATGCATAACATTGGAGCCTATTTATGATTAACCCAGCCTAGAGCAGACTCTACTTTAGAATCTACAGACATAGCATGATGATAACATACATTGACTTTTCTCAGAATGTTAGCATCATATAAGTTGAAGGGAAAACATATTTTGTTTCAGGAAGTTGATTATCATTTTGGAATGTCATGACAATGAACAGCTTGTGTTATGGGACTTAACATTTAACCCACCTGTGTAACTCAGTCTGCGTTTATAGCTATTGTCATTCTGTGCATGTTATTATTTTATCATAGCCTATAATAAACTTAATGTCACAGTAAATGAGCCTTGGGTTTAAATGGGTTGAGAAACACCAATTAAAAAAAGAGAATTGGTTTATCCAGACCACATACTCTCTGAGTTCTAGAGTTACCTTCAAATCTTCCTTACTCTTGCTTCACTGTTGACTTGACTCTTTTTTATTCTTGAGAGTACGGACTCAGCACCCCACCCTTTCCCTGACCACAACCTTGGTTTTCAACAATTTTGAGTATATGCTAGACATGTCCCAGTCTACTGTGGATAAATTCCTTTTCCAGGTGAACTCAACTGTGCCACTAACCTTCTTTGCTTCAGTCCTAGAACTGGAGGAAACCCTAACCACTGCATAATCCAATCTGTTCATCTGAAGATAGGAAAATTGATTTGCAGAGAAGTTTAGTGACTAAGCTCATACCATTTTCATAGAAGACATGAGAACTTGTCTCAACATAAGGGATATAGGATTGTGCCCTGGGTATTAATTCTTTCAATCTGTACATAATTATCAGAGTAGTATTAGCCCAAGTTACCTTTAAAAGCCCTAGTGGCTCCTAGGCTTATGAGACTGGACTGTCACATGATTGACATCTTTTCTCTTCAGAAATGTTAGTGGGCTCCACTGGAAGTTTTACAAAGGAAATGTGAACAGTGATCTTCCAATCTCTGTCATGCAAGGGCATGTGAGGCCATAAGACTTTGACTGAGTCTCATATGTAAGACTAACTCTAGTATGATTATGTACATGAGTCTGGCTGAACCTGATGCTACAAATCACTATTTTACCTAGTTAGGGGCTTATGCTGGCACAATTACTTTTTTTCCCCAAGCAGTAAGTATTTTCCTTTGTAAATTGGCACATCAGCTTTCTGGTTTTATTCATCAATTTTCCTGGGGTTATTTAGTCTATGTCCAGCTCTAAGAGATGAACCTTCCTTGGCTTGCTCATTAGGATCACCATGATCTGGCACATCTGAGATCTAAGCAATGAACAGAAATTTTCTGGAAGAATGTAAACTCCATGTAGGAGGGGATCATTCTATGTCTTATTCACAGCTGATTTCCAGTGCCTGAGTATGCACGGCATAATTTTTGAATGAATACACATTTGTCTAAAGGAGATAAGCTTTCAGCTGTTCTTCCAGGGCAGGCTCCACCTCCACCTCACCCACATTATCCGCACTTGTTCCAGATGCATCTGCTTCTCTGATGTTTCAGGATACCTGGGACTTGGTGTCACTGACTTTGTTTTCTCTTCCTTTCATCAGACCTGTGCATCAGAGGGAAAGAAGGTGAATGAATCTCTGTAGGCTTGTTGAGACTCAAAAATTACATGCAAGAAGTGGAGAATGAGCAGTTCTTGAGTGATCTGACCTCCAGCAGAACTGAAACAATGGGAGGAATGGGAAAGAAAATCATCAGAAACAAAAACATTAAAGAGAGTTGTCTTTTTTCTTCATACTACTTTTATTAGTTTTCACATGGCCTAGCCACTGGAGAATATCAAACTAGAATTGTGTATCAAGTTTCTAAATGAGATGATGGAGAAGAGCATCCAGAATACAGGGTCCTTCCAAAGCAACACAGATCTGATTCCCCTAAGATAATTTCCATTTTGTTAAAGACTGGAAACCTACAAAGTAGTCTTACAGAGAGTATCAAAACAGAACACACTCTTACAAAGCAACTTTATGGATAGTGCTGAGAAACCTTGACAAAGAAAGTTCAATCTGAATAGTACTCACAAGTTAACTGCCTGCTCCACACTTAAATTCATTCATGGGGAAACAATGGGGGGGGGAAATGAGTATACTGTTCTTACCTCTTGAGAATGGGTTTGCTTGTCGAATTGTTTTCAGCCAAGGTTACTCTCTGTACCCTTTATGACATGATGCTTCTCTTTGCAGAAGGTGCATGATGATTACAAGAAAATCCTTAGACTTGACAAAAGCAAAAACAAGAGCAACAGCAGTGACAACAACAATAACAACGCAAGAGCACCATGGTAGATGAACCTTTGCTTGTAGAATGATCAGAGATCTCAAATGAAACCCAAAGAAAACAGAAATGACACTCAAGTGAGCACCATTAGCAAATCCTTAATGATATGAGTGTATAGTAACTTAAACTTTTCTCTTTGAAAAATGGCAAAGTCATTTCTCCCCCTCCTTTGGAACTGGGGATTGAACTTAGGGGGCTCTTAACCACTGAGCTACATCCCCAGCCCGTTTTATACTTTATTTAGATATAGGGTCTTGTTAAATTGCTCAGGGCCTCGCTAAGTTGTTGAGACTGGCTTTGAACTTGTGATCCTCCTGTGTCAGCCTCCCGAACCAAAGGGAACTGATGTGTGCCACTGCACACAATTCTCAAATTCTTAATAATTGTATGTCAATGAAAGATGAGAGGAAGACTTCAAACACATTCACTTAGTGTGCATATCTTCAACCTGAATATAAATATACCAGTGTAGGGATGCACATATCAATCATCATAGAGAAAAGTCATATATCCACTTCAACGAGCTCTTTGGTAAGCAAGTTCTTATCACTAGATCAAAACAAAGTGCTGCCAGCCCATTGGTTTATGGAGATAGTCTTCATCCTAAGCTTATGTGCCTTTTGGTTAACATAAATGTAAAGAAGAAGAATTAATTTGGGTAATTAGGTGTCTTATTTTTGTAATGATATAATTGCTAACATAAATACATAAACATTTCTGACCACAAGATGCATTTTAAAAGGCTCCCTTATACAAAATTCGAATGAAAGTAACTTGTTAGAAATGGTGATTATATTTATCTTGCCTCCATTTTTTTAAATTACAAAAATGTGCTTACCATAATACATTAATAAAACCAGACTAAATTTAGGGAAATAAGACTTATCCATAATCCCAATATCCAGAGATGCTATATTACATATTAATTTAGTATTCTAAGTTTCTTACATAAACTAACATGATTCTCCTCATTCCAAGCATTTCAGAAGCATATCTAACAAATAGGAAGGAACGTATTGAAAATATTAGATTGAACCACATAAAATTGCACCTAGATTCTTAAAATTGAAATAATTGAGCTGATGATAGATATCTTTATGTTATTTTAAATTATGTGAGCCCATTTCTTTCCAAAATACTGAACAAAATGTATTCCAGTCAACAACATAGCAAAAACCTATTTAACTACACATTCTTCAATATGGAATTTGTGTTTTCACTCTTTATGGAAATTTAATTAGAACATAAACAAAAACAGGGCAAAAATAATAAAAGCCTAATAACTTGTTTATAATTGCCTTCCTTCTTTAATGGTCAAAACAACCTTTGTCCACTTTGTGGCCTCTTGAATTTCTTCTTTAGGATTGCTGCCTCTGAACCTGGCTTGCATTTCTTTGTTTTTTTTTTTAAGTTGCTTTGTCATTATTTGCAGTTTCCCCCCTCTAGTTGTTGTCTGTTTATGGTTTTGTTTATTGACATGCAAATGATTTATATCCTTAGGTTTGCACAAAAATTTTATTTAAATTAAAATTTTCAAAAGTCATCTCTGCATAGTTCTAAGTTTCACTAAAAGTAAAAGAAAAGTAAAACAATAATTCTATGTGGTAGGGCACAGTAGTAAACTGCATGGGATTTGAATTAAAGAATTACAGTAAGTCCAAATTAATCTTTTATTAACTTTTGGATATTAGACAAATTACTTAATTTCACTGTCTGAATTCCTATGTCTATAAAATGGAATGATAAAATATATAATTTGAAAGATTGTTCTGAGGGTTAAGGTAATATTTGACATATTATCTGTCTAGTGTATAGTAAACATTTGTTGACTTATCTAAAATAAAAGTTCTTAAAAATATTCAAGGAAATTTTTCTACTTATATGATTATTCTATTACCCTCTGAAGTGATCTCCCTTTACATAGTGATGGAACCTAGAAAGGATTTTCTTAAATAGTGGTTTTCATTTAATGGTCCATGCTTATTTCAGATAGAGTAGAAAAATAGGGAGGACCAATATTCCTCAGGATCATACCACTACTAGAGAGGTAAACAATACAATTGGCTAAAAGATTACAAGCAAACCCTTTTAATATGGCATTTTACTTGTTATCTTCTCCACACTACCATGCTACCATGTTTCTGTTTTAATACAATCTAGTTAGAACCATTATGTGTAGTAGTAATAATAATAATAATTTGATTTCTGAATACTCTATATGCCAGATGAATATATTAAACTTTTTAAATGTATCATTTTCTTAAATCTTCATAACAATAACATGAGGTAGAACATTATGATTCACTTTGCACTAAGCTATAAATAAAAGGTTTGCATAGGTAATACATGCCTCTTTTAGTTTGCTAGGAACCTCATAACAAAGTACCAGACACTGTGTGGCATAAACAATAAGAAATGTATTGTCTCACATTCCAGCTAGAATTTCAAGATCAAGGTGTCAGCAGGGTTGTGGCCTGTCTGCTTGGCTTGCCGATGACCATCTTCTCCAGTTCTTTATATGTCTTCCCTCTGTACCCATCTGTGTATGAATTTGCTCTTCTTATAAGGACTCCCATCATATTGGATTACATTACACATTAATTACTTCATTTTAACTGCATCATCTCCATAATGATCCAACTCTAAGTACAACCAAATTCTGAGACACTTTGGATTAAGGCTTCAATACAGGAATTATTGAGGATCCTAACTCAATCTATCATACTGCCCAGAGTTTAAAAATAAAAATATCCATATTCAAAAGTTGAACATGGGCACTCTGTCTAGAGAGGCATATCTTTTCCTTATTATTCTTTTTTTCTGACTTTTTGTTGTGTAATATTTCAGATTAACATGAAAGCTGCAAAAATTATACAAAAATTCATGTTTATCTATTGAAAAATAATGCCCTTGGGAGATATTTTATATGTAGTGGCTGGCTCCATATCACATCAATGCAATTACACTGGCCTGAAAGTCCCTTGGATTTCAAAGTATACTATCCCCAGACAGTTCATTGAATTCACTCTGGGTGGCATACAACCTCTTTGATAATTGGGCAAATTAATATGACCTCCCCAAATATGGTAGCCTGTGTCAGGATGTATGATTTATCTATTTATCATTGTGATATTACTAGAGGTGGATCTTTCATATTTTAAAAATACATCTGCCTTTCTCATTAATTATTTTGAGACTTGCAAAGGAAAGGAAACATTCTTTGGAAAGTCTATGAGCACAATACCAAGTTAAAAGCCATGTGGAATGGTGTGATGTCTGCTGATAGAGCCAAATTATAGTATGCTTGATTCACTTGCCAATGTCAATATGATTGCTGAAGCAACCCACAACCCCCCTTTATCCACCTATAATCAGACACATAGAATATGGATATCAACAATGTAAGTTTAATGCTGGATGCTCCTTATTTATTTTGGCCATTTAAAGTAGAGACTCCTGATGTTGATTTAATTTTTTAAAAAAGATTCTAATTTATGGTAAGTTAAAAATATTGAAGATAAGCTTTTGAGCTTTTCTGACCCCAGTGCTCATCCCATAGTCCATGGGTGCTATGAAAGAGTCTTTGCAAACAAAAATATTCTGTGTCAAAATTCCTCCTTTGTTTTCTGATGACTCAGGCCACTACTTACTTCATGCACCTATTCAGATGTATTATGTTTTTATGTCCCTTTCTCTTACCTGCCATAAAGCACCATCACTGTGGTGCCAGCTAAGCCTTTTGTCCTCCACTTGAGAGGAGGACACAAACAAACACAAGTTCCAAAGTTAATTCTTTCCTAGAAAACATAACCTTCTAGATCTGTCCAGGATTCATATTTAAGAAGTGATTAAATTTTAGTGTTATAATGCAAAAGTTTTTAATCTATTGTTTGGTTATTTCCCAAGATACATGAGTTTCTTGGGTGAGAATTTTTATTTCCTTAGTTTGCACAATTGTTAATCTTAGAAAACCATAACTTAATGCTCAGAAGTAAACACTGCAGGATTCTTGCAAGCAAGAGCCCTCGTTTTCTATATGATAGGAAAGGCAGTATTCCAAATGTATTTTAGCATTTGGATCTCTGTTATTAGCACTGTCTTTTTTTTAATATCAATGGCATTGCTGTTTATCATTGAACACTTTGCCTGTGTACCTTAATAGAAAATGCACACTATTCAAATCGCCCTGGGATCCCTATCTGGAAACGCCAGAGCTGAGCAGCACTTACCACTCATGGCCCTCCCACTCCCACTCCCAATTAAGACACCCAATACTCCAAAGAATGTTCAACGATGAAACATTTTAAATGCTCTTTTATCCCAGAATTTGGGCATCTTTGATTTACTGAATCTAATTCAAACTCTGGGGGCCAGATTTTTTTTCTTTCTTTTTTTTCAGAATTAGGAATATTTTAGAGTTTAGGGAAATGTATACTGAATGGGGGATGTATTTATAACAACATCAGTGGGGCGTAGGAGAGCCCTTTGTAGCAACGCACATCACTATTTCTGTAGTAAATCATATAAATATTTCCAGAGGGGTAAGTAAAAACTACAAACACCCTCTTGTTAATTTGGGTGAATTTATGTCATTGCTACCAAAAGATTTCAGGTTAGTTCAAGTTTTGCTACCAAATATGTTGCCCCCCAAAATTTAATTTGGGGCATTGCAAATAAGATTTCTGGTTTATACCGGGGATCAACAAATTTTTTTAAATATGTGAAGGGCCAACTAGTAAATATTTTAGTGTTTTAAAATTGTATTATTTCTGTTTCAACCACCTAACTCTGCTGTTCAGGTTATCCATATAATATAAATGGGTGTGGCTAGTTTTTGGTAAAACTGTATTTACAAAATCAGGCTATAAGACAGATTTGGCTTGTGGATCTAGTTAGGTATCCCTGGTCTAGATTATCTTTATTGTTTAAAAATTCAGTACTTTGTGTGTCAAATGCATGGTCCAGCTCATAGTAATTTATTTGAATTAACGCTATCAGAATGGGAAGATTTGTTTCAGAAGGGGAAGTAATTACTGTATCTTGCCACACTAATTCTGTCACCTCTTCATTTAACATCTCAGAAGAGTATTTGAAAAACAGTCCTTAGATCTGGAAAAAGACCTAGATCTAAATGAGATCTGGAATTTAATTTGTAATTTACTCCATAGTTAATATTACATGATGTGAGTGTTCAAAACCAAGGGCTAGCCAGATGCAGTGGCACACACCTGTAATCCCAGTAGCTCTGGAGGCTGAGGCAGGAGGATCATGAGTACAAAACTAGCCTCAGCAATAGTGAGGTGCTAAGCAATTCAGTTGGACTCTGCCTCTAAATAAAATACAAAATAGTACTGGGGATGTGTCTCAGTGGTAGAGTGCCCCTGAGTTAAATCCCTAGGACTCCCCCCCCCCCCAAAAAAAAGTACTAACTAAAACCAAATGTGCCAATATCTATTGGGTTAGTGATTCTAAGGGGAAAGTGGCATTGTTTTAGGCTTGATTGTAACCTCTGGTGTTTAGTAGCTGAAGACATCAGATTGAACATTTGTTCTCCAACTATTCTGTTTGATTTGTTTTGTGTTCATTTAATTAGAAATGCTGACAGAGCACAAAGTTGGGATAATACAGACAAACAAATTGTAAACTTTTGGGGGGGAGTGTGCATTTTTCTTAACACAATGTGGAGTAGGACTTTGATGAGTCAAGTTTGAGGGGCTTCTTTGAAGGATTTGTTCTTCTGATGGGTGGTGGTTAGTGTTTCTTATCAAAAGTGAAAATAAAAGCCAGGCACTGTAGCACGCTCCTGTAACCTCAGGGACTTAGGAAGCTGAGGCAAGAGAATTTCAGGTTCAAAGCCATCCTTGGCAACTTAGTGAGGTCCTGTGCAACTTATGGAGACCCTGTATCAAAGTTTAAAAAACTCTAAAAAAAGAATTGGGGATGTAGCTCAGTAGTAAAGTATCCCTAGGTACAATCTCCAGTACCAATTAAAAGAAAAAGAAAAAAGAGGGAGAATATAAGACAGAGCAGTATCCCATTTTAGGAATTCCCAGGGTGCTAAGAAATTATGTGCTGTCAATAGATGATTGGTTGATAGATTGGTTGATTATTACAATATCATTCAGCTTAAGGGTCATAATAATAACCTTAGCAAGTGGGGAAAAGAGATCAACAAATACTTGATTATGAAGAGCTGATTCTATAGTACAGTTGTATGAAGCAGAGTTGGGACAACCATGAGAACTGACTGCCATTTTGGCCAATTATCTGGTAAGCTACTGAGAAGGGACACATTCTAAATGGGCTGCATGCTTAGGCACCTTCTCCTAGTCTGTGAATCAACTTTCTTAGAGTGACTAGCTCCCTTGACAATGGGAGCTGCCTGCCATGCCTTATGGAAATTTGGACCAGATTATATGATGTAAGGGGTGTGATGGTTTGGATATGAAGTGTTCCCCTAATGCTCCTGTGTTAATGCAGGAATATTCAGAGGTAAAATGATTGAACTGTGAGAGTTGTAACCTAATCAGTCCATCCTAGTTTGAATGGACTGACTAGGTGGTAACTGTAGGCAGGTGGGGCAAAGCTAGAGGAGATGAGTCACAGGGATGAGCTCTGAAAAGGTGCATCTTCCCTGTGGCATCTTTCATGTGAGCATCACATTCTCTCTTCTCTCTCCTCTCCTTTCTCCTCCTCCTCCTCCTCCTCCTCCTCCTCTTCCTCCTCCTCCTTCTTTTATTTCTCTCTCTCTCTCTCTCTCTCTCTCTCTCTCTCACTCTCCCTTACCTGGCCATCATGAGCGGAGCAGCTTTCCTCTCTTGGACCCTTATCCCATCAAGTGCTGCTTAACCTTGGGTCCATAGTAATGGAGTTGGCTGTCTATGGACTGGGACCTCTGAAACATGAGCCCCAAATTAACTTTCCCCTCTCTATGTTTTTTTAATGAGATTTTGATCATAGAGACACAAAAGCTGACTAAAACAATGGTCAACGATTTTGTTTTCTGTTTAGCTACAACCTTTCAGAACTGACAAAATTTCAAACATTCTTAAAGGAATTTGTCCCTTAGGAGTTACATAATGCTCTTCACATGCTTTATATCTTGACTACCCTACTAAAAAGAGAACTCCCAAGGAGCAGGTGTTATGTCTAGCAGACTCAGCTTCTTACTGGTGCTTGACATGGTGGACCACAGACTTGAGAATACTCGAATACTAACAGGTGAACATATTGTACTGACAATTGAAATTTAACCATGATTAAGGCAATGGGAAATAAGGTGGGCAGCTCTAAGGGCCATTGTAGTATGGAAGAGAAGCTTCCTTGGAAGAATGAATGCTGTTTTTTTGCTTTAAGCAGATTTGACTTGAACAACCTACAAAAAGAAAAAAGTACTAGTGATCATAATTCCTATTTAATGTCTCCTAGGTTTAACCTGGTAACTCACTATTGATTATATTAGGAGACCAGGAGTTTACATCATCCATTTCTCCTCAACACATTTTATCAACTAAATAATAACTAGAGTTTAGACATCTCATGGAAAGGTCTAAAGCTGGGGTCAGGAGGTCAGGAGGAGCAAGCACAAATGAAGAAACGAAGACAAGGAGATGTTCCTAAATGATATGATTATTGACAGAAAGAATACTGTCTATTAAGACCCTATTGGGGGGTCAGGCCCAGCAACCAGCCAAGGGACTGCAGCTACACGCGCCGGCGGGGAACGCGGACCGGACCCACTAGGACAGGTCCGGCGGCAGACGGCTGAGGGCTAGGCCCGTCCCCTCCCCCAGTGTCTGCAGGTAGGCGGGACTGTGAACAGGAGCAGAGCTGGCCCAAAGCCTGCTGAAGGGCGGAACCGGCCCCACACCCAGTGCCTGCAAGCGAGGCGAACCTGCAACCCATCTGGAGGTTAGGCCCAGCAACCTATGGAGTGACACAGGTGCCCCTGGCGCCTGCTGGGTAGGTGGACCTTTGACCGGCCAGCAAAGCAGAACTAGGGCCTGCCAGCATGGTAGACGGATCACACTAATTGGAGGAGGATCACAGCCACTACCTGCCCTGCAAGGGTGATTTTTCAACTATACAAGAGCAATATAAATAAATAGAGGGGGAAAATATCAAAGACACAACACTTTCACCAAGCAGAAAGAAACGCCAGCAGTATGAAACGACAAGGAAAGAAAGGACCACAGGCAATGCAGGTCAACTCAACTTTAGAAGAGGTAATAGCTGCAACAGATGGAATGTCAGATAGAGAGCTCAGGACATACATGCTTCAGATGATCTGGAGTCTCAAGGAAGACATGAGACAGCAAAATCAGACAATGAAAGATCACATTGACAAACAAATCCAGGAAGTTAAAGATCAATTTCACAGGGAGATAGAGGTAATAAAAAACAAACAAATAGAAATACTAGGAATGCAGGAAACAATAAACCAACTTAAAAACTCAATTGAGAATACTACCAGCAGAGTGGATCACTTAGAAGATAGAACATCAGACAATGAAGACAGAGTATTTCAACTTGAAAAGAACATAGATAGCTCAGCAAGTCTACTAAGAAACCATGAGCAGAACATTCAAGAGCTATGGGATAATATCAAAAGACCAAACTTAAGAGTCATTGGGATACAGGAAGGCACAGAGCTCCAAACCAAAGGATTAAGCAATCTATTCAGTGAAATAATACAAGAAAACTTCCCAGACTTGAAGAATGAGACAGAATCCCAAATCCTAGAAGCCTACAGGACGCCGAATGTGCAAAATCATAAGAGATCCACACCTAGACACATTATAATGAAGATGTCCAACATACAGAACAAGGAGAGAATTTTAAAAGCTACAAGGGAAAGGAAGCAGATTACATTTAGGGGTAAACCAATCAGAATAACAGCTGATCTCTCAACACAGACTCTAAAAGCTAGAAGATCCTGGAATAACATATTTCAAATGCTTAACGAAAATGGATTCCAACCAAGAATCTTGTATCCGGTGAAATTAAGCTTCAGGTTAGAAGATGAAATTAAAACCTTCAATGATAAACAAAAGTTAAAAGAATTCGCAGCTAGAAAACCATCTCTTCAAAAAATCCTTGGCAAAACATTACAGGAAGAGGAAATGGAAAATAACATTGATAACCAACAATGGGAGGTAGGACAGTAAAGGGGGGAATGTAGTCAAAGAGGATAACAAATCAGGTTTAGTAACATCAATAAACAAATATGGATAGAAGAACAAACCATATCTCAATAATAACCCTAAATGTTAATGGCTTAAACTCACCAATTAAGAGACACAGGCTAGTAGAATGGATCACAAAACAAGACCCAACAATATGCTGTCTACAGGAGACGCATTTGATAGGAAAAGATGTACATAGACTGAAGGTGAAAGGTTGGGAAAAATCATATCACTCATATGGACCACGGAAACAAGCAGGAGTGTCCATACTCATATCTAATAAAATAGATTTCAAGCCAAAGCTAATCAAAAGGGATAAAGAAGGACACTTCATACTGCTCAAGGGAACCATACACCAACAAGACATAACAATCATAAATATATATGCCCCAAATAATGGAGCAGCCATGTACATCAAGCAAACTCTTCTCAAGTTCAAGAGTCTAATAGACCACCATACAGTAATCATGGGAGACTTCAACACACCTCTCTCACCACTGGACAGATCTTCCAAACAAAAGTTAAATAAGGAAACTATAGAACTCAATAACACAATTAACAACCTAGACTTAATTGACATATATAGACTATACAACCCAACATCAAGTAGCTACACTTTTTTCTCAGCAGCACATGGAACCTTCTCAAAAATAGACCATATACTATGTCACAGGGTAACTCTTAGACAATACAAAGAGGTAGAGATAATACCATGCATCTTGTCTGATCATAATGGAATGAAACTGAAAATCAATGATAAAAGAAGAAAGGAAAAATCAAACATCACCTGGAGAATGAACAATAGGTTGCTGAGTGATCAATGGGTTTTAGAAGACATCAAGGAGGAAATTAAAAAGTTCCTAGAGTTAAATGAAAACACAGACACAACATATCGGAATCTATGGGACACATTGAAAGCAGTTCTAAGAGGAAAATTCATTGCTTGGAGTTCATTCCTCAAAAAAAGAAAAAACCAACAAATAAATGATCTCATACTTCATCTCAAAATCCTAGAAAAAGAAGAGCAAAACAACAGCAAAAGAAGTAGAAGGCAAGAAATAATTAAAATCAGAGCTGAAATTAATGAAATCGAAACAAAAGAAACAATTGAAAAAATTGACAAAACTAAAAGCTGGTTCTTTGAAAAAATAAATAAAATTGACAGACCCTTAGCCATGCTAACGAAGAGAAGAAGAGAGAGAACCCAAATTACTAGCATACAGGATGAAAAAGGCAATATCACAACAGACACTTCAGAAATACAGAAGATAATCAGAAATTACTTTGAATCCTTATACTCCAATAAAATAGAAGATAGTGAAGGCATAGATAAATTCCTTGAGTCTTATGATCTGCCCAGATTGAGCCAGGAGGATATAGACAACCTAAACAGACCAATAACAATAGAGGAAATAGAAGAAACCATCAAAAGACTACCAACTAAGAAAAGCCCAGGACCGGATGGATATACAGCAGAGTTTTACAAAACCTTTAAAGAGGAACTAACACCAATACTTTTCAAGCTATTTCAGGAAATAGAAAAAGAGGGAGAACTTCCAAATTCGTTCTACGAGGCCAACATCACCCTGATTCCGAAACCAGACAAAGACACTTCAAAGAAAGAAAACTACAGACCAATATCTCTAATGAACATTGATGCAAAAATCCTCAATAAAATTCTGGCGAATCGGATTCAAAGACATATCAAAAAAATTATACACCATGATCAAGTAGGATTCATCCCTGGTATGCAAGGTTGGTTCAATATACGGAAATCAATAAATGTTATCCACCACATCAATAGACTTAAAAATAAGAACCATATGATCATCTCGATAGATGCAGAAAAAGCTTTCGACAAAGTACAGCATCCCTTTATGTTCAAAACTCTAGAAAAATTAGGGATAACTGGATCATACCTCAACATTGTAAAAGCAATCTATGATAAGCCACAGGCCAGCATCATTCTGAATGGAGAAAAATTGAAGGCATTCCCTCTAAGATCTGGTACAAGACAGGGATGCCCTCTCTCACCACTTCTGTTCAACATAGTCCTCAAAATACTGGCTAGAGCAATTAGGCAGACGAAAGAAATTAAAGGCATAAAAATAGGAAAAGAAGAACTTAAATTATCACTATTTGCAGATGATATGATTCTATACCTAGCAGACCCAAAAGGGTCTACAAAGAAGCTATTAGAGCTAATAAATGAATTCAGCAAAGTGGCAGGATATAAGATCAACACGCATAAATCAAAGGCATTCCTGTATATCAGCGACAGAGCCTCTGAAACGGAAATGAGGACAACTACTCCATTCACAATATCCCCCCAAAAAATAAAATACTTGGGAATCAACCTAACAAAAGAGGTGAAAGATTTATACAATGAAAATTACAGAACCCTAAAGAAAGACATAGAAGAAGACCTTAGAAGATGGAAAAATATACCCTGCTCATGGATAGGCAGAACTAACATCATCAAAATGGCGATATTACCAAAAGTCCTATATAAGTTCAATGCAATGCCAATCAAAATCCCAACAGCATATCTTGTAGAAATCGATAAAAGAATCATGAAATTCATATGGAACAATAAAAGACCCAGAATAGCAAAAACAATACTAAGCAGGAAGTGTGAATCAGGCGGTATAGCGATACCAGACTTCAAACTATATTACAGAGCAATAGTAACAAAAACAGCATGGTACTGGTACCAAAACAGGCGGGTGGACCAATGGTACCCAATAGAGGACACAGTAACCAATCCACAAAACTACAACTATCTTATTTTTGATAAAGGGGCTAAAAGCATGCAATGGAGGAAGGATAGCATCTTCAACAAATGGTGCTGGGAAAACTGGAAATCCATTTGCACCAAAATGAATCTGAATCCCTATCTCTCGCCGTGCACAAAAGTTAACTCAAAATGGATCAAGGAGCTTGATATTAAATCAGAGACATGGCATCTGATAGAAGAAAAAGTTGGTTATGATCTACACGCTGTGGGATCGGGCTCCAAATTCCTCAATAGGACACCCATAGCGCTAGAGTTAACAAATAGAATCAACAAATGGGACTTACTCAAACTAAAAAGTTTTTTCTCAGCAAAAGAAACAATAAGAGAGATAAACAGGGAGCCTACATCCTGGGAACAAATCTTTACTCCACACACTTCAGATAGAGCCCTAATAACCAGAATATACAAAGAACTCAAAAAATTAGACAATAAGATAACAAATAACCCAATCAATAAATGGGCCAAGGACCTGAACAGACACTTCTCAGAGGAGGACATACAATCAATCAACAAGTACATGAAAAAATGCTCTCCATCGCTAGCAGTCAGAGAAATGCAAATCAAAACTACCCTAAGATACCATCTCACTCCAGTAAGACTGGCAGCCATTAGGAAGTCAAACAACAATAAGTGCTGGAGAGGATGCGGGGAAAAGGGCACTCTTGTTCATTGCTGGTGGGACTGCAAATTGGTGCAGCCAATTTGGAAAGCAGTATGGAGATTTCTTGGAAAGCTGGGAATGGAACCACCATTTGACCCACCTATTCCCCTTCTCGGTCTATTCCCTAAAGCCCTAACAAGAGCATGCTACAGAGACACTGCTACATCGATGTTCATAGCAGCTCAATTCACGATAGCAAGACTGTGGAACCAGCCTAGATGCCCTTCAATAGATGAATGGATAAAAAAAATGTGGCATTTATATACTATGGAGTATTACTCTGCATTAAAAAATGACAAAATCATAGAATTTGGAGGGAAATGGATGGCATTAGAGCAGATTATGCTAAGTGAAGCTAGTCAAACTTTAAAAAACAAATTCCAAATGACTCCTTTGATATAAGGAGAGTAAACAAGGACAGGGTAGGGACGAAGAGCTTGAGAAGAAGATTTACATTAAACAGGGATGAGAGGTTGGAGGGAAAGTCAGTGAGAAGGGAAATTGCATGGAAATGGAAGGCGATCCTCAGGGTTATACAAAATGTCATATAAGAGGAAAGGAGGGGTAAGACAAGATAATACAAATGGAAGAAATGATTTACAGTAGAAGGGGTAGAGAGAGAAAAGGGGAGGGGAGGGGAGGGGAGGGGAGGGGAGGGGGATAGTAGAGAATAGGACAGACAGCAGAATACATCAGACACTAGAAAGGCAATATGTCAATCAATGGAAGGGAAACTGATGTGATACAGCAATTTGTATACGGGGTTAAAGCGGGAGTTCATAATCCACGTGAATCAACCATGTAATATGATGTATTAAGAACTATGTAATGTTATGAACGACCAATTAAAAAAAAAGACCCTATTGGTACATATTGCACTATATGCCATCTATTCTTTTCATCTACATGTGCGAGGAAGATAATCTCCTGCCACTCCTCCAACCCATCTGGAAACCAGGGCCATGTAGAGAGCAGACAATGACATCAACCCAGCTGCCAGGACTGTGCAATGAATGAAGCAGCCCCTCAAAACACTCTGAATGGATTGCCAATTCTTATTATGTGTAAAGCAGGCAGTAATTTCAGTTTTCAATTCTACTAAGTAATAATAGTTATTTATTAGTAAATTAGGCCACTGGGTTCTAGAGGTGAGCTAACAGAATGACTAAAAAGGAGAGAGAGAAAACTCACAGTTAATGCTCAGGTTTCATAGAAGCCTGCCACGATGCAGAGTTTATATTTGTACATCTCTTCAGAATGGATTGCTGCACTTAAGAGCAACTTACATTGCCTACAGTGCTGTCTGTTCAGTAATTGCTGCAAAGTGAGGTACTGTACCATACATTGTCATAAAGATGTCAAGAAATGAAGGGAGATGTTCAAGGGCTCAGCTTCTAATACTTACATTTTAAATTTGGGGGCATTAAATACAGGGAGGAGAATTCCTGAGATTTTTCCCCCCACACCCACAAAGGGCTTTAGATACTTCTTGAGTAAAAGCTTGACATCAACTCGAGGGAGGATTTCTGGACTTCAGGTAGGTCGAATTCATTCTAGAAGCTAATTTTTTTGAGGCTTATATTTCAAACATGCTAGCCTTCCTGGAAGTTTGTGGACTGTGTTTCAGGTACTTTCCATGGTTGGGTCTGGATCATAACAAAATCCCTGAAATATCATTCAAAACTCCTTACAGACTTGAAAATGCTAAAACTGAAGTTTATCGTGCTGGGTTCCAGATGGGAAGAAATGCAGGTAACATATCTTAAGGCTGTTGCAGTGTATACCTGATACTAAAAGAAGTAGTCGTAGTCGACAGTGTGAAAATCCGTCCAACTCATTCTGAAGATAATATATATGTATATATATGTATGTATGTATATATAGCCATTTGCTGGAGTTAAATGTGGTTTATATAAAAAAAAATGTATGAAGGCAAACCCTATCTAGGTATGAAGCAGCCTATTCACATAGTGGCAAAGTGAATTAAATCATTAAGACAGGTTTAAAGAAAAATATCATATTCTTGTTCTTCTATTAAAATTAGCTATCTGCATGAACTTTGTTGGAATGAAAAGTTGATCTATTTTACTTTGCTTATAAAGAAATCAGAAATAAGCATCACTTGAGACTCTAAGACAAATTCTCCTTTCCCCTTGTTCTTTCCATCTGGACACCCTCTGCCTGCCTTATCATTGCTTTTGCTTGCTCAGTGTAGACTGGCATTTGAGGGTTTCTTTTTTTCCTCCCTTTCCCTCATGATTTAAAAAATTTTCTTTCTACTTTTCTTTTTTGTCTTTTCTGAATATTTGCTTTCAGGCTCACTATGATATACCAGAAAGACAGGAACTAAGGTAAATGCTTGATTCAACTATTCATTAGACATTTTGATCTTAGGAAAACCGATCAATCTCTGTGAGTTCTCGTTTCCTCATCTACACCATGGGGGATATGTCATTCTTAGCTTGCACAGTGGTTTTGAGTTTTTTTTTTTTTGATGCCAAGAAGATTTATTCCTTGTTTGTTTGTTTTTTTAAAGTAACAAAGTTGAAACTGTTTACCTGGATTACAGGCAAACCTTTTTACTAGTATTAGTATTTGACTGAATCAACTAAGATGTAATCATTTTTTAGGCATTGGTATACTCAGTGGTTGGTACCTGGTAGATACTTGATATATGTTGGTTTTCCCCATCTTCCTGACCCTGTCCTCTCAGACATACACATGCTTACACACAGCCTTAAATCTAATCTGTCTTTCCAGGTGCATGTGTGTGACTTTAGTGACCTCCAGTCTATGCTTGCCTATATCTAGCTTCCACTAAGTACATAAATTTCTATTTTTATACCATCTGGTCCCATTCTGCTCTTTGTTGTTATTGTTGAAGTGTTAATTAATTAAGAAAAAAAATATTTGCCATAAGAATGAATGTAAGATGTTCCCCCTGGGTTATGTGACTTGGAGCCCTTGTTTAATTTTGAGTCTAATGTATAAAGAATGTAAAAATTTCAACTCTTAGTTTTTATTGGTGGAAGACAAACTTACACAACTATTTAGAGAAAATGTTATAAGACACTGGAAAGGAATGAAAAAATAATTGATACTATTATACTGAAAGAACATTGGAACTAAGGTCAAGTTCATCAATGTGTAGTATAAAAGGTCAACCTAATCTTGTCTTTGAATTACTGATCAACCAACCAACCAACTAACCAAACAAAAACCAACTACCAAAATCGTTTTGTTAAGTAGTCAAGAGATTAGATCTAATATTTGAACATTAGTTTATTGTTCATCAACCAACAGGGAGAAACAAATGTCTGTGTGCCTTTAAGGTAATGACCTATAAGCTCCCAGGGATTTCACTAAGGGGTGTAAAGGGAAGTCCAGCAAAGAAATAGGCTGGATTGGAAAAGCATCTGGACGTGAAGAAACTCTCCAGAAGTTTCTGGTTTAGTCATCATCACTGAACTTTTCTGCCTTTGAGGGTGTGTCATATGTAAATTCAAATTATTCTGTCTCTAAAGCTATTCAGAGATTTTTTTTTTCGACTTCCAGCATAATGCAGGTTTCTTTCTCCTGTCACCTTGTATCATCACCTATGACACAGCAGTGTGAACAGAGCACAGCCTGGAGCTTTCATTCAAGGTCACCTGAAGCCCTCCGTGGTGAGATATTTTGAATAACTTGTAGTTATTTTAACTAGATATGGTTGTATCTGTCATACTCCAATCTACATGGTTTAAAGTGGCTCAATTACTTTTTTTTTAATAACTCATTTGTGCAAACACACACACACACGTACACACACACACACACACACACACACACACACACATACCATAGTTTATAATGTTTCCAATAAACTCAGTGGTCTTGAATACCTAATGAAAAAATGCTTCTATTATCTTTGCCTGTTTGCATTTCAAAAACTGAGACTGTATTGATTTTTGAGACAATTATTTGGGGCTTATAGAATGTATTCTCCTACTTGGATATGACTTTTAGAATTAAGGGTTCATTAGTTGTCTCAAGGGGACATTTTAAGTTTCAGGACAGAAAAGGGATACCATAGGTTATAAAAATGACTCTGTCAAATGTGATATAAAATACTGGTTTGAAATTCACAATTGCAGACAAATATCTGAAAGTCTGATCTACATGAGTTTATCTATTAAATATTCAGGAATTCTGATAAAATACATTTTCATGCTTTGTATTCTGTGGCTTATATTTGGTTCTTGATTGTACATCAATTAAGCTGTTGTACCAAGTGGAATATGTGCTCAACTCCTATCAGGCACAGGGGGCAAAACAGTGACATTTTGAGGCATTTATCTCATAACTGAGAAAATAAAGCGTACATAGGTGAAACAATAAGAAAACGGTTGAACCTACATAGTCAGTGACCAATTGGTATTGGAAAGTAAAATCAAAGTGGGATGTTAATGGCAGGTGATGACTTCATGAGCGAGAAAACATTTAGAGAGCTGACGTTTAACTAGAGACAAAAAGGGGTTTCGAGTGTTTCAATGTGACAAAATAGCATGTGAAGAGATTTAGAAATAGAAATGGACAATGGGAACCAGCCTGACAATGTGAGAAGTGAGAATAGGGAAAATGTAGGGATAATCTGGAAAGGTAAAAAGAAATCAATTTCTGGAATATCTTATAAGTCAACCAGTGAAATTTGAAACTGACAAAATGGGTAATAGGAGACCTATGCAATATATATTTTTTGGAGTAATACAGTATTCTATAGGAGCTTATTACTCTGACAGCATATGTCAGCTTGTCAAAGTTCTTGAAACCCTAGCTCCAGACGAACTTAATGGAAACACAAGGAAAAATGCACAAAATTGTTGTGGATTTCTCAGTATTCTTTAGAAAATGTGGAAAATAAGAATGGGATTGATATAAGCCACAGGAAACGGGCAATGTTTCTGGGAACACAAAGGTAGAAAATGTGGATTCTGGAAACTACAAAATTAGTCATCTTTAAATTTATTTTTTAGAATTTCAAAATTAATTTTTGAATTTTCAGCTTGTGAACAGCAACAGAAAGAAAAAGGCTATGAGTATGGAAGTCCTCACAGTTTCACTAAAAATAAGTGATGACAGATAAGAGGCATTTTAATTTTTGATAGATTGCTATGCCAGTAGGCCTTAGGTTCTTCATTAACCTTGTGTGGTAAAAAGGGGTCTGATAGGTACTTAATTAACAAATATCATAAGGCTGCTTAAACACATAAATCAGGAACATACTTGTCTAAATGGAGATTTATCAGAATCACTGGTAGTATTCTGTGGATCAAGACAAATAAGGGTATAGACAATGCTGTCATAGTAGGTAGACTTGTTTCTTGCTGATTAGCCATAATGTTTTGGGTAACAGACCCCTGTCAAGTGGAAGTTCATTTGTAGCATCTTCTGTGCCAAGAAACAAGCTGTAGGGACCTATCTCCCCAACATTTTAAATAAAAGTTTCTATGTTCCTAAAATGATGAAATTAATATCATATTTATGTGGATGCACCAACTTCTAAGGTGTGTCTATATATTGATTGAGAGATTCAGGATGGAAAAAAAATCTAAACAGGCTAGAGAAATGATCCCACTTAAAAAAATAGTTAAATGCATCACCTGAATCTAGGAGTGAGATTGTACTCTAACAGCAAGGAGGGCACAGAGAGCTTTAGTGAGGGTAAAAGAAAGAACCCAGGAAGCTGTTCCCCAAGTAGGGGATAAGACCAGGACACAGGCACAGGCTTATACAGAAAGGAGGAAACCCTCGGGAGAAAAGATGTCCCAATTAATTATATAGCATCTTTTTTCTTCCCGAATGTGGAGGTGGAAACCCCAAAGTTGGCCTCTATTAAATTGGCACTATGACTTGTTGCCATAAGGTCCATTTTAGCCCCTGTTCATTTATTAAATAGAGTTGTTCTGTTTAGAGTTGATTACTATATAAATAATTGACGCTCCCCCAATGTGAGGATTAAGATAAGAAAGCACTAACTGTGCCCCTTCCCATTAGCCACAGGAAGGCATAAGGTAGAGGCATGAATTGATTGAATACAAATGATAACCATTTGCACTGGCTCCAGCCACTCTTTCTCCCCACTCTATAAACAAGGCCTGTTTCCAGGTGATGCACTTTAGCAGGGGACTGTCTTCCCGTGGTGGTCCATGGAAATATGTCTTTTCCTGATGAATTAACACTGGGCCATCCTCAGAGCTAACTGTCCTGACAGCTCATAGTTACAACATGAGACAGGTAGCTTATTCAAATGCCCTTGATCTGATTCCCTTTTATCATTTGGGGGGTCTTTCCAAACAATCCACTCTTTCTGATGTCAGGTAGATGTTTTTGAGTCACCCAGCATTAGAAATCATTTCCATTTGTTCTTTGAGAATCATCTCAGGCCTGTGTTCAGAAACATTTCTTTTACCAAAACTTTCCATCTTGTTTAACCCTTAGCATTGCATGGGACAAATAGCTATATAATTTAAAGAAGTAAATTAGTGAAATTTATTAATTTACCTACCCTCAACACCACCTATCTACCTACTCCAGCACCCTTTGCTTGGGAACAATGGTGCACCTCGGCTTGGCAGGACTCTTCTTTATCCAGTCTTGATAAACTAGCACCTCAATAACCTATGCAATAAGGAGGGAGAGAAGGAAGGGGAGGCAGCTCCTAGAAAAAATATGGATCATGTGCCTATTCAGTATTTGTCAAAATAAATGAATTGTGATTCCCATTCTCTTCAGTCCCTCCACCTGTATGAACTGTGACTAATTTCCTTGCTAGTTTTCCTAACAATGGCTCTTACCAAGATAAACATTATTTTTTTTTCAGAAAAAGTTGTCTCTTGAGAGAGTTAGCATGACTTTTATCTTGCCCAGTTTGAAATAGTAGCCTAGACATAATGTTTTCTAAAAATATTTGACTATTTTCAGGGCCTGACTTAAATTTCAAGATCTACAGCACACTGAAGAGGGACAGTCTCACCTCCTCATGTTAACGGAAATGGTGCTGGGGCTTCCAGTGTGTCCTGACAGACCAGTAATATAGGCCATTTATCATGCCCCACTGTGTGCCAGTTACAGTACTAGGAGCTTTAAACACATTACTTATTTCATCTCTAAAACAATCTGTTGGGTAACTATTATCCTCATTTTAAAGATAGGGTAACAAGTGTAGGAATCCTGCACCCAAGATCACAGAATGAGCTAAGCAACAGAACAGAGGTTAGGAACTGCAGATTTGACATTCTGATGTTCCAGGAGAATGGTTGCTCCAAGCCAGGGTGCCTGGATTCAATCCTGGCTGTGCCATTTACCATCTGTGAATTCTGTCAACACTTATAACTCCATTGCACCTCAATTTTACCACGAGTGAAATGTGGAAGGTAATATATTTATATGAAGGGCTGTCCCAGGATTCAGATACTTACTGTATCATGTAAAATACTTAGAGTAGTGCTTGGAAAATAGTAAGCACTTAATAGATCTTAAAGATTATTTTTGAATTCCTGCAGAACTAGACCTCCAGTATCTTGTAATTTAGTCACTAATAGTTTAATAATTCTTTGTTTTATTCTCTCTAGTATTACATTAGACATCTCCATGAAGGAGTCACTTAATAAATTATAAATTCCTTAAGGACTGAATCTCTTGTGAACTCTCAAAAACTAGAGGATGATTCAGTGGATATTAGAGTTGCAATTAATGCATATCAATAGGGATAAAAGCCAATGTACTACCCCTCCCCCCAAAAATGTCTTTTTCATATTTGCATGGAATTATATAGTTTATGAAGTAATTCCCAGATTTAGAAAGACCTATAGTAACTTCTGCAAAATATGTGCCTTTCCCCCCATATCATGCACACACACACAAAAAAAAAAAAAAACTAAGGTGCAGGATGGGCTGCAGATGACACAGCATTGGTGTTTACCTTTGTTACATAACAAGCAATGAAGGCATAGTTGATGGTCAGCATTCTTTCTCTGGCTTGACAAAGTTGGGTCTGGCTCTGCTGCCATTTCTGACTTTTTTTCATGGTCACAAGATAGCCACTTCACTTCTATCCAGGTTGTCAGCATTCAAGGCAATGGAAAGCAGAAAATTCCATGATCCTCATCACTCATTGTCCCTTTCTACCAAGGAAGAAAACCTCTTCCAGGGCCTTCCTAACAACACTCCAGAAAACTTTCTTCACATGCCATGAATCAAAAGTGCAGTGCATGGCAGCCCCTAGTATCAGGAAATCCCAAAGAAAGGAAACACTCAGCTTTCCAAGCTTTGGGTGAACAGTGACCAGGGAAAGGAACTGGGAATGGTTTCTTATACTCTTTAAATAATGTCTTCCAAGAATCAATTATTTTTGAAACATTAGCCTCTATTATTCCTAGTCTTATTGACACCACTAAAATCCTAACAAATATAATATACTCATCTGATGGCCCTCCAGTTCATCAAAAAGTGAGAAATGACAAATCTAGCAGTGACCGAGATAAGTTGGTATTTGCAGGGAAAAATAAGCATCTTATTCCCACTACTGCCCTTTAATAGGCAACAATTATAACTAATATCAGAGGCCTTTAAGAATACTCAAATCCTAATTTGTATTCTGTCAGAAGTCCAGAGTTGTGGCTTGTATGTTTATAGACTACTGGTTTTGTTATCATTGGAACTATTCATGGTTTGACATACCAAGCTCAGCTGACACTTGTGAAGATGTATGGAAGGTTTGGTTTGGCCCACATGGGACTAGAACAGTGCCGAAGGAGGAGAAGGATGGAATAAGTTAGAGCCACTTTTTCCATTTCCAGTCACATGGCTTACTGGAAAGTTAGCAGAGCCTTCTGGGGCCAATATCACAAAAATAAAACCACCTTTTCAACCCCATCCCTGGGGGCAGAGCCCTACAGATACTGGAAGGGGGAAGTAATTGAAGTTTTCTTTTGTTTCATAAATGAAACAATTTTCATAGACACATGAAAATGAAAATCCATTTGGCCAAAGGATGGACTTTGGTTAACTTGTTTCAGACTCATCTGTGGTTTCCCTTCATAAGACCTTCATGCTCCTTCCCATACCTTCAGGAAATGATAGATGGATGTGGTCACTTTGGGGAGTGAAGCAAATTCAGGACACAGGGAATGTCTGGAGGCTAGGGAGTTGTAAAGGTGAGATGGAACGGAACTGGGTGGCTTCCTGTCTAAGCTGATATATGGTGGTAGCACAGATGAGTGTGAATTCCATGTCCTCAAGAATCTTTGGATTGCTCTGCTGGTGGTGCTCCAAGCCATCTCTGGGTTTGGCAGCCAGGGCTGCATATTGGAAATGTGCAAGTTAGGAGAATTTTTATATCTTTTAGATATTTCTGAATGGGAAAGAAGGGAACAGAAACACAAAGTCACATTTTTGTTGGGAGGTTGAAAAGCTATGGAGGTATGTTTGCTCTAGTTATGGTACTGGCCAATCCAGCTAGAGCAGACCTACAGCAATAGGTCTGATAGCATTTGCAAATGTTTTGTACTCGGGCAAATTATTTTTGGCCAAACATCTTCCTTTTGCATAAAATGAGAGTGAGAAAGAAGGAAGAGTTACAAAGCTGCTTATGTAGGGTAAAGGTGAGGGAAACTTAATCTGGTCCATCTACTTCATTGAGACTTAACCAAAGTGTGTTAGTGTTTGGCTCTTTGCTATCTAAAATGCAAAGCTCCCATGGACATTTCTTTTCCCAGAGAATAGGCCAGCTATAACATGATAGTGTTTCAGGATATTGGTCCCAAAGCTAAGATATGCAAAGTTTGGCTGAAAGCAGAACCTGTTCTCTGCTCATCATCATATTGCACACAGTGGCTATCTAGCTGCTGCCTTCCACCTTGCTTTACCATCTTATAAAAGCCGCTGCTTTTCTGAAACACCTGCAGAGTTTCTTGGCTTAAAACACCATTGATCATGCAGCAGGAGCAAGCTAGGCTCTTTTGCCTTTGGGTAAAACAGGTGAAGACTTCCAGAACCACAGTCAGAGACCTAGAATGCCCCTTCCCTTAACATGGCAAAAATCCTAAGCAGCTCTAAGCAAAAGGAGGTTTACCACTCAGCTACACAGTCCACTTTAAGTAGACTAGACACTGCTATAGCTCGTCCTTAACTTTATCTTGTTGATGCTGTCCTTAGATTTTCTTTTCCCTTCATTTTTTTTCCTCAGATGAAATATTCATTCCAGAACAATTTCTCCCTAAATTAAAGATAGAATTAGTATTTCTCAGAAGCAAAGGGAAGAAAATATAAAGTTGGAAGCAAACATGGTATTTGCATATGAAAGAGAACTGGCTTAGATCAGTGGTTGTCAAAATTTGGGGTGTCAGGACCCTGATTCACTCTTAAAAACTACCAAGGACCTCAAAGGACATTTGTATGTATGAGTTACACACAAAAAAGTGAAAAGGAAAGTTAGGCATGTAGTGTTGTAAAACAAGACCACAAAGTATATACACTTCTTGTTGCATCTCCAGAAAAAGAGAGAAAGGGAGATATTTCTGAAGAAAATTGACTTTGGGTTTCAAAACAATGATGCTTTAAGTACTAATAGAGTTCACAAATGTTAATATTAACCAAGATAGATAGAAGGAGCTTGGTAGAAATAATAAGAAAAAGCTGAACACTCATATATTTATTCCCCAAACTACCCTATTAGAAAATTTTGGAATTTGTGAGCATATATCCCACTAGTCATCAATATGAAAATATTGTCAATCTTCAGGTAACCTCTGAAATCACAGAGGACTGTACAGTTGGAGAAAAAGTTAAAAGATACAAATCCCCCAAATTATAGTTCTCTTGCTCATAGAACCTCTAAATTGGTCTTGGAACTTTTTAAAATGATAGCATATTTAGTGTTGCTGGGCTAGGATCAATGCCCAGTTATATCTGAGATCCACTACTCACTGGCTAAAGATCTTTAAAATAGTTAATTAATCTCTCCATTTCTGCAAAACCAAATAATAAATACCAAAGGCAAATTATTTCTGGATGAATATCCAGTAATTTTTTACATTGTTCTTGTACTTTTTTAGTAAATCTGAAATGATGTTAAATTTTAAAAGTTATTAGTAAAATACTTCTATAAGCTGTATGATATGTTATATGTGTGGATTTGTTGATTTTACTCTATGCATTCAGGGGTTAGTTGTATTTAAGCATTATTTAACATCTGAATACTAAAATCAGATGCTGAGATTACTTTTGAAATGTTTGAATTAGAAACACATATCCAGAAATGATGGCTGCATATGGCTAGTTAGCATTATAAATGTTAAACATTCTTATCATAATTGGTTCAGATAGTGTTCAAGATATACTGATTGACTAGAAATACTCTACAGTATGCTCATCCTTTCCTGAACAGGGGTAAGAATTTAGCCTACCTTAATTTTACAATTGGGGCCTTAGGCTGAAGATTCCAAACCAATCCATCCAATAACTTATAATGGGGGATTTTTGTACTTTACCCCAACTAGAAATCTAGCTCTATCCTGCCAAGAGACAGATGCATCATCTGCATCTTGTAACCCTTTTGGCAACAACTTAAAGGAGCCCATAATCCTTGAGCTTGTGGCACATGTTGAATGACAGCTTTCGTTCCTGTATGCTGATCAATAATTTTAAGATCAGAAGTTGGCTTTCACTATCTGTATCCATGAAGAAAGAGGTTATATTATTTTTGTAGGGCCATAATACAAAACCACAGATGGGGTGACTTAAAGAATAGAAATTTATTTTCTCAGTGGTCTGGAACCTGGAAGTTCAAATGCAAATGGGGCAGGATTGGTTTTCCAAAGGCCTCTTTTCTCTTGGTCTTCACATGGCGTTTCCTCTGGGTGCAAGTTTTTTGGTGTTCCTTTTTCTTATAGACATCAGTCACACTGGACATGGGTCCAACCCTGTAGGCTTCATTTTAACATTGTCAGCTCTTCAAAGATCATATCTCCAAGCATAGTTTCATTCTGAGGCACTGGGGTTGGGACTTCAACATATCAATTTTGGTGGGTACACAATTAAGCCCATCACCAAGACCTAGAACCAAACTTACCTTTAACTATTGGAAACTCTACAACCTAATAACTGTGAATAAACAACTGGACTTTCATCAGTTTTTAGCATTAGTTTAGCTGGTGCTCCAAACAGTGAATCCTCCAGTCAGAGCTGCTAGAGCTCCAATCTTGCCAAGCAATTGCTCAGTAGGTACAAGACCCAAATGCTAACCCAAACCTTCCCTGGTCATTTCCAGTTACACTAAGTATGCATTCCCACAAACGTTCTAGAATACTTATAAATACAAAGTGTTTTAAACATTCATGAAGCTTTTCTTGGGACATGTGTGGGTGGGGTGCTTGGAAAAGATTTAATCCAATCTGAGACTCTTGTGCTAGGACAGTGCTTACCGAGCACTGTCATGACAAAAACTAACTTCATGGAACCCGTGTGATGATTAACCTCCCTGGCACATAACTCTTGCATCCTTAACACTATCTAGAGGCTAATACTATCTAGGAAGGCTCTTCTTATGTGTGTAAAACTTACCAGGTCAACCTGTGATCTAAAGCAGAAATACCACATATAGCAATGTTAAAATTTAGTTTAATAGAAAGTTTAATAAGTATTAATGCCTGCCTGCATTTAGAATGACTTTCCATGTTACTGTGTGGAGCCTCTCACTGAGCCATGGTATTGCTTGGCCAATGGGATAGCCACATATATCCCTTTGCTTTTGGACTTGCTCATCTTCCTCCTGTATCATCAACAGGAGAACATGCCTGGGCCATTCTTCTGGAGGATAAGAGACATGTCAAAGAGAGCCACGTTGCTCCAGGCATCCATGTTGAGATCTTAGATCAGTCAACAGACAGCATGTCCCACACACGTGAGGAAATCCATTCAGGATCGGCAAAACTTCCCATTTGATCCTCAGATCTCTGCAAATCCATGAGTAGATAATACAGTAAGAGAAACCATGCCTAGGCCAGGCCCTAGGATCATGAGCTCAATAAATAGTCTCTGCCACTAAGGTCTTGTGGTCACTATGTGGCTTTATTACAGCCAGGTCTAACTAGTGGATATCCCCAAGGGCTAGGCCTAGAACTCCTCCTGCTTCAGAGGCCTTCACTGACCTTCAAATTGGATTCTGAGTAGAACTAAAGCTCTTCACACAGATTGATATTTTTTTGCTTATTTTTGCCTTTAAAGTCATTCTGGGTTGAAAGCATCTGACTCTCATGTGCTTCCTATGCCATATGCTGCCAAATACACTCAGGGGGATTCTTTTGGCCAGTACAGCTGTCAGTGAGCAATGGTATCATGGCCAGGCCATTTCCCAACATGCCACAGCATGCAGCTTCTCTGTCCTAACCACAGGTTTGGGAAGCTTTTTTCAGCCTGTCCACTCCCATCCAGGCTTGGCTTCTGCCTCAGGCAGCCCTTTTCTAAAGGTTGTCTGGGGATCCTCCAGTTTTTCCATGCAGAGCAAACTTCTCAGTCTATCTAAATCTAAAAGCACATATAATTTTATTTGACATTACCCTTTTCAATAAATCCATTTATTATTTAGAATGATTCATATTGTGAGAAATATTACATAAGTAATATGGTTGATTAAATGGATGCACAGTTATATCTATAATCAACTGCACATCAGCTTCTTGGTCCAGAAAGTAAGCTAGTTAGTGCATGATGTTGAAAATTGAAGGTTGTATCAAATATCCTATATGAACAATTCCTGTCTAAGAAATAAGATCAATTTTACATTTTCTAAATATATGCCTGGAAAAGGCAGAATTTTTGATCTCAGAAGCTCTCAGAGATTATCTCCAAATCTATAGTTTAATAGAAAGTTAAAGTTGAGAGAATTTCTCAAGGTCAAGCTGACAAAGCCAGAACTGTTATCTAACATTTTAATTAGATAAAAAGTTTTTAATTTCCTCTTAAAATCTTAAAAAACATATTAGCCTATACAGTTCTCACCTATGCAATATTTATATGTGGTAATTTAATTTTTTGAAGATTTTAATTTTATTCTAATCTATAATCCATTGTTACCTTCAGTGTCTTTCTGACTACACTTGGGAAGAAAAAGAGAAAAGTTGAAGCCTAGGAATTTTGGAAATAATCAGAGTCTAATTTTTCCTTCCCCACTTATTAGCTATGAACTATCATTGGTCAAATCACTTCACCTCTCTGAGCCTCAATTATTTTATCTTTAAAGAGTAATGATAATGCCTAGTCCAGAAGTGAGAAATCAACATAGAAAGATTATCACAGGGCCGGGCAAAATAGTAAACATTCAAAAGATTATAGCTGTGTTAACTCTCTGCCTGATCTTTAGTCATTTTGTGCCCATGGTTGGTTGGTAAAGGACCCTTGGTGAATGATAAGGACCATGGAATTAAAATAGGTGTAATTGGTTGGACATTCTAGCACTTGCCTGTAATTGCAGTGGCTTGTGGGGCTGAGACAGAATCTCAAGTTCAAGGCCAGAGGCCAGCCTCAGTAGCTTAGCAAGGCCCTGAGTATTCTAGTGAAACCTTGTAGCTCAATGGTTAAGCACCCCGAGGTTTAATCCTAGTAAAAAAAAAAAGTGTGGGGGGTGGTATAACTGGCCTCCTGGCAGACAACACAAAACAAAGAGCAAAATTCATGAGTTTAGCACCCAGATACAAGTCTTATGTATCTTGAAATCAGTAGGAGATAGCTTCGAATTCTCTCCTTCATCTCAGGCATTTGGACTTAAAAGTGAGGAAGAGGCTATGATTATTACAGAGGCATCTGTGAGTATGATATGGGAAGGTGACTTGCTCAAAACTGAGTTCAAAACTATGATGTGCAAATAAAGAAATTCTAGCAAGGACCTAAATCAGTTTTGATCAAAATAGTTCTTTGGGATTTTTGAGTGAAGTCTGGAATTTGGCCAACTGGACTGAGCTATAAAATATTATTTTAAATACTGTGCAAAAGGTAACAGTACACAAATCCCAAATCCAAAGATTGTAGTTCCTTTTGGAAACTAGTATTTTTTTATTTCTCATAAAACAAAAATGTATCTATTAATTAATGCTGTTTTTTGGTAGAGGGAAATAATTCAAGTTATTCTAGAATTGTTTATATTATTTAAATGAAAAAATAATAATAAAAATGCTCCTAACTCATGGTGCCTGTTAATATTCTTGTGAAACTGTATGAAACAGTTACCTTAAGGAATTAAAATAGCCACTAAGAAAGGACATAAAACATGACTCCACAAGTTCATTTTGGTAAGTGGAATGCAGTTGGACACCGTATTATTACCTACGGCTGCAGTAATGTGACTAAAAGCTCTAGGTGGGAACACTTCCTTGCCTGTTTCCTACTTCTATTGGTTACCAGAAATTCTTGTTATTCTCTGTCCTGTGGCTGCATTGCTCCAATTACTGCTTCCATCTTCATGTGATCATCTTTCCCTGGGTATGTCTTTGGATAATTTTTTTTTCATCTTCTTATAAGGACACTGGCCATGTTAGATTTAAGGTCCAACCTAATCCAGTATGACCTCATTTATACCTAACTGCATTGGCAAAAGCCCTTTTCCTAAATAAAGGAACTTCTGAGGTTCCAGTAGACATAAGTTTTAGAGGAACACTAGGATGCAGAACAAACATCAAAACTGACACAATGCACAGCATTCTCTCTGTCTTGCTCAAAGGAGCAAGGGAGTCAGAGAAGGAACTTGCCAAGTGTAGAACTTTGTTTACAGCAGAATTGCTTGAGTGTTAAAAGTCAAGTGACACTGAATGTGAAACTTGCCTCTGGTTTGTTTTACATTTTTCTCTGTGTGTGTTTTGTATGCGTGATCTATATTAATATCATTCAGCTTTTAAATTGGGGGAGGGAGAGGAAATGTTCAAAAGCATATATTTAGTGGAAGTATCAGCTTTTAATATTTATGATGTTCCCCAATAAACAGCCAATGTAGTTTAAATGGAAAATGCAGGTAGCACTCATCTTCATCATTTCTTCAATTGATCATGTTGTGATATTTATGTTATTACCAAAGAATTTGCTGGACAATGGAAAGAAGAGAGGAAGAAAGAAGATAGATTGGGGTAAAAGGAATTAACTTCAGAAAAAAAAGTCTTTAGCTGCAAACATGCCCACACACAGCATGTCTGATGGAGGTTTTTATAGAAAGTCATACATACCTGAGGCATCTGCTTCCTTCCCTTTGCTGGTCTGGAAAACAGGAGTCCTGAGTTCAATTCTCAGCTCTGTCACTGAATGATAATGATTTGTCCATCTTTTTTTGTGTTTGTAAAACTGGGAAAATTACACTTGTTCTCTTGTCATCTTTCAAGTCCATTATGAGGATTAAATATTATAATGGAAATGCAAGGACATTGAATTCTAAAAGAAAAAAAAAATATTCCTGTGATTGTCATATCTTATTGTCTGTTCATCTTGGACACTGAATGGCTATTCTTGGCAGAACCTAGAATTTATTTTCTTCCTCTGTGATATAACAAGAGTGACCACTTTTTTTTTCTTTTTAGTAACTGCTATGCTTATATTGACTCTGCAAAATGGACTTTATTGTCCCCATTTTACAGAGAAGTACTTGAAAATAAGGACTGAGTGAGTTCCCCAGGGCAACTCAAACTTGATCCTCAAAGTCACCCAACTTGAAAGTGGCAGGACCAGCACTTCTCCACTAAAGGCAAATTAGTTTTCCTTTCCCTCCACTCCACCAAATTTCCCTGGTATTTTACACACACACACACACACAAACACACACACACACACACACACACACACACACACACACCTGCAGCTTCCTTTCCCTGTACCAAGGGTGTTGTGCAAATTAGTCATTTGGTTTTAAAAAAATCAATCTCCACCATTATTAGATGGCACTTGAGCTTAATCAAAAAGAATTGTTGGAGAAAATTTTTCGGTTTTCATCTGGCTATTAGTGGGCTCTGAGTTTCTGTGCTTCTGTGTTGATGGAATCAAAATGAACTAGGAGTGCTCCATATGCAGTTTTGCAAGTCTAAGTACAGCCATTTTCCCACTTAAGTCTCAGCTTAGGGCTGGTGCTCTGTGATGGCAAACAAGGGCTTTCCATTTGTTCATGGGATCCAGGTCAGCTAGGACTCAGACCGTTCAGGAAAACCTGGGGCCCAGCCAAGCTCAGCCGCCTCTCCACTGTCCAGAATGGAGCCTGCTGATCCACAAGGCTCTGGAAGACAGAGTTCAGGAAGATAGCATTGATTTTTAATTACTTTTTATTCTGTCCTTCAAAAATTTTCTGTTTGGTTAATGCCTTATAATGTATCTAATTTAGTAGTGCGATCGTAGCTATATTGAAGGTGTGTGTTCAATAATGTTTTATTGCTGGAGGATATGATAAGTAAAGCTTGGAAGCCACTGAACCGGTGCAGTAGAGCCATTTAGCCCTATCAGGGACTTGGACTGACACTTTCAGAACCCTGGATGTGGGTTATTTTAGTAGGAAACTATGAGAGCTATAGTTCTTTGAATAAATAAGGCCACAATGACAATAACACTTTGTTCCTCTTCATCACCCTTCAGGTTTTACCTACGAAAATGAGTCAATGTCTCTACTAATCAGCCTGTTTCCCATTCTTCATGGCTCACCCTGGTCATAACTGCACAAGTGGCCATATCTTCTAAACAGTGGGGAGGGAGAATCGACAGCAATCAAAAAGCAGCTCAGCTTCAGCTCTCTCCCTGCTCCTACAGCCACCAGAATCCCAGCAGCTCAGAGCCGGATAATAACCAGATAAAACAGAAAAATTAACTCAAGCAATTAATTTTGATTAAACCTAGGTGGTATCTAATAATGATGGAGATGAATTTATTTAAACCCAATGACTAATTCTCAATGGTCACTTTTCCAGTTAGTGACCGTTGTGACTCTTCATGTGACCCCAAGTCACCTTGGATTCACCTTAATTTCCTAAACAGGCATGCATATTCTGTTCATTATGCGTGGAGCTCTTTTTTTGCAGTGGTGAGCATTGTCTTACCTCCTCTTGACTTTTGTTAATCTGACAGCCACACAGTCCTTTCTCAGGGAATATTGCAAAGCAGCTCCAATTCAATAGCATTTCTGTGGTCGAGGGGTTTATGTAATTACAGAAGTTCTGTCTATGACTTGAATGTTATATCCCTGTTGTGGAATTATGTTTGGAATTTATCCTGAAGGACAGGAAAGGGATTGTATTTATTTTGTTTGAACATTTCTTATCACAGAACAATGTTGGAGACAACCCCCAATGACACAAACATTCAAACACACCTTCAGATGTAATATTGATTTATAAAACAACAGTGTACTGCTGCCAAGCTTCACTCTTGAATACTGAAGGTCTTCAATTCCCAACAAATTACTGGCATTTCTACCAATTTACAAATTAGAGTTTCCTCCGAATATCCCACAGTCCTTAATATTCTAGTCAACTTCCTCCTCTGACATCCCTGTTGAAATCTGTGTGTGGGGAGGAGGGGGGGCAGGAGAAAGTAGAGCATTTGTAAAATTGGAGTTAAAAAAATCTAGATCAACTTTTATCCTTAGGCAAATTATGCACAGAGTTAAATTAAACCACTATATGTACTTGTAGATTGAAGAATCAGTGGTGGAGGAGGGGTCAGAGACACTGAGATCAAAGTTTCTGTTCTTTGAACAAAATCTCTTTGAAAAGCCCCCAATGCCACCTATTCTGCTTGTTAATGTTTTGACTGGGAGTGTCTAGCGGTGTCATCAGCAGCAGAATATTTTTAATACCATATTTTATTTTACTTTCTGTGTGCGGTTAGCTCTACTGAGCAAAGCGCCAGATCCTTTGCCAGCTCTGTTCTACGTCTCTTAAGGGAATATTTTTGTTAATTGTAAATATTTGATTGGCAAACACAGGATGCAATTAGTAGTCAGGCACAGTAGTAATGTGCAGTGAACTGGATTCCTGAACCAACGGATCTCAACTCTCTCAGCTTGATCTGAAATCGACTTGAGCATTTCAACCATATGTTTGCCTCAAACTTTCTCTTTCCTATGAACATTGCTTATCTCCCCAAACTAGTTTTCTTTTCACCTTGCTTTACCGGGGGAGCTAATTCCTCTACGATCAAGCCAAATGAAGAAAGAAAATTCTTCACAAGTTTCATTCTGGTGGGGCTCTTTGACCATGGCGGTAAAAATTAATGTGGACAAGATTACACATGCCAGTTTTTTCTCTCCAAAGCCCTGGGTGAAAAAAGAATCTAACCTTTGTTAAATTCAGACATTTTTTTTTTTGCATAGCTATTTAAAACAACATTCACCATCTGCTGATCTTTATCAATTACATTTTGCTTCTTTATATTTGTATAGTAAGATGAACCTTTTGTTCTGTCTTACTCAATGTAGTATGTGAAACAAAGTTCTGCTGTGAAAATAATACACCAGGCATTACAGAAGGTCTTCTTTATGCTGCAAATCAATCAGAGATAACTAGAATCTGAGGCCCCTACAAGAATTAATTAAAACTCACAGAATTGGAGGGGAAAGAAAGAACTTTAAAATTTGAGATACAGCTTTAAAAAGTCTTTGGAAAATTTAAGCTATTCTACTACTGATCTGATGTTTAAAAAAATGCAGACAGGTGAAAAATTGAGAAAAATAATGCAGTCAAGCTGGGTTTGTGGCTCTAAAACCACCAATTGTCAAGTCGTTTTCACAGATATGATGCAATTCACATATTATTTAGGGGGATGAGATCTACCTATGAGTAGCTCTCTCTAAAGGATAAGCAAATGCATATTGACATCATGGGCAAAGAAGTAAGAAATCTCTCAAGGCTGGAGGACTTGAGATGTCCCATGCTTAGGGACATCCTGCAAGTACATAGCAAATGATGTGGGGCCTTCAGCGAAGATGGGCAACCTGAAACCCTGGGAGATTTTAAATCAGTTCAAGGACACACTAGAAGAGCTCCGTGATATGGAAATATAGGGCAGGAATCCTGACATGCATCCCATGAAACCAGAATGCTTGTCAAGTCTGTCAATTATAATGTGCCACATTCCAAATAAAGCTTTAAAAGCGGGCATCTTAAGGCTACAAGGCGCTGCAGCAGCTCATCTTGACAATCCTCCTGCCTCTAGAAACACTAGGATTAATTTTTTTTTCTAAGTAGCAGCATATTCCAAACACACAAGTAAAAGATGCTCATCATGTTTAGAATTTAAATAATACTACGGAAGAGGAAAGTAGCAATCTGGAAAAATAAAAAGGCAATCTCATGTTCTTTTATTTCTCTCTTTTCTTCATGCCATGACCGTTCTTAGCTTGGTCACCATGAAAATGTGTGTTGAATCTGCCTCATTGCTCAGCACACTAACACAGCAGACTCATCGGGTACCCTTTTACCATTACTCGGGACCTTGTCGAAACTGATCTCATCAACTAAGCTCCCCTAATTCATGTAAGCTCACCATAGCTGGTCTTGGATGTCATAGATCCTTGGAAACAAACAAGTTTGGAGGTGGAAGGGGGCAGAAGGGAGACCCACCCATTCAAGATAGGCACAAGAGCCTCAGGGAATGGCTGACTGCTTTGGATCATTGAAAGTAATTTCCAAAGCCTATTTCTCAATGGTTAGGTGGTTTTATTCCTATAATTCAGGAAGGATGTGGGAATGAAGGAGACATCAATGCAGAGAAGAATAAATTGGAGCACCTCTGCAGGCAGACTGGATGTATTTGGTGAAAGCTTTCTGAGATAGAGATAAACATTTTGTGTATAGGAGAAGGGTGGCTGGTTTAGGAGGGGAGACCCTCATCTTTTAGACAAAAATAGGGTTACACCACAAATGACATGATCATAACCACAAACCTTCTGATAGGAATGAAATAATGCACTTGGTAGGGCTGCTGTATTTTAGTGTATGTGTGTCTCGCCCTCTGTGCTATCTTCAGAGACTACAGGCCCTCAGAGAGTCAGGTCTGCTTGGCCGAGGCTTCTCATTTGTCTCAGTTTGTAGTTTCTTTTGCTATAGCATGCTCTGGCCTCTGTGTGCACTTACACCTAAGGTTCTAAAGGCTTCTCTGGTAGGGATTCTATTTCTCTTTCTTAAACAAACCTCTGTTGCTCTCAGTAGGAATTCTTTGCCACTTTGCCAAAGGTTCTGAAATAAAAGTATGAGAATCACCTTTCAGGCCTGTTAAAATGCAGATTTCTGGGCCTCAGCTTCAGAGATTCCAGTTCAGCAGGTTTGAAATGGTACCCCAGATTCTGCATTTCTAACAAGGACTCAGAGGCTATTGCTGGGGTTGCTACTGGGCCAGGGGCCACACTTGGAGACCTACTGCTTTATAAGCAGAAGCTATGTTCATGCATGTTATTCTTAACTTTGTAGTATGCAAACAGATAATGAAAGAGGCAGAGAAGGAAATAATGCTTGGCATTTACCAGCTGCTCCATAAATATTTATAAATGATGGAGTTGAGTTCTGCTTTTATTCTCCATTTGCTTATATCAGCCCCCGTCTGGAAAAAAAAATAATTATGAAGCTGAATAAATTCCAAAACATTTCTGTTTTTCCCTTACCCTAAGCTGGATTCAAGTCCCGTATGTAGCACTCTCTAACTTTGCAAAATTGGGAAACAATTCTTTTATTTAGGATTTGTAAATCTTGGTTTCCTCAGTTGCAAAATGGGGGAAATGAAGATATTATAGGGATTAAATAAAATAGCTGTTGTTCTAGTTCTTAGCAAAATTCCTGAGTGCAAAAATGTTTATTCCTTTTTCCTCATTTAACAGTTGGTAATTTTTTTTGTAGATAAAGGAAATGAACAGGAGGCATTCTTTAAAATAAGAAGTGAACCTTTAATTATGCCTCAGTATATAATTCTCCAAATATGAAAAAAGAAAGAGAAAAACGTATATAGCCTGTTTACCAGTATGGTTCCATGTGAAAAAGAACAGAAATCTCCTGCACTAAAAAATATTTTTTCTAAGAGCATTTGGATGCAATTAATCAGTTTGTTTTAACTTATGGGGAACCACTAAATTGTTTAATGGGTTAGTACATAACAAATAAGTGATGAGAAACTTTAAAAATCAGTGCACCAGTTGTCCCAGATGTTCATCAGCTGTTTAGAAGTACATACACCTGTAGCTTGGTATTAAAAGTTCAGAATATTTCATGCAGCTGTTAGTTTTCTTGCAAGATATATATTTAAAAGATCTTGAAACACTAAAGAAAAAAACAAAATAAAGAACAAATAAAATAATATGATAAAGGATTCAGAACAGATTAAAAGTTAGGTTTTACATTTTTTGATAGCCTTGGGGTCAGATTTATGTACTTTGTTTCTTTATATAAACGACAAAATAAAAAGGATTCATTTTAAAAATTAACTCCTATCATTGAATGAAACTACAAGTATAAGTACATGGCAATTTCTATAACACATATATTATTTGTGTACTTATTTTTCATTTAATTTATGTAAAAATACTTACATAATTACCATGTTCCTGCCATTATTTTATGATATTTAAATGATATCACAAGTATGAACCCATTTAATTCTTATAATAACCTTATAAGTGTAATGCACATCACCTCCATTTAGTAGTTAAAAATATAATTATATGTATGATTTTATTTCATATTCTAAAGTACTTGTTACTTATAGCTATTTACTATGCTTTTTATTTCCTACCAACCTCTCAACTTTAATAACATTTATAACAATAATATAATATTAATAATTTTTATAATAATATTTATAACAATTTTATTCTTTCTTCTTTAAAAAAAAGAGGCATCAATAAATTAAAAATTATCCAGAATCACCTAAATCATAAATGGAGTGGCAAGTATTTGAACCTGGTGGTGGCTGTGGGAGGCCGTCTTACATTAAGCACCTGCTCACCTTCTGCCACTGTCTAATAATTCACCATGTGACCTACACTGAGATGGGGGATGCAAGTGATAAGTGACTCTACCTGCATAGATTTCACTACTTCACTGGGGTAAGAACACTATAGGATCTGTTAAGTAAAACTTCAGGTGTTGAGTGACAAGTGCCAATATTTATAGGGTATAGACAGAGGCCCTGAACTGGAGAACTTCAGGCCAAATATGGTTTACGGAATTTTGTTTGGCTCATAAAATCGTTTAAAATTTCTGAGCTAATGTCTTAAAACTGTGTAACAACATTCCATATTTTTGACCTAAAACAGTAGTTTAAGAAATATTGTGCCCAAATTCGTACACAAAATAATAATGATGGCACCAAATTCTCTCCTGACATTTGAACAACATATACACATGTGTTTTTATCAGATCAAGTACATTACTTACTCAGCTCATGAGTTGAGCGATATGCATGTGACCTAAGAAAGGGGTACTGGAACCCTGGCCAAAATTCTTGCCTGGAATATTTGTAAAAGTCCCAGGAAACAATGTCATTTGAGCTAAACTTCAAAAGAATAGAGGACAGGTGTTTGCAGCAAGACCACAGTGATCCTTCTGATTCTGACACCCTAGAATATGTTCATACAAAATAACTCTAAATGCAACTGAAGTACTCATGCCACACTGTAGCATTCCAGTATTTTTTTTTTATGGTAGATACCATTTGACTAGATGCAAAATACACTTGCCTGGATAGTGGACATTGTTCATTCACTATAGTAAGTATTGCTGGTTTGACTTCTCTGAATTAGAATGAAAACTCTCTCTAAAATACACCCTATATAAAAACAGGGATCTGTGTGTAAAATACACCCTATATAAAAACAGGGATCTGTGTGTAAAATACACCCTATATAAAAACAGGGATCTGTGTGTATCTGTGTGTAATCACAGTATTTCTGGAACCTAGTGTTCTGCCTAAGAAGTTGTGAAAGCTCAGTGGTGATCGAGTAAGACACATGGACAGATGGAAGAAAGGAGAGAGAGGAAGAGAAAAATTAAGGGAGAATAAAAAGGGATATGGAGAGAAAGAAAAGAAGGGATGAAGGAAGTAAGAAAACAGAGGTATCTGGTGGATGTGTCTCTCTCACTGCTGAATGTGAATAATGGTCACTGACCACATCCAAGAATATTACTAATACAGTGGGAATTGTAAGATTGTACAAGTTCTTTCCACGTTTGGTAAAGATCAAACTTGTGATTTCTTTAAGAAATGGTCAGAGCCACGATTTCTGAAGGTATATTCCTTGAATCTCCCCATCCTGGGGCAGTGTTTGTTGTACCCTGACCCCACCTCCAGATCTATGGAATGCAGTCATTATGCATTTATGCATACCAGGTAATTACTGCACATGGCCAACCTTCCACATCAAATTTTGGTAGAACTACCATTCAGTAGAGAAGAAGGTTTAGCAACCTGTGTTTTGAGCCTGGAATCACAAGATTCACCCAATCCAATTAAAGTCAGTTGAATTGGAAGTTATAAGGTGAGTTTTGCACAGATGCGAAATCAGTCTGTCACTTCCTGATTAATCAGGGGTTTTACCTGACAGGTGGGTGCTTTGTTTAATGCAAGTTTATGTGTTGCCATGTATCTTCCAAAGTGTCATTTAAAATTCTTCAGACACAGGATTAATGAGTCGGTTGTTTTATTTAGTCATTTGTTATTTCAGCTAATTTGATTTTTAACTAAGAAGAATGCAAATTATAAAGGCTACCAAATTTTTGGTTTGTTTGGCTGATCCAATAATATTTTTTTTTAAAAAAAGAATTTGCATGCCTTAATGGGCACATTTAGCCATAGGATCTGCCCAGTTTTGCCATAGGACCCAACACTTCCTATTTTATATACCAACTCATTTCCCACTTTGATGGTACCTGCTTACCTATTTGGGTTTGCATCCTCAAAAAGCAAAACAGAATAGAAGAGAAACTTGGGGGTAAATGCTCAATTATCTCTCTCCTAAGTTATTGCTATAGTCTAGTTATAGACTTCTACTTCCCTCTTGTTGCCTTAACTCCTTGTTGTCTATACAAAGTTCAGATGATCCTGTCAAAGGATGAGTCCCTCATAACTTCCCATATCATTCTTGCAAAACTTAACATTCTTATCATAAAATTCATAAATGCTGTTTACATAGTATTTATAGTCACAGTAGAACTGAGTTTCCTGACAACACCTTTCCCTTCTCATCTCATCATCATTATATGTGGTTATTTGACTAAATTTGTTCAATGAGTTTTAGGTGGAAATGATATGTTGCCTCCATGCTGGGTCACCCATTGCTGATTGGATATCATTCTGAGATTTTTTTTTTTTTTTTTGCACTTGCGCCTGGAACAGGCAATGCTTTTGACTTCTCTGTCCACCTGACTTCTAGATCAAGGCTGACATACCTCAGAGCCTCCAAGCTAACAGCAGATCTGACGTGAGCAAGAAATAAACAGTTTTTTTCAGGCACTGAGATTTTGGGGTTGTTTGCCGCACTGGTATAGTCTTTCAGAACCTGTCTGCTGCCCAACCTTTACCTGTAACAGTGATCTAACCTACAACTGTCTCTCTGCCCTCATCCCCAATCTCTCTGCCCTTACCTATTCTGTTCTTCTTCTTTTGTATCCTCTTGTAGTCTAACTTCATTCACAACCCTGGGTTCTTGCACTAATGCTAATGACCACTTCTTCCCATACTTTCTCACTTTCTCCTGATCTTTGCTTAGATGTCTCTTTCTTAAGGTAAACGTCCCTCACTATATGTTTAAAATAGTGCCCTTGACTACTTTATTTCTACCTTGTTTACTTTTGTGTCACATTAGATGATTTTTCTTATCATTTTAGTTTTTGTGTCTACAACTAAAAATGTAAACCGCCTGTGGGAAGGAACATTTTGTTCACAGATGTTTCCCCAACATCCTGAGCAGTGCCTGGAATAGACTAGACAATTAATAAAAATCAATGTTGGTTGACTGTCTAATTACTCACTTGTTCATAAAGCCTAGACATCAATTTTTTTTTCATCTGAAGGTGTGGATGAACATGACTCTCAACCTACCCCACCAGCTTATGTTAGATACTTTGAGAAATAGACAGCATAAAGGGTTTTATTTTCATTCCACAAAAGCAGGTTAATTCACTTAATTGTTGCTGTCTAAAGTGTCAGGAAGAAACATCTTAGCAACATATAATGCATTTGAAGTCAATGGGTTTGGTTTTTTTGGTAGCTTGGGTATATTTTACCACCTTATACTTGTTTCTTATCTTGAAATTTTTCCAGAAGGAACTATGAGCACCAGCCTGCATTGGGAAACTGTAAGGGCCATTGAAACCCCTCCTCTCCATGAAGAATCTGTGTATCATTTATCTTCAAGTCACCGACAGAGTTTTGCTTTGTCATACAAAATTTATTGATTCTTTTGTAGCAGCTTCATTTGAAAATTAATTTGGAATTTAAGCAATGACCTCTTTGAGAAATAGTGAACACCTAATTTTTTATGCCGAGCCTTCTGAACATTTAGTAATGTGGTCTGAAGTCACACTGAAATAGAAGCTTCATTTTCTACTCTGAATTTTACACAATACAATTTTACCTATAAAAGACAGCACATCTCAGTAAACTCTGGAAATATAAATTTGCAATTTCCCCCTTCTTAGAGTCGGCCATACAATGCAATTACCATAAGAAGATTGCTTTAAACATGCAATTATAAATATGGCATGATTCTATAAATTATCTGTAATTTATTTATTAATCTGCTGAAAAAGCTAATGTTTAACACATGCACACATTTTTTTTATATTCCCTTTCCCTTCAGATCTGTCATATCATTAGATAAATATACTTAATGAGAGTTTATTATGGAAATAAAATAATCTAAACAGTATTTTATGGTCTACTGTATTATGAAAGAGTTATTTTAAAAGCCTATTAAAGTCCCTGCTTGGGCTTGTCCAACTTGGTATAAGTGAGGAATGAAAACGTAGAAGAAAACTCCCATTTGATTCTTAAATCAAATACATTCTTTTGTATTATTCAATCAACAGGCCTTCTTTTTTTCCTGCTACCCTGTATCTTTAAATCACAGATGAATCGATGTCAAGACAATATTTTTTCCTCATGAACTGTTGATGATATTAAAACAGACCATGTTTTAGAATCAACGTTTTCATCCATTAAAAATAGCCGAGGAAATATATATATTTCTTCTATAAAAACTTCTTTGAGATCTAAGCATCAATTAGCTTTTTTTTTTAAAAAAAAGAAATATGTTAAGAAATTATAGCTAGCTTCTGCAAGTTCTTTATATCACTGACTAATTTGATGAGACATTGTAGTCAAAGAGGGGTATTTTAGGGGTGCTCACAATGGAGAGCTTCAGTTTTGATTCCCAAAATGGTATTCCCCTAATAAATGGGGAATGAAGGGCAATTCATAACATTTTTGGATTACAGAAAGGGCTTACATGCCCAGCCCCCAATCTATATGTTGAAAATTCAGCCACCCTACAATACTCCCCAAAGAAAACAAACTTCCTTAAACTCCTTAACTTCAATTTTGGGGTCCTATCCCAATCATCTCTGTATCCTTAACATCTATGGCACCCTCCACCTACAAGTGAGATAGTAGAGTATACAAAATGATAATAAAAGTGACCTATCACCAGAAAGGCACTAAAAAAAGTGAAGGAGAACTCCAAACATCTTTATGTTCAAATGTAGGTGGCCAGGGGTGGGGAGCAGACTATGGTGAAAAGGCTTTAGCTTTATGACATAAACAACACTGATCTGTATATCACCTCTAGACATTAGGCATCATGTGGTGAAGCATCTGAGCACATGACTATTTTTTCCATTACTTAATTTTCACACAATATTCTAATAAAACCTTCTTATTGGTGCATTATAATTATACATAATAATGGGGATTCATTGTGACATATTTATACATGCACATAGTCTTTTGAGGACAATCCAGGGCAACGATGATCAAAAAAATTCCCATTTTCTTTTTCTTCTTTTTTGTACTGGGGATTGAAATCAGGGCCACTGGACCACTGAGTCACATCCCCAGCCCTATTTTGTATTTTATTTAGCAACAGGATCTCACTGAGTTGCTAAGGCTGTATTCAAACATATAATCCTCCCACTTGAGCCTCCAGAGTCAGAGGGATTACAGGTGTGGACGATACTTGGCTTGAAGGAATGTTTTAAAGGCAAATGTTGTACTACATTCCCTGAAATAAAATCTTACTCAAAATTTTAACAACCTTTATGTATAAAAAGATAAGTCAAAGTGGAAGACTCAGCTAGTTTTCTTTACTTGCCACATATGGTGGCCATCATTGTAGTTCCAAGGACATTGCAGGGAATTCTAGGGCTCCTGGTTAGAAAAGCAGTGACCCAGATCTGTAGGAAATGGATGTTTTCCAATTGTACCTGATAGATGCATGTATATTAATGTTGCACTCACTAAATAGATACATGAAGATATAAATTTATTATATATGTTTATGTGCAAAATATACCATATATTGGATGCACAGTTTACTGGGTTTAATGTTAACATACACATGTCCAAATCTATACAGATAGATCATTCTTAAACTGGTAGGTAAGGACAAGTAAAAAAGATAGGAAGCATAATTTGGCTCCAAATTGTGATTATGGAAAACAAGTGGTGATATATTTTTTCTCTATTGGGCATATTTTCAGAATCACGTGTGGGGATTTATATGCATACCCTGTGCCATTTATAACAGTGCTACAAATAACAGGTATTATGCTCATTAGAAAACATTGCCACATTTTTTTGCAGGGGATATTGGGCAGATACGGCTGAAATGGAAGTCTTTTTTAGAGAGAAAAGATAAACCTGGAAACAGGAATCTATATCTTAGTTCTGTGACTGTTTAGTGCACTGTTTCATGAGCTGAAGAAAAAAAATGAGGGCGAGTAAGAGCGAGAAAGGATGCTTTGTTTAATACAAGCACCGCAGAGAAATCTGACGTTCATCTTTAGCAGGTACCGTGATGATTTTTACCATCTAGTTTCTCAGAAATATTCAGTATGTTCAGAACTTTCAGCTTTGAGAATCTAAGACCACACAGGAAAGGAAGGAGTAACTCAACCAAGCAGTTATTAAAAAAAAATTTTAAAAAAAATTATCTCCACCAGTAAGTTTGGACAAATAATGGATGTGAAGGAAAGAGTGCTTTTTATACGGGATGGATTAAAACTTCATTGACAAGCTGCCCTTCAATTTCCTCAATTCCCCACCTGATGCCATTCTTTATCCGTCTTGATTGTGTTGTTGCATGAGCACTTGTTTTTCTTAAGGATCATTTTGGCTTCTAAATACTGAGAAAGAATAATCAGGTGCCAGAGAAGTGGTGTCTCTGCTCATCTCCCCACACATGACTGCTTTCTGTCTGGAGCTTTGTCATGGTGCCTCCAGAACAGACTTCCTCAGCTCCCTTTGTTATCCTTGGCTGATAAATAAACAGCACAAAATTACTGAACTTATTATGGTAATTGAGAGAAGGGAACGGAATGCCAAGCCTGCCCCCCACTATCTATTACACTGCCACTGTGCAAGTAGGGTAAACCTGGGCTAAACCTCAGCTGATGTGTAACATCAGCCCCTTTCCTGCATCCCCTTTTATTTCTGCAGCCCCTCACCCTAGGTGATGATTGTTTTCTGTCCATCTTGAGCTGGGTGTCAGTTTATTTAGATTTACATCAAGTAGTAAATTAAAATAATCACTCAGCAAACACTCTGAGCTCAGTTTTCCCTTTCAGTAAGGAGTTGCATGAGCTGCTTGAAGCATTCAAGCAGAAAATATTGCTGTCTAGATATTTGTCCTCTGGGTGATAAAGGAGGCATTGTCTTGGGACCCACTCAGGCCTCCGAGCCGATCGTCGCTGTGCATCACAGCTGTGAAGTGCGCTTTGTTATGTGTCTGAGGACTCGGGTTCAGGACCTTGTTTTTCTTGAAATACCAGACTGATCAGAGCTGCATATGTTCGGGGGAAAGCAGGGGTCAGTGGTTCTCTGTCCACATTTTTACTAGATTATTCTTGGACAGAACTCTGGGAAAATACCCTGCAGCATAAACCATCCCAAGAGTTTTTTGCTTTGTTTTTAATTCGTTTTCTTTCTTCCTCTTTTGTGCCCCCCTCCATATTCTGCATTGTTACAATCCTAGAAAGTACTGGAGTTGATCTGCATGAATCAGAAACAAAGGCTTATGGCACCGGCTGCTTCCCCTGCTTTGAACCTGGGGCCATAATGTACCAAGTTATAAACCTGCTTCTTTGTGTTCTTATTACAGTACATCTATATGCCCATTTAGAAATCAAAATGCAGAGTTTGGTCACCTGGGATGAAATATAGAGTGGGCTAAAGAGGTTTTTCAGCATTGTTAAATGATCAGTGGAATCTTGAAATAAAAGAAGGAGTTGATAGGGGAAAACGAATCAGAATTTTTGCTCGGTGCGAGAATTAAAAGGAAAGATAAAAATGATCACTTGCAAGTCTCCTAGTCATCACATTTTTATTTCAGCTTTTTTTGGTAGGCGTGTTATTGCTTAGAGTGTGAAGGAGTAAAATATTTGTGACTCTAAGTAGTGAGAGAAAAACGTCAAATGATAAGAAGCGTGGTGACAGGCATCTGAATGAAAATTGGAATTTTTAGTCAATTATCTGAATTTTTTCCAAATAGTTCCACATGCTTGCCTAATTGACTGCTATTATTGATTTTTGGCCAGATATTTGGCATTGTGTTGTATTTGTATTTAAGCCAAGATATCTATAGTGAATGTGATATCTGATATGTTCTCTGTTTCCATGCTACAGCCAAATACACACTTTTGTTGATTAAAATTCTCCAGTCCTATGTAAAAATAGAAGTATAATATTAAGCGAAAAAAAATCAATATTAAAGAAAGGGGACAGACATATACATATTTGCATAGGCATATATGTGTTCACATGACTTTCTCATGAATGCATGCTTTCCTATTCTTGAATTAAAAATGGATTCCCCTTGGGTGTTTTCTCTCTGTGGCTCTGGCCATTGAAGCTATGCCTATGTCCTGTGACCCCACTACCAGCTGCAAAACTCACCCTTGGACCACATGAATCTTTTCAATAAAGCTGTATCTACAAGAACCAGAATGCCATTAGAACTGGCAGTACTAAGCCCTCAGATTATGCCAAGCCCTGTGATAATAAATTGAAAGAATCACCAGACCAGAGAGTAAAATCATAGATCGATTCCAGTCATATAATGTGGTTTGTGATGTTTTACGTCTAAGTCCACATTTAGTTCAGAAATATAGGTTAAAGGAACCAACCAGAAGATTTGGTATTGCTTTGCTTGGGCTCCAGAGTCAGAGAACCTTATTTTGTTCTCTACTGATAGCTGAATAACCTTGAGTAAATTACCTATTCACTGAGGACCCTCAATTTTTCCACCTTTGCAATGGAAATATTATCCATATATACTTCATAAGGTTGTTAAAATTATTTAATGAATAATTCATTTTAGATGCTTGCAACTATGGCTGGCATGTAGGGAATATTCAACAGTTATTTTAATTTCTTAGTGATGATCACAGTAATGATAATATATATAAGAATAAGGGTAACACTATATCCAAGAAACACAACTTGTGTTGGATAGATATATGCTGTTTTCTATGGTTGACATACACATTAGAATTAGGTCCTCCTGATAACTGTGTGCATAATAAGGGTAACACTATATCCAAGAAACACAACTTGTGTTGGATAGATATATGCTGTTTTCTATGGTTGACATACACATTAGAATTAGGTCCTCCTGATAACTGTGTGCATAAGCAAATTGCTTAGCTTCTCTAGTTTTGCTTTCTACATAATAAGATTATTGGATTATTGTGATTGTTGTGAAGATAAAAATAGCTTGTGCCCATAAGTTGCTTAGCATGGTGCATGTCCAGCAGCATCTCCTCTGCAGTATGCAAGGTTCCAAGTCAAACAAAAAAATTCATTTTTCTATGTGGATCATGTAACTTAGAATAATATTTAAAATTTAAGGGTCATTCATTGAAGATTTGGTAAAATAAGTAGACCACACAATGTATGCATATTTTCCTATGTAATTAATTCATGTAAAATTGTTTTAGTGTCTGGGTACCATCTGTTCAGGTACAGGTCTTCCTCTTTATGTTTTTTTCTTTCATTTTTTTTTTAATTTTTATATTCACCATTTCTAACTAAAATCACAACTCTTACCATTCAAAACTGGTAGTGATGCAATGCTACTATATTTAGCAATATGTTCATGACTCTTTGGAACCTGTGTCTATAGAATCAATATAGATCTTGCTTCTCTGGTTCCATAATACCATTTGTTTAAGGATAGTTGCTATATTATTTATGTCACTTCATCATCCACTGAGCAGTTCATGAATATTGGCACCCAACAATTCTCTCCAGGCCTGTTTTTGTGCTTCATTGGTGATAATCACAAATGTAAATCTTGCCCAGAATGTGCAGGAAAATGTGGAGAATAACTTGTTTGCAGAGTATGCTAAGTTTATGATTCATAGTTCTGTAAAGGACACATAGAATAATACAACTTCAACTAGGCCTTCTCTTCCTTTAATTAGGCTGTCGTCATTGCATTCCTAGAATGTGATCTCTTTCAATGTTGTCTGCGCTCCTGCCTTCCACATACCTCCATCAGCTGGAAGGGTAGGAAAGGGACAGGAAGCTGAATAAGAAAAATAATCCCATTTGCACACATAAAAATGTCTGTCCTTTGACCAACATGGCTTCAACCTACCTGGGATACTATGAGGTGGTCAAGTCAATCAGAGATAATAGAGGACACTGATGAGAACAATTCATTGATGTGAGGGGCACTGGTCTTAGAAGCCCCCAGTAGCCTCCTTATGGATTATCTTCCACATGGCACAGAACTTGTAGAAGGAGTAGAATGTCTGCTCTTGATGCCAGTGATTATGGGTACTTGCAGCAAATGTTGTCTGTAGTGACCCCCACCACCCTTACTACTGTGGACTGAGGGTAGCAGTATGGTTGATTAGAACATGGGCAACACATATGGCTCAAGTTTAAGATTGGCAGATGACTTTATGCAGCCTAGAGTCCTAATCTCCTGTGTCTGACTTGAAATCACACAAAATCAGCATATCAGTACTATATGACATGATACCCACAAAGTGATGTTGCACTTCACAGCAGGAAAAATACATTCACCAAGCCACCCTCCTGGAACTGGTAACCATCCATCCACAGGACAATCCTAGGATGGCTCCAAAGTTTAAGAGCCGTAGTTCCTGGGACATTGGTTAACCCTATAAATACAGAAGTGAGATTAAGTGTCAGAGTACCCTAAAGAAGAAAAAAGGGTCAAGACTCAGAAAGATTCTTATCTGAGTTCAGGTAGACTATTAACATGCTTCCTGTGGTCAGAGAGAAACTAAGGGAAATTTGAGATAAAATTGCAAACTAAATATTTGAGGAATGAGTTTTTCTTGTAAGGTACAGAAGGAGGTGTGAGTGGGGGTGTATGAGGCAGAAGCAACCACCTATGCACAGAGAGTGCAAGACTAGTCATTGAAGGAAGTTCAAGGAGGAGAGTCTGAGATTAAGCAGAAGCTTCAAAGGTCCCTGGAGTAGGTGCAGGTAGAGAGCATGAATGAAAGAGAAAAGTGAAGTTGAGGCCAGGTTTTGAAAGGCTTTGAGTAAGAACCATAACCCTATAAGTTTAAGGGACCTGTTTGTTCCAGGCTCTGTGCATTGGGAACACTATTCCTGGTTTGGGAGGGAGAAGGGTTCTGTTGAAAGATTTTCAAGGAACATAATGATCTGTGTTTCAGAAAGATTCCATTGGTAGAAGTTTAAAAGCTGAACAACAGTGAGACAGGTCATGAATAGAAGATTCATTAAAGACTGATGAAATTACTTTAAGGAAATGATGATGACAACTTTCACTGGGGCAACAGAATGAGGATGCGCAAGGGAAAACCCAATGTTCTCTTAGAGGTGGAATCTCTAGACTTTGAGGACCAACTGGATGGCTGTTGTGAATAGGTGGGCCACTTGGAGTCATGGTGACTATGAGATTTGTTCATTCATTCAGTCCATGAAATATCGAAGAGTGATGTGTCCCCAGATGCCACAGCCTGGGCAGGAAATATAGAAGGCAGGGTAGATCTGATAGTAACAGGCTCTCAACAATGAGAATCAGCTGCATGTTAAACATGCAGACTGTCAACCTTCCCTCTTGCTTGTCATGAGTCCTAGAGCCCAGGGGGCTGTGTTTTCACATTATCCCAGGTTACATGTTTAATCAGTAAAGTTTGAAAAACAGTCTCTGAGATACTACGTTTAATTCTGGATGGGTATTTGTAGAGAGAAACTATGAAGGCATGTACATTAAGGGAGTCTACTACATTTACATGGGCATCAGGGGCAGAAGATGTTAAAAGGAGATTTGGTAAGCTACTCTGTGGAGAAAAACAAGCAAGCAGAAGAAGCTAAACAATAAGGAAGTAATAGGCTGGAGAGCGCTTCTTTCTGAATCTGAGAAATGGAGCTGGGAAACCTCTGCCAATAGAAATGTCTCATTCACTGACTGAAAGATTGGCTCCAGCCTCCCATCCAAATGCAGCTTCGGGCTTTAGCATCAATTACGGTGACTGATATTGTCATTCTTCGTTTTTGTAGCGTGGTACCTCTGATGAAGCACACACAGTGCTCTCTGCTGCTCCAGTGGAAAGCCAATGCCAAGAAAGGCAAAGGCTCTTCCGGCTGGAGAGGGGGAGAGTAAGAGATGGTATCATGATCACTATACTGCCTCCCTTCCCATCAGAACTGTGAAGAAGGTAAAATTTTATTTTGGTGCACTTTTTAGCCAGTATGCTTGCCCTATCCTTACAATCCCTTACTACTATGAAACAAAATGTACATTCATTGCCCACATAGGCTACAACCTCAAGGACTGTGTCATTTCTGGTTTCTACACCTAAGATTTAGCTTTTTTTCTCTTAGAGTTCCATTTCCTTTATCTATACTTCCATTTCACCCAAGACAATGCTGTGTTAATATGACTACTTGATTTCTGTGAAAAATCTTCGCTCGGGCATATTTTATCTGACCTAGGTAACATGCACTTTAATAGGTGGAATTTGCAGAGACCGTGTGTTCAACGGAAAGAGCAACTTCAATGATGGAATTTCATCTAAGAACCAATATTTTCTTTAGATGGAGAGAGACTAATTAAACAGGACAAGCTGAGGATGAAAAGATTTTATGGAATAGTCTTCTTTAGCATTAAAATTTTAAGTATAAACTATAAGTATCAATGCAAGTAATATCAGCTTCTTATGAGACCATTTAGGCCACTTAAGTGAGATAACATAGATATAATTCTAGCTACAGGACTTAAAATAAATATCAGGTTTTTTTTCTTAAATCTACATCCTCACTTGGATCTGTAATCCTTTATAGTGAGTGTGTGTTTATTTCTTCAAGCAGGTTACTGAATTAATAATTCTATTAATTCCAAATGTAATTAATAATTAATAATTCTATTTAATTCCAAAGAGATAAGGATGTAAATAAAGAACTGATATTTATATATAAGGAATAGATAGATAGATGGATGTATCTCTATCTGTAAGGTTTGGCAGTATATTATCTATCTATCTATTCTCATTTAAATACTGGAAAATAGTCCTGAATAGAAATTATAAAAATACAGTAGAAACAGTTGCTATGTGATAATGTCAAGGTGTGGATTCTAGAACAATCATTTTAGAAGAAAGCCATGCTGTTCCTATGAAAAAATAAAGTAACTTGGTGCCCTTGAGAAACAATATGGCTAGCTTGTCTTAATTTTTGATATCCAAAACATCTTAAAAATTGAGGAATTTTTCCAGTCAGTCCACATTGGCAGCCCAGTTTTGCCAACATACTCTTAACATCTCATACTCTGCCTGAAATAAATGCACTGTGAATAAAATGCTAGAGTCTTGGAAGGGGACCTCACTGAGGTGTTCAGATGCTGTCTCCCCTTTCATCTCTTTGTTTCTCAGGGGTTTTGAACAGCAGAGGGTTGTCAAAGACTCTGTGCTGGTGGATGGAGTGAAGTCCATGCAGACTCCAGGGATGCGTGCGCTGTGCATTCTGGCCGTTTGTAAGGACTCCAATCAGTAACCTTGCCAAAGAATAAGTTTGTGAACCTCCTTTTCAGAGGTTCTGTCTCTGACATTTCAGAACCATTCAATTATAATTCTGATGCTTTCTTTTATGTGGCAGTCATGGGTTGTCAGCAAGGATTGAATTAAGAGAGGCGCGTGAAGTGTGCTACAGCACTCATGCCTAAGGATCTTTATTTCTTTTGTTCATGGTGACAAATGACAACCTTAAAGATATTTGTCCTGATTCCTCACTGTCCCTATGCAGGTAAAAACTTCCATTGAAGTCAAACAAGCTTCATTGAAGTTAATGGGAAGTAATGCCCTTGAAGGGAAGGGAGAACTAGGGTGATTAATTTTAATTAGCCAAACATAAACAAGCATGTGTCTATAAGCAGTGACAGGAAAGGGGATATCTGTGACTCCTCACTTAGCTGAGGGAGCCCTAGGTATGGCTATTTTGGAGAGAATCAGAATGATTTCAATTCAGAAAGGTAGAAATGTCCATAAAAAATAAAAACCTATCCTCCATTGGCGTGTCTCTTCAAACCACTAATTAAAAAAAAAAAAAAAAAAAACCTACTAAAATATGACCACATGTCACCGTTCAGGCCTTGAGGATAGAAAAATGAATACAAGTAGCTGCCCACGTGGGGCTCACATTTGGACTGTAGAAATAGCTTTGTAAACAACTGTGGAACAAGGCATTCTTTGGTGCCTGAATCATTTGATTATTGATTGATTCACTCGTTCAGAAATATTCAGCAAAAGCTTTCTGAATTTTTTTGTGTTATTTTTTTCTAAAAGAGGATATGCATGGTACTACATGAACTCAGTGGAATAGGAACCCAACTCTGCATGGAGGGGTGAATTATAATCATGGGAGCCGTCTCAGAAATAGTGTCACTTGAGCTTGGTATCTCGGGAAGAATATGTTCATTTAGGCAAAGAAGAAAGGGAAAGAAACAAGAATATAGGAGTTATGAAAGGCCAAGTATGGAAAATTATCAAAGAAAAAATATGAAGTTATGAGAGCAAAAGTATGTGAGGTGAATTAACTCATAGCCTGTTCAGAAAACGTTTGAACTTCTCCAGCCTCTTGGCCTACTTCTGTATATTAGGATTGGGACCAAATTGTGAAGAACATTAGATATTATTTGAATTAACATGGATTTTATCCTGTAGGAACTGATAAATTCAAAAGTCAAAAGATATATTCATATATTAAAAAATAACTTTTTGATAAATGTATTCATTAAATGGATCAAATCTTTCATTCAAATGTAAGAGTCACATGACCTTAGAGCTGTAATGAGAATATTTAGCAAGTCTTTATCTTTCTTAAGGCTAACTACAAGGTAGCTCAGGTGGGTCTCAAGGTTATGGATCAAAGGGTGGAAAATGAGTTTTATGTTTAGAAAATTCCCAGTGCAATCATTTGGCAGAGATACTTCCCTAAGGAGTTGGACATATACCTACTTTATGGACTGAAGACTAAAATGAAATTGATTTAAGACATTGCTTAAGAAAAACGCCTTCTTTAATGTCAAAAAAATTATAGGCCATTTGCATAGACACAGTTGTACCCTTGTTGTATAAACATGCATAATTTCATTATACATTTTAAATTCATTTTAATTTTGTATATTCAAAAATAGTAGTACAAATGTATGTTAACCTATTCAATCTTTTGAGTAATATTTGGTGCATGTGATTTCAGGGATCCTTTAAAAAATGGAGGAAACCAAATGTCCATGGTGAAAGATTAGGAGTCGGAGCCATGCTGACCCAACTTCTTAATAAATTGACTTAATAAATTGACTGGCATTTCCATACAGCCTGTTAGAATTGTTTTCTTTAAAGACAAAGAAACACAAATCCAGTTTTAAGAAATCATTGAAACCAAACAATTTAGTTACCCATGCACTACTTAACATCTGGATGATTTCTTAGAAGAACATTTCTTGGAAGCTATTTCCTTGAATAGTGAATTGATTTGTTTTCTGATCAACAGAGAAAGGTCATGCTAAAAGTCCAACCATACCCCACACTCTGTTTGGCTTTTGGGCTCAACTTCTTCACTCACCTTTTACTCATATAAATTCTAAAACTAACTCAGAAATAAGTTGTAGAACAGGTCTAAAAATACTAGTCTTTTGTATTGTAAAATAACCATGAATAGCTTTTTCCTTTTTCAAAGGTTATGTTTTGGGGAGCTGTTTGATTTTTGTTTGTTTTGCTTTGCAACAGCTTAGGAGCTATCTGGAAAATGAAAAATAAAGGGTGAAACAAATTGGGCAGTAGACCAATATATGGACAATGTCATCAGTGGTAATCTTGCCACGGGGGCCTTTGCCCACAGAATTTGAAAACAACCATTGAAACCACATTACTCTTGCTTTTCCTTCAGGAAACTTGGCAGAATCCAGCTTAAAACTGCACTCAGAGAATCCTCTAACATGTTGACTGAGGGGTGACCTGGAGGTCACACTGGGGTCAGGAGTAGGGCAATGTGGTGAAATTTCCAATTCATTGCCAACCATGCATTTGAATGAAGTTCTTTATTTATAGACAGAGTAAGAGCTAAAGGCCAGTAGGGATACCCTGGGTTGTCAATTACTGAGTGTTTTATGTCTGGAATCATTGGCCCTAAAACCTGAAGAACTCTTTCTGTCTGTTTGTTTGCTAAGAATTGACCCAAGAGCCTCCCTCTCACCCTTGAATAGGCAGTCAACTTCAGGGTCACTATCTTTGTTATAATTATGATCACTACTCCCAATGTCATCTGCTTACATATTGCTTTTAAGATTTTTATCACCCTCACCTCTAATCCATTTGACTTTTCACAATAGTCCTGGGTTGGTATTTCCATTTGACAGATGAAAAACATACTTGGTGGTTTATTTAAAAAAAAAAAAAAACTGTAAGTCAGACATTTTTTTTTCTATTTCAGTACAGGAGTTTTCTGTGAGTTCCAGAAAAATCCAACTATTCTTAATTATATCTGCCCCTACTCTACATCTTGCAGACAAATTAAAGGCCTATATTTGGTCAGGTCTTGCCTGTGTCTGATCACTTTACTCCTAGCTGAACATTAGCACAAGAATGGACTAATGGTAGTGTGGTTGGTTAATAGGCAGTTTTTCCCAGATAAATTAATATAGTTTATAGCTCATCAGATGGATTCTAGATGATACAGGATTAGGATCCTGAATCAAACACATCAAATTAGAAATTCAGCAAATATCCATCAGGGACTTTTTATGGACAAGTCATTATCCTAGGCACTGGAGAATTTATAATAAATAAGATAGAGCTTTTATATTTGCTATGTTTTACAAATCCACTAAAAGAAATGTGTTAGTTTATTAAAGCTCAAATAGGACCTGTTCACTAAGATTCCACTCTAAGCATTTCCGGGGGAGGGGGGGCAAAAAAGTTCTGTATTCAAAGTTGAACTGAGACTATACAATACCTATATGACACATATATGGAGATAATGATAATTAATATTCTCTGAATTGAATTCAATGGGTGGAAGCTCATAATGTGTTCTAAACATCATTTGGGGAAAACATTAAATCCAAAGCTATATAGTGGAATAAATATGGTTTACTGAAGAGAATTCCCGGGTCTAGCTTGGTTCTGTTATGAATTACTTTGATCAAATTACTTAACTTCATCTTTAAAAGTGGTGGTGGAGTTGAGGTATGGGGACTTAGGCTTCATAAGTTTAAAACTTATTAAATGTTCATTGACTTATTAATAGCAATCATGAGGAGCTCTATGAACACATCCCACCAATGGTAAACAAGGTTCATAGTACCTGGTTTCCACTGTAGGAGGGAAACTGTGAATTGCTGTGCTCAGATTTGCTGAGAGTTCTCTTATAGGCTGATACTGGGCAGGGGTGACCAGCTTTCATTGCCACACACATTAGAATAGGTGATACTAGAAGTGGTAAAAAAAAAAAAAAACATGGTGGAGGAGAGATGTGAAAGAGCTTCTAGAGAGGTTTTGTTTTTCAGCCCATAATGACATAATTTTAGCCTTTTTCAAACTCCTCATGTCAAAGCAACAAATACACAGGTGCTAGCTTAACTTTCCTGATAAAAAGAGGGACTGCTACATCATTACATTGAAATGGAGATATAAAACAGTTAACTGTTCTATAAATTAAAACAGTCTTCACAACAAATATTTGCTAAAGCATCATGAAGTATTGCATTGGTGTCTAAGACAACTCATGGGGATTTTTCAACTTTGCTTGGCTTAGTTTTTGTTGGAGACAAAAACCAAAACGTAGTGAAATATCAGCAAGAGCACTAAGCCTGAGACCACAAAGGGATCTTTATCTCAATTGCTTTTAAATGGCATTAGGCGTGCCCGGGTAGAGGCACCAAGGTGAAGGATCTTGTGTGGATTGACTGTCGGGCCAGACTGATAATTCCTACTGAGATATACTTCAATGCCAGCCCACAACACGACGCTGGGATTGGATTTAGAGCCAATGTAAGCTCTAAATGGAGTTTTGCTGTGAAACAAAACACCTGTCTTTCATCCCAAGCTAAATTGACAAGCAATAATTTAGTTGTCTATACAATCAATCAATAAATACATGAAAAAATGCTCACCATCTCTAGCAGTCAGAGAAATGCAAATCAAAACCACCCTAAGATACCATCTCACTCCAGTAAGATTGGCAGCCATTAGGAAGTCAAACAACAACAAGTGCTGGAGAGGATGCGGGGAAAAGGGCACTCTTGTTCATTGCTGGTGGGACTGCAAATTGGTGCAGCCAATTTGAAAAGCAGTATGGAGATTTCTTGGAAAGCTTGGAATGGAACCACCATTTGACCCACCTATTCCCCTTCTCGGTCTATTCCCTAAAGGCCTAATAAGAGCATGCTACAGGGACACTGCTACATCGATGTTCATAGCAGCTCAATTCACGATAGCAAGACTGTGGAATCAGCCTAGATGCCCTTCAATAGATGAATGGATAAAAAAATGTGGCATTTATACACAATGGAGTATTACTCTGCATTAAAAAAAATGACAAAATCATAGAATTTGGAGGGAAATGGATGGCATTAGACCAGATTATGCTATGTGAAGCAAGTCAATCTTTAAAAAACAAATACCAAATGACTCCTTTGATATAAGGGGAGGAAACAAGGACAGGGTAGGGACGAAGAGCTTGAGGAGAAGATTTACATTAAACAGGGATGAGAGGTGGGAGGGAAAGGGAGTGAGAAGGGAAATCGCATGGAAATGGAAGGCGATCCTCAGGGTTATACAAAATGACATATAAGAGGAAAGGAGGGGTAAGACAAGATAATACAAATGGAAGAAATGATTTACAGTAGAAGGGGTAGAGAGAGAAAAGGGGAGGGGAGGGGAGGAGAGGGGGGATAGTAGAGAATAGGACAGAGAGCAGAATACATCAGACACTAGAAAGGCAATATGTCAATCAATGGAAGGGTAACTGATGTGATACAGCAATCTGTATACGGGGTAAAAGTGGGAGTTCATAACCCACTTGAATCAAACCGTGTAATATGATGTATTAAGAACTATGTAATGTTTTGAACGACCAATAATAAAAAATAATAATTTAGTTGTCTAAACTGAGTGCTTTCAGGATTCCAAACTGCATAATGTCAAAAGACAATGTATAAAGTTGCACTTGGAAGTTCAAAGGTATAATGCCATGTAGGCAAACATATTAAATGACTGGTCTTACCCCTCTCCCTTGAGTTCTTTCTTTCTGTTCCCTCTCCCTCCCAGTTTCTTTTGCTATCTTTGCTTTAGGGGAAAGAGGACATGGGGAGGAGTGGAGGAAGTTTGTATCTATAAAAATCGAATGAGTGTATGACAAAGGAAACCCTAAAAGTACCCATTTCTTCCCTCACACACCCTGCAAGGTGAACATTTAGTATGGTCAGTGGAATTAATTGGCCATTACATCAACTGCAATATCAATAGGAAAAAGCATGCTTGGGAAGATTGCTAGATTCCCCCACCATCTTCCCCCAGAAATGCAAAATAATATAGCCTGTGTTTTGTGGCGCTTTTTTTTACACACAAAATACTCTGCTTTTTCTAACTTCCACTTCAGTTGTGTTCATTAAATTTGGGTGCCTGGGGGGCTGGGGATGTGGCCCAAACAGTAGCGCACTCGCTTGCCTGGCATGCGTGCGGCCAGGGTTTGATCCTCAGCACCACATACCAACAAAGATGTTGTGTCCGCCGAGAACTAAAAAATAAATATTAAAAATTCTCTCTCTCTCTCTCTCTCTCTCTCTCTCTCTCTCTCTCTCTCTCTCTCTCTCTTTCTCTCTCTTTGAAAAAAACATTTGGGTGCCTGGCATCAGAGATGTCAAATATAGACCCCTACCCTTGACTATATCTCACCCACATTTCTAAAGAATACATGTATGCACATTCTCATTTTTTAGGATAAATAGTAAAAATAGTCATGGTCTTGATTTCCCACAAACTTCACACACACACACACACACACACACACACACACACACACACACAGAATTTCTTTTCTTTCTTTATTTTTTCAATCCTTTTCTCTGTCCTCTTTTCCAAAAGAACAAGTGAGAGAAGCAGGGTCAATTAGCAAAATGAAACAGATGCTCCAAAAGTAGTTAGTTAGTTGTCTGCAGAGATATCTGATTGGACTCTGCCAGCTGTCAAGTAGCATTTCTGTGTTTTGTTGATAAAGTGGTATTTACTCTTATGGACTGCCATTGGCTGAGATAGTTAGTGTAATGAATGCTAAACTGAGCCTAGATCATTCTTTAAGTCATAGCTTGGGGCTTAACAACACTTTAAATGAATTATATAAACAAGATAGTTGTTAATTCTCAATCAATGTATCATTAATCATCAAGTAGTATTAAAAAGGAACTGTCTTTTAAAAACTCAATAAACCCTATTAAAGTTACTAAGTTATCCATTCAGGTGCTATTTTTCTCTTTCAAGGGAGTATCACAGTTTTAACAGAGCTATATTTTGAAGGTACATATTTCTGTGGTCTAGTAACTGAGGGGTGTGTGTGTGTGTGTGTGTGTGTGTGTGTGTGTGTGTGTGTGTTTGTGTGTGTGTGTATCTATATATTTGTCTTCATAAATTAATATGGCCTCAAGAAATTAGGAACTATTATAGCCTTAAATCTGTAATCACTAATATAAATGGAAGTCATATCCCACAGGAGTTTCATATGTCTTTAGATTATTGAGACCCACTAGCAAGCGTTGCACTAATTGCAGGAGAGGAGGCTAAGAATGGCAAGGACTAGACAACTGAAAGCTATTCTTTCCTGTACTCTGTGTTTAAATGCATCTCTGATCCCATAGACTCAATACATGGGAATAATGATTGCAGCTGCCCTATCTCTTCTATTTTAGTGCAACTCTGCCTCACTAGTTCATGAGATCCTAACAAAGTGCCTGTCATACCATACACAGAAAATATTTATTTCATATTGAACAAATACAGGCAGGGGATATCAAGGCAAATGATATTTATTTGTCTTTTTTATTTCTTGCTGTTAAGCTGTATACTTGGTACTCATGTGACCCTAGTAACATTTTGATCTAGGTAAAGTTATTCTCCCATGTAATTTAATTTTAGTATATATTTATATATAAGCAAGTACTTATTCTAATATTTACTTATATAAAAATAATTATTTAATATTCTTATTTGTAGTAATTAATTAATATAATCAATTATATATAGTCATATTTCACATATTGTAGCCATAGTCCTCTGCTGTTTTCTTTTTCTCCTCTGGGACATTATTATTACTTTTTTGGGCAGGGGGCCAGGTACCAGGGATTGAAGTCAGGGGCACTCAACCACTGAGCCACATCCCCAGCCTTATTTTGTATTTTTGTTTATAGATAGGGTCTCATTAAGGTACTCATGCCTAGCTTTTTGCAGAGGCTGGCTTTGAATTTTCTATCCTCCCGTCTCAGCCTCCTGAGCTGAAGGAAGATCAAGTTCATACTTTAGGAAGATTTAGCAACATTGTGGAGAATGGATTGGGAAGCCAAGGAATCAGAATCCAGCCCACTCCTTAGGAGGCTGTAACTGTAGTCATCCACAGGACACTCACTGGAGACCTGATTTACAAATATATACTTATCCTGATCACTGTTGTGACCCTCCCCCAAAGGCCCAACTCACCCTGTCATCGGCAACTGAATTCCACTTGTGTTCATGCATCCATGTGCTAGTGAGGCCCTCACACCTCCAGTTCAGGGACAGATCCTGATTTAGTCTAAAGCCATCAGAGGAAACTTCATTAGTGACCAGGGAGGCAGGTCATGCATGTAAACCAGTATGGATGATAGGATGTGAGGAGAGTCTTGCAGGGAGATTTGAAATGTTTCTTTCATCTTATAAAATGACACTGGGCTAGACAGCTTGTCTAGTAGATCTTTTCATGTTCAGATGCAATATTTTAAACTGCAGCAAAATGTCTGACCATGTGAGAGTGCAGAAAGAAAGAACCCGGACATTTCATTACATTGTTGTACTACTGAATTAATTCTTATTCTTCCTGTTGTACAAGGTAATAAATTTTACTTTACTCAAATTGGTACACCTTAACTCCTCCCCACCCCCACCTTCCTCCTCTTCCTTCTTCTTCAAATTACACCATGTGTTTAGGGACTATTACCACGTACCAAGCACCATCTAAATCTAGCCTGTAAAACAGATTCCACGGTTATCCCTGTCTACTGATGGAGACACAAGTTCACTAAAGTTAAGTCCTTTTCTGAATGTCACAAAGCTATTGAGAAGTAAGGCCAGCCAGAATTTGAATCCGAATTTATATGCAGACTACAAACTTTTAACCTCAGCACTGTGTCACCTCTCAAGGGATAAAAGTAGAAAAAGACAGGGTACAATTTTCAGAAATGTGCAAGAGGTAATATCTAGAAGCTTAGGATAAGAGTTAGGTATCAAAGATAAGAACGATCATTTGTCTTTTAATTAAGTGATATTGGTACATGGTGCCCAGACTGAGGTTGCAAATAGGAGCAAAGGTTTGAGGTTAGGAATTAGAAATGCTATGTAGTTGAGTTTGGAACTTACTAAAAGAAGAGTATCTGGAATATGTTCAATAGATATTTGGGAATGTAGAACCAGGATTTTTATTTACTGCTGCAATGCTTTGTCCATGGTGAGTATATAGCAAATGCTTATTTAATAGAATCAATTAATAAGTAAACTATCTCTGAAGATGTATATAAGTAATCTCTTTCCCTCACTTCAAGTGTCCGCCTCCTCACTCAGATGGATATATAATCAAACATTAATGTAACAAGGAGAGAGGTAGAATATAAAACATCTCTTCTGAAGCAGCCTGTCTTATACATATATAGGTAATAAATAGCAATGATGAAATACTTTATTTTCTAAAGATTCATTGGTCGCACTTTTTACCTGCACATCTTCAAATAAGAATCTGAGGTCAAACACAAATCATAAATATTTTTATTCCTTTACTAGTAGTTTCTGTTATCCAGCTAACAATTAGATCATCCCACAAAGTAGTTCTTCAAGTGTTTTATAGAATTTTCCCCTGAAAGCATTGACAGCAAGGGTCAGTAGCCCTATGATGCTTTGGGAATGACAGCCAAGTAACTCAAAGCACCGCCTCGATTCATCCATGCCTTCCTTATGTTTTAGGTGCAAGTGCAGAGGTGTCAGTGTGATTACTAAGCAATGTGCTCTTGAATGGTGAAATGTTTTCTTGAAGTAAGATAACTTGTTGGAATGGTAGAGTTAAATGGAGGTGTGGTTTTCTTTTGTTTGTTTGTTTTTTTTTTTTTTTTTTTAGAAATAAGACACTTACCCAAGTTTTAATGGTGATAACAAAGTGGGAAGTAATTATATTAAAATCCCCAGCTAACTGCTTTGCCCAGGTATTCATATTTCCAGGTATTTGTTTATTCAGGGACGTCAGATTGACCGAGGCACTCCATATCCTCCAATTGTTTTAAGCTTAACAAACATGTACATAGATAGGGAGCTTAGCTCATTGCAGATAATAAATGGTGCCTGAATAAAGAAATAACTGGAAATATGAATACCTGGGCAAAACAGGTATTCATAAAGAGAGACTCAGATGAGATAATGGATGAGGATTACTAAGCATGACCTGGGTACCAAGCAAGTGCTCCACTGAGGACAGGGCATGCAGTCCTTGTGTGTTGCTGTCACATGGGTGCAGTCTGCCTTAATCCTCATGTACACTGCAGTTGACCAAGGATTCCTGGTGGCTGTTCACTGCCATCTTTTTTTTTTATGTTGGTTGTTCAAAACATTACATAGTTCTTGATATATCATATTTCACATTTTGATTCAAGCGGGTTATGAACTCCCATTTTACCCCGTATACAGCTTGCAGAATCACATCAGTTACACTTCATTGCTTTACATATTGATAAACTCATGTCTGTTGTATTCTGCTGCCTTTCCTATCCTCTACTATCCCCACTCCCCTCTTCTCCCCTCCCCTCTTCTCTCTCTACCCCCACTACTGTAATTCATTCCTCCCCCTTGTACTGTTTTTCCCTTTCCCCTCACTTCCTCTTGTGTGTAATTTTGTATAACCCTGAGGGTCTCCTTCCATTTCCATGCAATTTCCCTTCTCTCTCCCTTTCCCTCCCACCTCTCATCCTTGTTTAATGTTGGTCTTCTTCTCATGCTCTTCTTGCCTAGTCTGTTCTTAGTTACTCTCCTTATATCAAAGGAGACATTTGGCATTTGTTTTTTAGGGCTTGGCTAGCTTCGCTTAGCATAATCAGCTCTAATGCCATCCATTTCCCACCAAATTCTATGATTTTGTCATTTTTTACTGCAGAGTAATACTCCATTGTGTATAAATGCCACATTTTTTTTTATCCATTCGTCTATTGAAGGGCATCTAGGTTGATTCCACAGTCTTGCAATTGTGAATTGTGCTGCTATGAACATCGATGTAGCAGTGTCCCTGTAGCATGCTCTTTTTAGGTTTTTAGGGAATAGACCGAGAAGGGGAATGGCTGGGTCAAATGGTGGTTCCATTCCCAGCTTTCCAAGAAATCTCCATACCGCTTTCCAAATTGGCTGCACCAATTTGCAGTCCCACCAACAATGTACAAGTGTACCCTTTTCCCCACTACCTCGCCAGCACTTATTGTTGTTCGACTTCATAATGGCTGCCAATCTTACTGGAGTGAGATGGTATCTTAGGGTGGTTTTGATTTGCATTTCTCTGACTGCTAGAGATGGTGAGCATTTTTTCATGTACTTATTGATTGATTGTATGTCCTCCTCTGAGAAGTGTCTATTCAAGTCCTTGGCCCATTTGTTGATTGGGTTATTTGTTATCTTATTGTCTAATTTTCTGAGTTCTTTATATATTCTGGATATTAGGGCTCTATCTGAAGTGTGAGGAGTAAAGATTTGTTCCCATAATGTAGGCTCCCTATTTACCTCTCTTATTGTTTCTTTTGCTGAGAAAAATCTTTTAGTTTAAGTAAGTCCCATTTGTTGATTCTAAATGTTAACTCTTGTGCTATGGGTGTCCTATTGAGGAATTTGGAGCCCGACCCCACAGCATGTAGGTCGTAGCCAACTTTTTCTTCTATCAGATGCCGTGTCTCTGATTTGATATCAAGCTCCTTGATCCATTTTGAGTTAACTTTTGTGCTTGGCGAGAGAAAGGGATTCAGATTCATTTTGTTGCATATGGATTTCCAGTTTTCCCAGCACCATTTGTTGAAGATGCTATCCTTCCTCCATTGCATGCTTTTAGGCCCTTTATCAAATATAAGAAAGTTGTAGTTTTGTGGGTTGGTTTCTGTGTCCTCTATTCTGTACCATTGGTCCACCCGCCTGTTTTGGTACCAGTACCATGCTGTTTTTGTTACTATTGCTCTGTAGTATAGTTTGAGATCTGGAATCGCTATACCACCTGATTCACACTTCCTGCTTAGTATTGTTTTTGCTATTCTGGGTCTTTTATTCTTCCATATGAATTTCATGATTGCTTTCTCCATTTCTACAAGAAATGCCATTGGGATTTTGATTGGCATTGCATTAAACCTATAGAGAACTTTTGGTAATATCGCCATTTTGATGATGTTAGTTCTGCCTATCCATGAACAGGATATGTTTTTCCATCTTCTAAGGTCTTCTTCAATTTCTCTTTTTAGCGTTCTGTAGTTTTCATTGTATAAGTCTTTCACCTCTTTTGTTAGGTTGATTCCCAAGTATTTTATTCTTTTTGAGGATATTGTGAACAGCGTGGTTGTCCTCGTTTCCATTTCAGAGGGTTTGTCGCTGATATACAGGAATGCCTTTGATTTATGCGTGTTGATTTTATAACCTGCCACTTTGCTGAATTCATTTATTATCTCTAATAGTTTCTTTGTACACCCTTTTGGGTCTGCTAGGTATAGAATCATGTCTTCTGCAAATAGTGATAATTTAAGTTCTTCTTTTCCTATTTTTATGCCTTTAATTTCTTTCGTCTGTCTAATTGCTCTGGCCAGTGTTTCGAGAACTATGTTGAACAGAAGTGGTGAAAGAGGGCATCCCTGTCTTGTTCCAGATCTTAGAGGGAATGCCTTCAATTTTTCTCCATTCAGAATGATGCTAGCCTGAGGCTTAGCATAAATTGCTTTTACAATGTTGAGGTATGTTCCTGTTATCCCTAGTTTTTCAAGAGTTTTGAACATAAAGGGATGCTGTACTTTGTCGAATGCTTTTTCCATATCTATCGAGATGATCATATGGTTCTTATTTTTAAGTCTATTGATGTGGTGAATAACATTTATTGATTTCCGTATATTGAACCAACCTTGCATACCAGGGATGAATCCTACTTGATCATGGTGCACAATTTTTTTGATATATTTTTGTATCTGATTTGCCAGAATTTTATTGAGGATTTTTGCATCTAGGTTCATTAGAGATATTGGTCTGTAGTTTTCTTTCTTTGAAGTGTCTTTGTCTGGTTTCGGAATCAGGGCGATGTTAGCCTCGTAGAACGAATTTGGTAGTTCTCCCTCTTTTTCTATTTCCTGAAATAGCTTGAAAAGTATTGGTATTAGTTCCTCTTTAAAGGTTTTGTAAAACTCTGCTGTATACCCATCCGGTCCTGGGCTTTTCTTAGATGGAAATCTTTTGATGGTTTCTTCTATTTCCTCAATTGATATATGTCTGTTTAGGTTGTCTATATCCTCCTGACTCAATCTGGGCAGATTATATGACTTAAGAAATTTATTGATGCCTTCACTATCTTCTATTTTATTGGAGTATAAGGATTCAAAATAATTTGTGATTATCTTCTGTATTTCTGAAGTGTCTGTTGTGATATTGCCTTTTTCATCCAGTATGCTGGTAATTTGAGTTCTCTCTCTTCTTCTCTTCATTAGCATGGCTAAGGGTCTGTCAATTATATTTATTTTTTCAAAGAACCAACTTTTAGTTTTGTCAATTTTTTCAATTGTTTCTTTTGTTTCAATTTCATTAATTTCAGCTCTGATTTTAATTATTTCTTGCCTTCTACTTCTTTTGCTATTGTTTTGCTCTTCTTTTTCTAGGATTTTGAGATGAAGTATGAGATCATTTATTTGTTGGTTTTTTCTTTTTTTAAGGAATGCACTCCAAGCAATGAATTTTCCTCTTAGAACTGCTTTCAATGTGTCCCATAGATTCCGATATGTTTTGTCTGTGTTTTCATTTAACTCTAAGAATTTTTTAATTTCCTCCTTGATGTCTTCTAAAACCCATTGATCATTCAGTAACCTATTGTTCATTCTCCAAGTGATGCATGATTTTTCCTTCCTTCTTTTATCATTGATTTTCAGTTTCATTCCATTGTGATCAGATAAGATGCATGGTATTATCTCTACACCTGTATATTGACTAAGAGTTTCCCTGTGACATAATATATGATCTATTTTTGAGAAGGATCCATGTGCTGCTGAGAAAAAAGTGTAGCTGCTTGATGTTGGGTGGTATATTCTATATGTGTCAATTAAGTCTAGGTTGTTAATTGTATTATTGAGTTCTATAATTTCCTTATTCAGCTTTTGTTTGGAAGATCTGTCCAGTGGTGAGAGAGGTGTGTTAAAGTCTCCCATGATTATTGTATGGTGGTCTATTAGATTCTTGAACTTGAGAAGAGTTTGCTTGATGAACATAGCAGCCCCGTTGTTTGGGGCATATATATTTATGATTGTTATGTATTGTTGGTGTATGGTTCCCTTGAGCAGTATGTCGTGTCCCTCTTTATCCCTTTTGATTAACTTTGGCTTGAAATCTATTTTATTTGATATGAGTATGGACACTCCTGCTTGTTTCCGCAGTCCATATGAGTGATATGATTTTTCCCAACCTTTCACCTTCAGTCTATGTATATCTTTTCCTATCAAATGCGTCTCCTGCAGGCAGCATATTGTTGGGTCTTGTTTTCTGATCCATTCAACTAGCCTGTGTCTCTTAATTGGTGAGTTTAAGCCATTAATATTTAGGGTTATTATTGAGATATGGTTTGTTCTTCCAACCATAGTTTGTTTATTAATGCTATTAAACCTGATTTGTTTTCCTCTTTGATTATTTTCCCCCCTTTACTGTCCTACCTCCCACTGTTGGTTTTCATTGTTGTTTTCCATTTCCTCTTCCTGTAGTGTTTTGCCAAGGATTTTTTAAGAGATGGTTTTCTAGCTGCGAATTCTTTTAAATTTTGTTTGTTGTGGAATGTTTTAATTTCATCTTCCATCCTGAAGCTTAATTTCGCGGGATACCCGATTCTTGGTTGGAGTCCATTTTCTTTTAGCGTTTGAAATATGTTATTCCAGGATCTTCTAGCTTTTAGAGCCTGTGTTGAGAGATCAGCTGTTATCCTGATTGGTTTACCCCTAAATGTAATCTGCTTCCTTTCCCTTGTAGCTTTTAAAATTCTCTCCTTATTTTGTATGTTGGACATCTTCATTATAATATGTCTAGGTGTGGATCTCTTATGATTTTGCACATTCGGTGTCCTGTAGGCTTCTAGGATTTGGGATTCTGTCTCATTCTTCAAGTCTGGGAATTTTTCTTGTATTATTTCACTGAATAGACTGTTTATTCCTTTGGTATGGAGCTCTGTGCCTTCCTGTATCCCAATGACTCTTAAGTTTGGTCTTTTGATATTATCCCATAGCTCTTGAATGTTCTGCTCATGGTTTCTTAGTAGACTTGCTGAGCTATCTATGTTCTTTTCAAGTTGAAATACTCTGTCTTCATTGTCTGATGTTCTATCTTCTAAGTGATCCACTCTACTGGTAGTATTCTCAATTGAGTTTTTAAGTTGGTTTATTGTTTCCTGCATTTCTAGTATTTCTATTTGTTTGTGTTTTATTACCTCTATCTCCCTGTGAAATTGATCTTTTACTTCCTGGATTTGTTTGTCAATGTGATCTTTCATTGTCTGATTTTGCTGTCTCATGTCTTCCTTGAGACTCCAGATCATCTGAAGCATGTATGTCCTGAGCTCTCTGACATTCCATCTGTTGCAGCTATTACCTCTTCTAAAGTTGAGTTGACCTGCATTGCCTGTGGTCCTTTCTTTCCTTGTCATTTCATACCGCTGGCGTTTCTTTCTGCTTGGTGAAATTGTTGTGTCTTTGATATTTTCCCTCTATTTATTTATATTGCTCTTATATAGTTGAAAAATCACCCTTGCATGGCAGGTAGTGGCTGTGATCCTCCTCCAATTAGTGTGATCCGTCTACCATGCTGGCAGGCCCTAGGTCTGCTTTGCTGGTCGGTCAAAGGTCCACCTACCCAGCAGGAGCCAGGGGCACCTGTGTCACTCCGTAGGTTGCTGGGCCTAACCTCCCGATGGGTTGCAGGTTCGCCTAGCTTGCAGTCACTGGGGGAGGGGCTGGTTCCGCCCGCCCCTCAGCTGGCTTTGGGCCCGCTCTGCTGGTGTTCACAGTCCCCAGCCTACCTGCAGACACTGGGGGAGGGGACGGGCCTAGCCCTCAGCCGTCCGCCGGACCTGTCCTAGTGGGTCCGGTCCGCATTCCCCGCAGGCGCGTGTAGCTGCTGTCACTTGGCTGGTTGCTGGGCCTGACCCGCCCGCCCGTGGCTTGCAGGTTCGCCTCGCTTGCAGCTCACTGCCATCTTTGTTATACCTTATCCTTTGAATAATAACTAACAGTGGTTTTGATTTTTACCATTGCTTTTCAGTTACTATTCTAAATAAGCAAGGACTTTGAAGGAAAAGTTTAGGGCAGTCACTCAAAAATGTCATTAGGATGTAAGGAATTTCATTTCTCAGTGCTTTGTCCTCTTTAATTGGTTTGAGGGCTTGTGTCCTGTGGTTGCTGTCTTATGATTATAAAGTGGCTACTACAACTCCAGGCTTTATTTCTGTTTTCCAGGCACAGAAATGACCAAAGATTTAACATTTGCAGCTTTGTGTTTTATTCCAGGTATGCTAGATCCCTCCTGCACTAACATAGACTCCTTGACAGTCTTTCAGTTATATCCTATAGGCCAGAAGTGGATCAATCAAATATGCCATTTGCTGATAAAATCAATGAGATTTCAATTATTAAACTATATAAAGAGGACACTTATGGACCTATCCAGATTTTCACCTCCTACCTGAATTCACAAGGAAGAGAAAGTTCCACGTTTCATTTTAAATACTCAAAAGACCTTATGAGAAATTGAGTTGAAAATTAAGGACAACCAAGACATTTTCATGACAAATGGGACAAGTTCGGGCAATGGACTGAGCCACTGAGAGCATTGGTAGCATAGGAAAAACGAAATCAACCTGAGAGGTTGCCGTATTTCTGGCCCAGTCCCTAGCTGATAGTAACTTCTCAATAAATGTCCATCTCTACTGCGATGTTGGCCAAGTTTACTTTAAAATTCAAATCTCAGTTTCTTCATCAGTAATATGGGCATGCTAGTGCTGGGACAGATGATGCTTGTCTAACTTTCAATGGACCTTTGAAAGACTTCAGCTCATGACTGTAACTCAAGGTATGAGAAAATGGCATAGATAATGACCAGCTGGTCTACCTGTGTGTTCTCTGAGACACTAAAGAAAAATATTAATTTCTTCATCACATTCTACAGGCGCATTGAAGGTGGGCAGTTTGTTAACTGTTGCTAGCTGACACTCTCAAAGAGATGGGTGAGAAGTGTCCAGGTCTTTCCAGTAACTGTTATTTACTGGGTTGGTAAAGAGAGAATATACCTCGTCTCTCCCGCTCTGATCCCTTCGGCCCAACTGTTGCCCACAGCTACAAGAAAACTCATTTATAGGTGCTCCAGTTCATTAGACGGCTTTGGATCCAACTTTTCTTTTATGATTTTAATAATTAGTTTCAGTGGCCCAGCAGGACTGGCTTCTGCTTCTGGCTAGACAAGCCCACCCAGAATGGTCACAGGTTAAGCTCTTGCCGGTAAACTCCTGCCAGAGTGGAATTTGGCAACAATGGATAAAAGCTCTGCCTTCCTGAGGGAGTGCCCCAGAGTCTCTGCTTCTCACTTCTGGGGAGATCTGGAGAGTGTTTGATTCCCTCCCTTCTCCCTGTTCTCTCCTTCTCTCCCAACAGTTATTTCATTGTTGAAATATTCCAAATAAACAGACCCTTTTCATTTGTTTTGGAGACAGACGTCCTTGTCTTCCCATGGGGGAGCTCTGGAAGCCCAGAAGGTGGTGGAGGATGTTTCTAAATAAAATCCACCTGCAGAAGGGAGCCCATCAACTCTAAGCCCAGCTGACCTGACTTCTAACAGTGGGGTCACCGACCCGCTCCCTCCTGCACTCACATAGACCCCAAACCTGTGTGGTCTTTGCCTGTGCCTCTTCCTACTCTTCCAGCCAAAATGTCCTGCTCATAAGCTCCACCTGACTGATGAACCATCTCATTTAAAGTTGTAGTCCTGCTCTGTCCCCACAGTCCAGATCCCCTTACCAGGCTCTACTTTCATTTGTTCTCTATAGCACTTGTCACCCTATAACCTCCTTCATTCTTTCTGCCTGTGGCTGGCTGCTTGTCTTCTCCACACACAGCTCAGAGACTATGAGCTCCTTGAGGCTGGGAGTCTGCATGCACTGACTGCAGGTGGGTGAGGGAAGAAGCTAGCTTATTATGTCTTTATTGAACATATACTTCTAGGACCCTGACCACATGCCAGGCAGGCACTATTCCAGACACTTGCCAGGCTCCATTTACTTAATCTTAGCAGTGAACCCATAAGGAAAGTTCTCTTATTAACTCTACTGTGCAGGTGAGGAAATCAGGACATGAAGATGCAAACTGGCCCACCAGGATACCTAGCCAGTTGGTGGCACAGCCAGGAGGCAGATTCCACAGTCTTTACTCTTTACTACTATGCTATGCTGAATGAATATTGGCATGCTAGTGCCAATAAAGGGGTGCTTTTCAAACTGGCCTCCAATTTGAAACTTTTAAAAAATATATATTTATTTTTGACTGATATATAAAAACATAAAATTGTACATATTTATGAAATATCATGTGCTATTCTGATACATAAATATACTGGGATATATTTAAATTGGGTTAGTCACATCCATCTTCTCAAACATTTTTTCATTTCTTTATAGTGACAACATTCAAACTCCTTTCTTCTAGCTTTTTGAAATATGTAGTATGTTATTGCTACCTATATTCATGCTAACTTGCAATAGCCCACTAAACTTCTAAAGCACCCTTCACCACCTTTTCCCATTCAGAGTTAGCTCTTCCTCCTTATTACTTACACTGCATTATTCACCTTCTCCACCTGTAGGCTGTATGTCCTTTGAGAGTGATGGCCTACCTCAGGAACTGGCTGAGCAGATGCCTATCAACATTTGCTGGACCAAGTGGGGTTGAAAGAGAACAGACTCATGCACTGTTTGTGGTATGAACGTTACAGACTATGGAGTCCAGAATACTCCAAGATCAAGATCAGCTATATATATATATTTTTTTTTTTTTGAGAGAGAGAGAGAGAGAGAGAGAGAGCGGGTTTTTTTAATATTTATTTTTTAGTTTTCGGTGGACACAACATCTTTATTTTATTTTTATGTGGTGCTGAGGATCGAACCCAGAGCCCTGAGCCACATCCCCAGCCCCAAGATCAGCTATTTTTTTTATTTTTTTTTATTTTTTTTTATTGGTCGTTCATAACATTACATAGTTCTTAATACATCATATTACACGGTTGATTCACGTGGATTATGAACTCCCGCTTTTACCCCGTATACAAATTGCTGTATCACATCAGTTTCCCTTCCATTGATTGACTTATTGCCTCTCTACTGTCTGATGTATTCTGCTGTCTGTCCTATTCTCTACTATACCCCCTCCCCTCCCCTCCCCTCCCCTCCCCTTTTCTCTCTCTACCCCTTCTACTGTAAATCATTTCTTCCATTTGTATTATCTTGTCTTGCCCCTCCTTTCCTCTTATATGACATTTTGTATAACCCTGAGGATCGCCTTCCATTTCCATGCAATTTCCCTTCTCATTCCCTTTCCCTCCCACCTCTCATCCCTGTTTAATGTATATCTTCTTCTCAAGCTCTTCATCCCTACCCTGTCCTTGTTTACTCCCCTTATATCAAAGGAGTCATTTGGTATTTGTTTTTTAAAGATTGACTAGCTTCACTTAGCATAATCTGCTCTAATGCCATCCATTTCTCTCCAAATTCTATGATTTTGTCATTTTTTAATGCAGAGTAATACTCCATAGTATATAAATGCCACATTTTTTTTATCCATTCATCTATTGAAGGGCATCTAGGCTGGTTCCACAGTCTTGCTATCGTGAATTGAGCTGCTATGAACATCGATGTAGCAGTGTCCCTGTAGCATGCTCTTGTTAGGGCATTAGGGAATAGACCGAGAAGGGGAATAGCTGGGTCAAATGGTGGTTCCATTCCCAGCTTTCCAAGAAATCTCCATACTGCTTTCCAAATTGGCTGCACCAATTTGCAGTCCCACCAGCAATGAATAAGAGTGCCCTTTTCCCCGCATCCTCTCCAGCACTTATTGTTGTTTGACTTCCTAATGGCTGCCAGTCTTACTGGAGTGAGATGGTATCTTAGGGTAGTTTTGATTTGCATTTCTCTGACTGCTAGGGATGGAGAGCATTTTTTCATGTACTTGTTGATTGATTGTATGTCCTCCTCTGAGAAGTGTCTGTTCAGGTCCTTGGCCCATTTATTGATTGGGTTATTTGTTATCTTATTGTCTAATTTTTTGAGTTCTTTGTATATTCTGGTTATTAGGGCTCTATCTGAAGTGTGTGGAGTAAAGATTTGTTCCCAGGATGTAGGCTCCCTGTTTATCTCTCTTATTGTTTCTTTTGCTGAGAAAAAACTTTTTAGTTTGAGTAAGTCCCATTTGTTGATTCTATTTGTTAACTCTAGTGCTATGGGTGTCCTATTGAGGAATTTGGAGCCCGATCCCACAGCGTGTAGATCATAACCAACTTTTTCTTCTATCAGATGCCATGTCTCTGATTTAATATCAAGCTCCTTGATCCATTTTGAGTTAACTTTTGTGCACGGCGAGAGATAGGGATTCAGATTCATTTTGATGCAGATGGATTTCCAGTTTTCCCAGCACCATTTGTTGAAGATGCTATCCTTCCTCCATTGCATGCTTTTAGGCCCTTTATCAAATATAAGAAAGTTGTAGTTTTGTGGGTTGGTTTCTGTGTCCTCTATTCTGTACCATTGGTCCACCCGCCTGTTTTGGTACCAGTACCATGCTGTTTTTGTTACTATTCCTCTGTAGTATAGTTTGAAGTCTGGTATCGCTATACCGCCTGATTCACACTTCCTGCTTAGTATTGTTTTTGCTATTCTGGGTCTTTTATAATTCCATATGAATTTCATGATTCTTTTATCGATTTCTACAAGATATGCTGTTGGGATTTTGATTGGCATTGCATTGAACTTATATAGGACTTTTGGTAATATCGCCATTTTGATGATGTTAGTTCTGCCTATCCATGAGCAGGGTATATTTTTCCATCTTCTAAGGTCTTCTTCTATGTCTTTCTTTAGGATTCTGTAATTTTCATTGTATAAATCTTTCACCTCTTTTGTTAGGTTGATTCCCAAGTATTTTATTTTTTGGGGGATATTGTGAATGGAGTAGTTGTCCTCATTTCCCTTTCAGAGGGTTTGTTGCTGATATACAGGAATGCCTTTGATTTATGCGTGTTGATCTTATATCCTGCCACTTTGCTGAATTCATTTATTAGCTCTAATAGCTTCTTTGTAGACCCTTTTGGGTCTGCTAGGTATATAATCATATCATCTGCAAATAGTGATAATTTAAGTTCTTCTTTTCCTATTTTTATGCCTTTAATTTCTTTCGTCTGCCTAATTGCTCTGGCCAGTGTTTCGAGGACTATGTTGAACAGAAGTGGTGAGAGAGGGCATCCCTGTCTTGTACCAGATCTTAGAGGGAATGCCTTCAATTTTTCTCCATTCAGAATGATGCTGGCCTGTGGCTTATCATAGATTGCTTTTACAATGTTGAGGTATGATCCAGTTATCCCTAATTTTTCTAGAGTTTTGAACATAAAGGGATGCTGTACTTTGTCGAAAGCTTTTTCTGCATCTATCGAGATGATCATATGGTTCTTATTTTTAAGTCTATTGATGTGGTGGATAACATTTATTGATTTCCGTATATTGAACCAACCTTGCATACCAGGGATGAATCCTACTTGATCATGGTGTATAATTTTTTTGGTATGTATTTGAATCCGATTCGCCAGAATTTTATTGAGGATTTTTGCATCTAGGTTCATTAGAGATATTGGTCTGTAGTTTTCTTTCTTTGAAGTGTCTTTGTCTGGTTTCGGAATCAGGGTGATGTTGGCCTCGTAGAATGAATTTGGAAGTTCTCCCACTTTTTCTATTTCCTGAAATAGCTTGAAAAGTATTGGTATTAGTTCCTCTTTAAAGGTTTTGTAAAACTCTGCTGTATACCCATCCGGTCCTGGGCTTTTCTTAGTTTGTAATCTTTTGATGGTTTCTTCTATTTCCTCTATTGTTATTGGTCTGTTTAGGTTGTCTATATCCTCCTGGCTCAATCTGGGCAGATCATAAGACTCAAGGAATTTATCTATGCCTTAACTATCTTCTATTTTATTGGAGTATAAGGATTCAAAGTAATTTCTGATTATCTTCTGTATTTCTGAAGTGTCTGTTGTGATATTGCCTTTTTCATCCCATATGCTAGTAATTTGGGTTCTCTCTCTTCTTCTCCTCGTTAGCATGGCTAAGGGTCTGTCAATTTTATTTATTTTTTCAAAGAACCAGCTTTTAGTTTTGTCAATTTTTTCAATTGTTTCTTTTGTTTCGATTTCATTAGTTTCAGCTCTGATTTTAATTATTTCTTGCCTTCTACTTCTTTTGCTGTTGTTTTTCTCTTCTTTTTCTAGGATTTTGAGATGAAGTATGAGATCATTTATTTGTTGGTTTTTTCTTTTTTTGAGGAATGAACTCCAAGCAATGAATTTTCCTCTTAGGACTGCTTTCAATGTGTCCCATAGATTCCGATATGTTGTGTCTGTGTTTTCATTTAACTCTAGGAATTTTTTAATTTCCTCCTTGATGTCTTCTAAAACCCATTGATCACTCAGCAACCTATTGTTCATTCTCCAGGTGATGTTTGATTTTTCCTTTCTTCTTTTATCATTGATTTTCAGTTTCATTCCATTATGATCAGACAAGATGCATGGTATTATCTCTACCTCTTTGTATTGTCTAAGAGTTGCCCTGTGACATAGTATATGATCTTTTTTGAGAAGGTTCCATGTGCTGCTGAGAAAAAAGTGTAGCTACTTGATGTTGGGTTGTATAGTCTATATATGTCAATTAAGTCTAGGTTGTTAATTGTGTTATTGAGTTCTATGGTTTCCTTATTTGACTTTTGTTTGGTAGATCTGTCCAGTGGTGAGAGAGGTGTGTTGAAGTCTCCCATGATTACTGTATGGTGGTCTATTAGACTCTTAAACTTGAGAAGAGTTTGCTTGATGAACACGGCTGCACCATTATTTGGGGCATATATATTTATGATTGTTATGTCTTGTTGGTGTATGGTTCCCTTGAGCAGTATGAAGTGTCCTTCTTTATCCCTTTTGATTAACTTTGGCTTGAAATCTATTTTATTAGATATGAGTATGGACACTCCTGCTTGTTTCCGTGGTCCATATGAGTGATATGATTTTTCCCACCCTTTCACCTATAGTCTATGTACAACTTTTCCTATCAAATGCGTCTCCTGTTGACAGCATATTGTTGGGTCTTGTTTTGTGATCCATTCTACTAGCCTGTGTCTCTTAATTGGTGAGTTTAAGCCATTAACATTTAGGGTTATTATTGAGATATGGTTTGTTCTTCTATCCATATTTGTTTATTGATGTTACTAAACCTGATTTGTTATCCTTTTTGACTACTTTCCCCCCTTTACTGCCCTACCTCCCATTGTTGGTTATCAATGTTATTTTCCATTTCCTCTTCCTGTAATGTTTTGCCAAGGATTTTTTGAAGAGATGGTTTTCTAGCTGCGAATTCTTTTAACTTTTGTTTATCATTGAAGGTTTTAATTTCATCTTCTAACCTGAAGCTTAATTTCGCCGGATACAAGATTCTTGGTTGGAATCCATTTTCTTTTAGCGTTTGAAATGTGTTATTCCAGGATCTTCTAGCTTTTAGAGTCTGTATTGAGAGATCAGCTGTTATTCTGATTGGTTTACCCCTAAATGTAATCTGCTTCCTTTCCCTTGTAGCTTTTAAAATTCTCTCCTTATTCTGTATGTTGGACATCTTCATTATAATGTGTCTAGGTGTGGATCTCTTATGATTTTGCACATTCAGTGTCCTGTAGGCTTCTAGGATTTGGGATTCTGTCTCATTCTTCAAGTCTGGGAATTTTTCTTGTATTATTTCACTGAATAGATTGCTTAATCCTTTGGTTTGGAGCTCTGTGCCTTCCTGTATCCCAATGACTCTTAAGTTTGGTCTTTTGATATTATCCCATAGCTCTTGAATGTTCTGCTCATGGTTTCTTAGTAGACTTGCTGAGCTATCTATGTTCTTTTCAAGTTGAAATACTCTGTCTTCATTGTCTGATGTTCTATCTTCTAAGTGATCCACTCTGCTGGTAGTATTCTCAATTGAGTTTTTAAGTTGGTTTATTGTTTCCTGCATTCCTAGTATTTCTATTTGTTTGTTTTTTATTACCTCTATCTCCCTGTGAAATTGATCTTTTACTTCCTGGATTTGTTTGTCAATGTGATCTTTCCTTGTCTGATTTTGCTGTCTCATGTCTTCCTTGAGACTCCAGATCATCTGAAGCATGTATGTCCTGAGCTCTCTATCTGACATTCCATCTGTTGCAGCTATTACCTCTTCTAAAGTTGAGTTGACCTGCATTGCCTGTGGTCCTTTCTTTCCTTGTCGTTTCATACTGCTGGCATTTCTTTCTGCTTGGTGAAATTGTTTTGTCTTTGATATTTTCCTCCTCGGACCAAGTCTCTCCTCTCAGTAGGCGGGAGTCAATCACTGTGCAGCAGTTCTTCCTCCCGGACTGGGCGAGTCTCCACTCCTGCTGTGGGCGGGGCCTTTCCCAGAGCTGGTCAGGGGTCATTTGCAGTACTGGGGCTGGCAGGTGGGGGGTGGTCGTCTGTAGCTCCAAACCACCAGAGGAGGTTCACAGAGTCGGGCCGGCCGGTGCCTAGCAGACAGCGCCCGCTCCCCCACTCACTGCAAGGTTGCAGGCAGCTGCCGTTTGGCGCCAGCCAGCGGCGGTTCACAAAGCCGCGGCGGGAGTGGGCCCTGGCAGGCAGAGCCCGTTCCTAGGTTTGCTGTAGCGTGTGGGCGGCGGCAGTTCACAGAGCTGGGTGGCGGGGGCCCAGGCAGTCAATGTCTGCTCCTACGTTCGCTGTGACATATGGACTGCAACCACCCGGCAGCGGCCGGTGGTGGATCAGGGAGCCGGGCCTGTGTGGGCCCAGGCAGGCCCGCCCGCTCCTAAGATTGCTGCTACATGTGAGCAGCGGCTGGCTGCGGTTCACAGAAGCAGGCAGCGGGGGCCCAGGCGGTCAATGTCTGCTCCTACGTTCGCTGCAACTTGTGGGCTGTAGCCACCCGGCAGCGGCTGGTGGTGGATCACGGAGCCGGGCCTGTGTGGGCCCAGGCAGGCCCGCCCGCTCCTAAGATTGCTGCTACGTGTGAGCAGCGGCTTGCTGCCGTTCACAGAACTGGGCGGCGGGGGCCCAGGTGGTCAATGTCTGCTCCTACGTTCGCTGCAGCCACCCAGCAGCGGCCGGTGGTGGATCATGGAGCCGGGCCGGTGTGGGCCCAGGCAGGCCACGCCCGCTCCTAAGCTTGCTGCTACGAGTGAGCAGCAGCCATTTGGCGGCTGCTGGAGGGGCTGTGCCACTGATCTGCGTTGCCGAGATTCAGTAGTCTGTGACAAGCAGACACCTCCAATTAAACTTACTAGTTCCCGGTAGGTCTCCTTTCAGTGGAATTTTGCTTGAAGTTTCTCAGCCTGACGCCTGTGGGTGCATTAATGAGTCTCTCTGATCCCCTTACCACGGACGCATTGAATGTGCTGCCTCTTCGCCGGAGGCCATGTTCCAAGATCAGCTATTTTTAAAGGTAATCTTTTTGGTGGTACCCCCCAAAAGATGTTTCCTTGCTTGTCTGATAATATTTGCAGATATTTTGTCACCATAAATACAAGTTTTCTAAAAGTTGGATATGGCTAAATAGTAGAATTGTCACTGATTAAAAAGATAAAGCATAAAAGAGTTAATTTCTTCAGTAGTAAACATCTTAACTTTTATTCTTGTTGTAAGTCCATATCTATATTAGACATATGTTCAATATTCTCAAGAAACATAGTCAGAAGGACCTACCATAAGACACACTGTTCACTCATTTTTTTTTCCTATTCAGCCAACCTGTAGGAGGCACTGTGCTGTGCATTGTGGGGTTACAGAGAGTCTGGCTGCGTGGCATTACACACAGGATGTTGGCCATCTATAGGGAAGGTGTAACTAATGGGCATCAAAACAGATAGAGGGAATTCAAATAATAATAATATCAATAACAGTAGTAACGGCCACTATAATAATAGCTAACAGTTTAAAACTCTTCCAACTTATCAGACGTTTTGCTAAAGGTTTCATTTTAGTTTGATTTTTTTTAAAATTAGTAGACAGTAGAATGCACTTTGATACATCACATATAATAGAGTATAACTTCTCATTCTTCAGGTTGTACATGATGTAGCATCCTACCTGACTTATAGTTTTATATGTATGGTGTATAGAGGGTAACAATATCTGATTCATTCTACTATCCTTCTTACCCCCATATCCTCCTTCCCTCCCCTCTCCCTAATCTAAAATAATTCTATTCTTCTCTAACCCCCCCACCTGGCCTTATTGTGAATTAGTATCCACATATAAAAGAAAACATTTGACATTTGGTTTTGAGGGATTGGCTTATTTTGCTTACCATGATATTCTCCAACTTCATCAATTTACTAGCAAATGCCAACATTATGCTAAAAAAGTTTATATGCAGTGTTTCTGTTTAATTTTCATAGGGAACCCATAAAGATATTATTTGTGTTCCCATTTTGTGGAGAAAAAGACTGAGATGTTACACAACGTATGCAATTTACCTGGTTACATAGTTTCAGAGCTGGAAATCGACCCCAGGTTTATTGAAAACCCAATTTTATATCCTGAGATTGAATCTAATAATGAAAAACCCAGGACCTAGAAAAGGGAAGGTTGCTAGGCCATGCAATATGTATCAAACCTAGGCAAAGTCACAGTTAAGGAGCTTAATGGGAATATTATTATTGTTGTTATTAATTCTATGTCTTAACGGTGATGATAATGTTGAAAAAGTGAACCTGCACCTTTTCCATTCCCACTATGTTAAAGGGAAGGTGTTTGGAGTCATAGTCTAGATGATTTCTTTTAGATTCTTTTATTATTCTTTTCCTCTAGCTTTCTTTTTTCCTTCCCTTTTACTGCCTAATATTGATGCATCGTACTTCCATATCAGATCAAAAGCATATGGGATTTTGAACTTATTGACACTGTTCTGTTAAAAATTACATTTAGAAGCATGTTAAAAGGTCACCTCTCTGGTTACTTATTTCTTGACACTTTGCTAGCATGGACTGTAGCCTTGGTTCATTAGTCAAGGATATTAACAGCCAGGGTTCGGCTTTCTGAGGTCACATGGTTCAGTCTGGGCCCACACATATTTCTAAGGATTGTTGGAGTCTTTATTCTTTAAGAATTTCCCATTAATCTCTGCCCAAGAAGTGCAATAATAGGTTAGTTAGTCATCAGATACAAATCAGAATCATTTCTACAAGTACCTTTAATAGCATTCATTAGTTCTGTGCTTATGTTTTAAGGGAAATGAAGGTGGGGGTGGAAAGTGCCCCCTAGACAACACACAACCTTTTCTTCTTCAAGAGGATCTCATTTTGGAATCACTAAAATTAAGACACAGCAAATGTGTCAAGTCAAATGCAGAATATGTGCTTTTCCCTTGGAAACGAGAGCTCCTACAATCCTGATTTTTCTTTCTTTTTTTTCCCACATAGAGGCATCATCCTTGATCATTATCAGATTTTACAACTCATTGTTCCCTTCTAGTCCACAGGGTGAGGGGATCATGTAAATGGAGAAGCAAGCCCATGGATTATAGAAGGCACAGGATATTAATAACAGCAATAAAAATGTTTACCTACCGTGGGTAGATTGTGTATATAGATAGGATTTGTGTGTGTGTGTGTGTGTGTGTGTGTGTGTGTGTGAGAGAGAGAGAGAGAGAGAGAGAGAGAGAGAGAGAGAGAGAGAGAGAGTGCGTCGACCTCTCCCACTTGGAAAGGAAATATCCGAAGATCAGGAAATGCATTATACAATTTTTGTATGCAATATTAGTCCATTTCTTGGTGGAGACCCAAATCTATTGTGGTGAGAAAGTAATAGATGAACTAACTAGGGACTCAGACTTACTGGCTAGGGTCCAAGAAACATTAAAAAATTGAGCACTGAACATAACAAGTAGGATGGTGCATGCAAATTTAGATGTCTTATTGAAAACAGCACATTTATTAATATATTAGACTTGTAGACGTGAGGGTGTTTTAATACCTCCTCAGAAATTACTCATGGGTCGGCTTCACAGGAATATCGCTTGCATAAGTGTGAGCTTACAGAAATGGTGCCAGGCATCAGCGTGTGGGGCTGGACTATTCTGAAGAAAACTGGGATGCCTATAGTTAACAATATTGTGTGCTGCATTTAGAAATTTGTGAAGAGGGTAGGTCTCATGTTAAGTGTTCTTATCAAAATGAAATAAGACTTAAAAGAAGTAAACTGGAGAAGTGGGCATTGTTATTGTCAAGGAACACCCTTTTTTCTTGTTAATTTATTTAACATGAATTTATTGAATGCTTACTATGTGTTATGCTCCCACCTAAGATACTCTTTATCTAGGAGTACCAAAGATAAAATAAAAAGATCAAAAACATCATTATGCAGAAGCTAGATTTTGGGGGGGTCACATTTCTTAAGATAGAAATTAGGTAGAGTTTACTCAGTTAAGATGTTCACTTTGATGGGTTTCGCCAAATGCATACAGACTTGTCACCACCATAAAAGCAACCAATGTTCAAAACTTTTTATCAGTTCAGCAAAATCCGTGCTGATACTTTTAATCCATATCTTCCTCAGACTCCAGCCTTTCCCAAGTAACAAATCTGATTTTTGTCTCAGTGCTTTTCTTTTTCTTATAATGCATATATCAGTATTGCAGAAAAAAAGTCACATAAATGGAATCACACAAAATATAATATTAAGTGTCAGTTTTCTGTCACTTAGAAGATGCTCATTGGATTCATCCTTGTAGTTTTGTGGATCAGTACTTCACACCCTTATTTCTGAGGCATATTCCATTTTGTTTAGACATTAACCAGGTGGCAGCCTCAATTTTTTTCCAGTTTTAGTGATAAGGGATACAACTACTATGAGTATTTGTGTACAGTATTTCTATTGCATGGAAGTGTGTTTTCATTTTTCTTAGGTAAATCTGCAGTGAAATGACTGGTAAGTGTACGTTTAAATTTATAAGAAACTTTCAAAGAGTTTTTCATAAGATTGAGCCATATTGCTTTTCCACCACCATGTATAAGATCTTGAGTTGATCCACATCCCATTTGGTAGTTGGTGTTATTATTTTAATGTAAGCCATCTGATGATGGGGTCTCATCAAGGCTTTTGCTTGTATTTCACTAACAACTTACAATGCTGGGGACCTCTGCATTGCATTGTTTGTCACCTTGTGGCTTCTTTGGTAAAGTGCTTGGCTCTTTTGTCTATTTTTTAAAATTGGGTTTTAATCTTCTTATCACCGTCATTTTGTGAGTGTGAACATTATGTGTTAAATGGAGATAATGCCTACCTCATGTTTTATTTTTTGTGAAAGTAAAGGAACATTATATACAAAGCAGTGTACCACTGTGCCTAATTGTAGGTGTTAGATAAGTAACTATTACTCCACTGCTCTCATTGAAAAAGAGTGTTCCCATCCTGAGGGGCTTATCAGCTAGTTAAATCCATGTCTTTCACTTTCTTCTGGGTAATGTCTTGATCCACCCCACTCATCATATTCCCTGATTCTGGACTAACTTTTGATAAAATTCTAAATGATAATAAATATATTACATGATAACATATAATCCAATGAACCCCCAGGGATATTTTCATTGTTTAAAGACAGAAATTCCATCTAAAATCTAGAGGGGGCTGTTTGGGTAGAATGACAGGGAGGTAGAGCTGGTTGGCTGTGACATGATTTGGGCTTGCAACCTAGAGAAGTGATATCTTAGAGGCTCATGTCCTGAAGAAATAGAACCCAGGTCTTTTCCAGGATTCTCCAGAGTGGGGATTGGGGGCCTGAGGCAAGAGAAATTCATTTCTTTGAATGTCATACTATAGACTGTCCCAAAGACCAAAAAAAAAAAAAAAAAAAAAAACAACAACAACAACAACAACAACAAAAAACAAAGTGAGTGATTAGGGAATGAAAATTAAAACATCAATGGGATGCCATTTTACAACTCTTAGGCAAAAAACCCACAGTCTGATAACATCAACAAATCCTGACAATGTAAGAAAGTAGAAATTTCCATAGTTTATTGTAAGAGATATTAAAGTGTTAAAACAATTTTTGAGAGAGATTTGGCAAAAATGAAGAACACTGGAGGGGTCTATTTCCTACCACCCCGTAATATCACTTCTATGTTCCTAACTTGAAGAAATTTTTTCATAAGGTTCAAAAGTGTTTATGGCAGCTTTATGAGCCCAGAAAAGCATTTTTCTATTTTAAAATCTTAGTTAATTTTATTTTACTAACAATTTTTAATTAAGCATTTAGCCTTTTTTTTCTCTCTCTCTAGAAATTTCTTTCTCCAAAAAACCTATCATGACCCTGTTATGAACTGGCTTTCTTATCTATTTAATGCTTGGAACATTAGAGTCCTCAAAAAAGGTTTCTACTACCTAAGTAAATTTAACATTATGAACAAGACAATCTGCACTCCACAGGCAAATTTGAAAAAGAGTCTGTAAGAAGTCTTTAAGGAGCAAATTGGGAAATTTAGATAATTTCTTACTGAAGTGCTTAATATCTGGTAATATGAGTACTTGAAATATCTTTGAAATGTCAGTTGGGAAAGGAAAAAAAATTACATTTTCTAAAATAAAACCTTGATTCACTAGAGCCCTCAAATAAAGGGTTTGCACCCTCTGGTTCCCTTTCATAAAGTGGGAAATAATCATACCATAAGTTCGTATTAAGTACTGGTTAAAAAAAGAATCAATGTATCTTTAGAAACATCTTCTATATCTTATGAAGTGTTAGATAATGATTATTGACATTTAATGATTTAAGAGTCAGTTTAAGGTCTTGAAAACACCTCAGTAATTAAAATTATTTGGTTTTGCTCAAAATGCTACTTAAGTAAAATAACAAAATTTGGATAACATGATTTGAAACAGTCAATTCTGGATTTGGGGAAGTCAAATAAAATTAATCAAGAAAATTAATGTGTTTTATGCATAATCTGCTTAGGATAACTTCAAAATGTAGATAGTATGCATCAATAACAAAGTTATCAAACCAATATACTCATGAATCCCTAGAACCAAAAACATAGTGTTAAATATTATTGTCAAGAAATGGAAAATGAGTCCATTATTTCACCTGATAATTCTTCCAATAGGGCAAAAGTGGACAAGCCATATTCTTCAAAGATGTTTACCATATATTTTATTGTCTAACAAAACATTATAGAGAACATAATAACTCACAATATGGGATTGATTATATTATTAAACATATCTATTTACTTGAATACTTTGCAGCTCTTAAATATAATTTAAAGACAAACTGTAAGCCAAAATGAAGGGAATGTCATATAAAAGTGCTATTTTTATTACATGATTAAATTATGCCAAATTTATGAATTCTTATGGACAGAAATTTGAGTGAAGATGGCAAATAGTGGTTCACTTTCATAGGTGTTTTGGGGTCATGGATAAAGTTTTTAATTTTTTTTTAGTTTTTATGCATTTTGTTACCTTTCCTTTTTTTCTGTCATTTAAAAATAACCTTAAATACAACAACCTATTTCCTATGCATTTCGATTTTTCTAGAGCTATGTCTTATTCCTACACACAATGGCCAACATACTATGAACTGTTTTGCAGGTATTTAGAGCTAAATGAATCTTCACTCTTTAAAAATGGGTATAGTTTGCTTACATAAATCACATCATTTTTATAAAAATGAATCTACTTCTTTTTTCCCTTTGGGCTCCTGCAGATGGGATCACTGGCATAAGATATATCTGCCCCAACTTGTTCCCTACTACTTCAACTAAGCTTTCCCTGAGTTTATATAATCCTAACAACCTTAAAAACTAAATAAATAAAAGCCAGAAGAGGTGGACTTCAGAGCACGAAGAGTTTTCTTAAACTCTCAGGGCTCTAATTGTTACATGCAAATTGTTCAATAAATAACATCGGCCATAAAAAGAAAAGATATTAAGAAAAGGATTTAGGCTGACTCAGTCTCATACATGAGACAAAAGGTTAAGTAAATGCCAAGGCCACTGTGCCTCTTCAAACAATGAATATTAGATTTAGAATCATTAATGTCTGCTTAGAAAACAGAGTCATATTGGAGACTCGTATGCCAAAATAACCAATGCCAGAGCTGTTTCTTTTCAATCTGAAATGAAACCATTCTTAAATCAATGGATAAATGTGTGCAGTTAAGAGAGTCAGGGGGGCAATAGCAACAGGTATGTTTAACGGGCAGCCAAACTGAGATCATGTTTTTCCTTTAGTGTAGAAACTTGCACAGTTAATACATATCAGCAAAGTCCCATCAACCTGGCTGAGGACAAACAGGGCTCACTGGTGGCATGAGGCCATAGCAGATTACAATGTTATTGTGTAGGAATGAAAATGTGGCAGCAGGTGCCCAGAGCCAGGCAGGGTTCCCCTAGAGCAAAGAAAAGTGTCTGAAAGCAAGATACTTTGTGGACTCCCTTCGATATTCCCAATCAGTTGAGTCTGTGATACTTTCTGTATCAATCTGGAAATTCTTCAAGCCAAACTTTATTTTGCTGTGAATCTTTTCACTCGGGTTATTCTTTACTCACTATTCTGCCTTCTTGTCAGGGAGCTACTCTGCTGACATAGAGGCAGGCAGATAGGAGAGTGTTTGGGGCTGCTTACATTTTCATAAAGTTTACAAATCTAATTTATATAGCTGTGATTTGTACTGAGTCTTCTAAATACCTTGTGGGATTCCAATGCCTCCATCAAGCCAAAATAAGCCAGAGTACTTCTCAAACGCAGGCATACAGCTTGGCGTCTATCTGGAGAAGTGAAGTATATATTCAAATTCTAAGATTTAGAGGGGAAATTTTGGTGATAAATAATTTTATGATCATTATTCATCTTAATTTGTATGGAAAATATATTTCCTTTGTAAGTTTTATAAAACCCCTTAAATCTCAGCCATTTGTAATGCCTCTGGTTTTGAAAACCATTGGGATTCAACAATAGTTCCTAATTCACTGACTGCTTAAGTATACGCATTCAGTAGAAAACACATTTTAATCCATTGCACCTAATGCATTGAATTTATGATGCTGGTTTCTGAAATCAGATTTTTATTTAGCTAATTATGGAAAATAAAGACCTGTAATTCCAGTGTGAGCCCATTAAGATGGACCTGAAGTGTACATTTTTGAAATTGGAATATTCCTAAAATGGGGTGAAAAACTACAGATGAGAATTTCTGTGATGAGTTATGAAGCGGGTGTGGCAGCTCCTCAGTCACCTAGTAGGGCAAGTTCACCAGGAAATATCAGTAGCTCTGCCCTTGTTTCTCCATTTGGAAAATTAAGTGATACAACCTGCCTCCCTCCTACCCCTACTGTACTTTTTCCATTTCACAGGAATGTTTTATGAGACTCAAGAAAATGTGAAAAGAAACAAATCAACAATAAAAGAGCTGGTTGGTAGAGATAAAATAATTTCATGTGAAATGGCTTAAATGTCTTTAAAGTATGCTCTGAAATTTCAGAGCATTGTTAGTTTTTATACTCTAAATGAGTAGTCATTAATTTGATAGAGCATATTTCTTTTTTTTTCTTATTATAAGGCACTTAGTGAATGCTTCACTCAGTTACCACAATTTCAATTACTGTACGTGTATATGTACTATGTAGAAAATGTATGCATGTATATGTGTATTAGGTATACAAGATATGTATGTATAGCAGATATACAATACATACTTGTATATATGTATATATTTTATATATGTTTCATTTGTACATGTATGAAACTCGGTATGTATAGATTTGTGTGTGGATATAAATAAATGTATTAATGCATACAATGCACACACAGATGGAGAGTGAAGTCCTGTGGTTTATGTGTGTTTGTGAAGGTGGATGTCTATGCACTCCAGTTTAAAACTAAAGGGAAGACACTATCCTCTGAAGCCATTTCCTGAAGAAGCTGGCAGGCCATAAAAGTAGTCACACAACAGATCAACGCTACAGTGAAGTCACTTTGTTAAAGGCTTGCTTTGGGGTTGAATTTCAAAGCAAATTATTCCTAAACTGAGTTACCTTGTTAAAACAAAAAAGTGCAATGGTAAGGTAATTATGACCTTGGAAGTGACCACAGGTGCTGGGAACTGTGGTCCTGACTGAAGTTCCTCATTCCTTGGTTTTATAGAGACAACAGGGTTGAGTTAAGTCTCATGTTGGTCTTCCTCTTTGCTAGAAGGGGCAAGAGGCTTTCTGTGGACATGATGATATAGAAAGCAAAGTGATGTATCTGGGATGGGTTAGTGAGGGGTACAGATTGGCAAACAGTGAGAGAATTGCAGAGAGAAAAAAAAATCAAAACGAGGACAGTATATATATATAAAGTGAAATAAACAACAGGAAGCACAGAATGTGACAGATGCAGAGGCAGAAACAAACAAAACTAGGGACCCCAATTAAGGAGACAAATGAGATAAAGTATAAAAATATAGAAGAAGTTGGAACAGAGCCAAAGTAAAAGAATGTGAACTTGGGGTGGGGAAGCAAAACACAGAAAGCAGGGAGAAACTGGCTGAAGGTGAAGATAAATACAAGGAAATAAATACAAGTGAGATAAAAGGGAGATAGCAAGGACAATAGGAACACTGAGAGGGGACCAGGGAGGCTGGAGGGCATCAGAGAAGTCATCAAGAAAGAGCAAAGACATTACTGGAGGAGGAAAAAGAGAGAAGAAACAAAAAGAAGAAATTCTGTCTTCAACACGCAGGCAAAACAATTGTGTTGAAAGACCCCTTTCCTAAGGGAGCACAGGGGCCTGGAGGGTGGCATCATTGGTAAGGGGAGCAGAGCACTCATCTTGCATGTCTTTCCTGTAGGGATCCATCAGGAGAACCTCCAGTCTATATACAAGGACCTACTTTTGAGCAAAATGACAAAGTCATATGTAAGTGCTTCGTGTGTAGTTGGGACAGTTAGTGTTATAGGAGTGTGGAGGCAAGATAAAGCCATCTTGGCAAGAGACAATAGTAAACTTTTGATTAAGAGTGTCTTAATCTGGAGCTGCAAGGTTGGCTTACTTTCCATGGTAGTGGAGAATGGATGGACATTCTACACTTGGCCCTCGTTACCCTCATGTGCATGTGACATCTGTAAGGGAAGTGATGGACCCCACCACCATCCCCGCTAATGCCCCCACACTGCTTTTATCTGACCTGGTCCTGGTATCAGAAGCTGCTACCCCATCAATATATCTTTTTTTTTTTCATGTTCCTGAAATTGGGGCAATAACACTGCCTCTTATCTCAGGTTTAACTACCTTGCTTGGCCCAAAAACATCTTCATCCATAAATCACCACCCATCCATCCTTCTAGACTTAAGTCAAAGACCACCACTAATTAAATAAAATCAATGAATGCACTGCAGATAAAGTTTCTGTGGTTATTTTCTAAACATGGAAGACCACCAATGGAGGGTAGTTTCCACTTTTCTGGAGGACACAGAGGAGTGGTCATTTCATTTTTCTTCTGTTTGAACAGGCTAGAAAACTAAAACCATGCCCCCAGTTTCCCTTGCATGTACCGTTTGTTGTAAATTGAGTCCAGACAAAAAGTGGGGCATCAGGTGTAGACCATCTCCTTGCCTATTTGTTTCTATGGGGACTCAAATCCCTGAAGACGTGAGGCTCTTGTTGGGTGGCATTCTCTGTCAATTTTACAGTTTACTAAATGTGCTGCAGGTATTTTGGATGGTGACAGTGGGAGCAGAAGCTCCTTTATTTCATCCCCCCTTGTTCCAGTGGCAATCTTGAGGGGACAGCTCCTCTTCCCAAACAGTCCAGGAAATGTTCCTCACAGCTCAGTCTAGAACCTGAGCTTCCATTCTTCCACCAGTTTCCAAGCACCCAATACCCTGTGCTAAATTCTTTCTACTTAAAAATGTTCTCAGTCTGTTCTGTGTCCTCGCTGAATCCTGTCTGGTATGAATTCTATTATAGCAGTTTTCCTGACCTTTTCTTCTTTTCAGTCTCAGTATCTCAGAATATATAGCACAAGGCCAAATACAGAGTAAAACACCCTCAAAAATGGATTCAAATGGATTAAGCGTTTGCATCTAGTTCTCAGTGTAGGGTCCCAGGTAGTGTGGAGATTACCTAAGCTATTTATTTCTTTTTCTTCTCCTGAGTCTTCCTCCACTCCTTCATCAACAATTTGAAAAGGAAAGGAAAAATTCTGACATGTCATACCATTTCTAATTTGCCAATATGTTCCCTATTAACATGTTTTAATATCAAAGTTAGGTGTGAAGTAAAGGAAGGTGAAGACTTGGCTTGGTATATAAGTGCAGATTTCATTTATCCTTGTGCTCCCTTATCCACTGACCACAGCTGCCTAAGAATGCAATTTCCTGTGTGAATTGGCTAGTGAAGAAACCTTAATGCTGAAAGAGAATAGATACATAAGCATCAGGACTTGAATTTTGATAATGGTGCCGATATACTGAAGAATTAAAATGATGTCAAAAGATTTTATTACTGTTGGCTATTTCTACAAGTCACATTGTGATTTCTGCAATTAATACATTTGTATTTGTAGTTAAATATAAACCAGAACTAATAAGAGATCATAAGCATGAGTTTTATAAGCTGCTTCTACCCCACAGTCTTGGGAATTCTAAGATGTTTTAGATATTACATGATGCGGTTATTATCCTCTTTAAGTTTCAACTCACAAATATTGAGTTTACTTTTGTTTTATTTCCCCAATCTATAAATTATTCTAGTTTTAACCATCATCAATTAGAAAAGAAAAGGCAGTATTTTTTATTAATTTTCTTTAGGTTGTCTTACAAATTTCCTAGTCCATCCCAAATACTTGCCGATGAAAAACAAGAACAGAATAAATGAAACAGAATAAATGAAAGTTGAGAAATTTAAGGAAAATCAGGATACTGATTTATTGTTGAAGGCAAGCTGTAATCTCAGAAAGAAAGAAGAATAGGAAGAAGAAGCAGCAGTTCTTTTAGTGTTGCCTAAAAATGCCACCATTCAGACTTATAAATGAATTTCCCCAAAATATGTTCCTGTGATTTAGTTAAAAATGTTACAGGGAAAAGATACATAATACATTAAGTGCTTTGGCATTCTGCATATGTTGACTAGTGCTTTTGATGGCATCATTACTTAACTGGGTAGTCCCATAGCCCAAATCTAACTTCTCAGCCTTTTTCTTGATAGAGGACAGTACTGAAAGCCATTACTATAATTTGGATCTGGTATGTCCTCAAAAGTCCCATGTGTAAAGGGTCTTGGTCCTTAGTTTGGCACTATTTAAAGGTGGTAAAAAATCTTTCAGAGGTGTGGCCTAGTTGGAAGTTTTAGGTCATTGGAGTCATGGGCTTGGAGGGAATGTGGGACACCAATCTCCTTCTCTTTTGCTCATCTGTCTACAAGGTGAACAATTCTGCTCTACCACATGTTCCTTGCCATGATGTGTAGCCTCACCATAGGCCAAACAGCAATAGGGCCAACTGACTATGGACTGAAACCTTTAAAACTATGGACCCAAAGAAACCTTTTCTCTATTAGCTCAGATATTTTGTTACAATAACTCATAATTCACTAGCACACCTTCCACTTGCTACCATATTTATAATTAAGAATCAAGAACGTATCTGGACAAGTCAACCGTTTTTTTTTTTTGTTGTTGTTGTTGTTGTTTGTCTCAGAAAGGAGTTGAGTTCATCAAATTGAAGCCAGATTTTTTTATATATACCAAGACAGTGCTCAGCATACAGACTAATGAATTTATACTTTACTTGTTATTTTTTTCTTTTACTTTCTATATGCTAAACAAGAAAATTATGGAGATGAACTGTAGTCCCAGCCCATAGTCTGAGTGACATAGGGGCATCAACAAACTTGCCCAGCTCTGTGACACTTCCTACCAGAAAGGCATCAACCTTGTCCTCTGGGAACTCTGATGGGCAACCCAGATGGGAGCTCTGAATTTGCACTCAGTAAACACACAAAATATGTTGCAGTGGCAATGAAGGACAAGTTGATGTCATTATGTTTCTTTTAGAGAAAAAAAAATCCTGAGATGCAGGGGAAAAAAAATGAAAGTAAACTTTCCACAGTCATCATGCATAGCTGAGATTAGAACCATTTCTGAAGGCAGTGACTCAGCCCAACAAAATAGATGTGCTGTTCCAGCATCACTTGGCAAAAAGCCCTTTGTGCCATGGGTACAAAAGATGCTACATTTTGTTTCATATTCAAAATATGTTATATAATCCAGTTGGAATTCACTGAAATTATGCTCCTCACTCCATTCCAGATCCTTAAGGGATACCTAGAAATAACATTATTGGCAAAGTGCCACATAGTTTCTAGTTGGTGTTGCCTTTACAAAGTTAGTTATACCTTTTGATTTTATCCTTCATGTTAAGTGCCTACCATCTCCTTGTTGTGCAAAGGGTCAGAATCAACTGGTGACCCAACTTTTCTCTCCCTCTTATTTGATCAGAATGTACAGCAGACTCATTCTTTCTGAGCACCACACCTGCATCTTCTCTTCTGTCCCCTGCCTCTTATTGACATCATGACACCCCAATTCTTCCAATCTAACTTGCCAGCTTATCTCTAAGCTCTCCTGGTTAACAACTCTCTGGATTGTCTTCCTACATTTCTCCTGGCAACAATGTATTGTCCACCAGATCCCAGGACTCTGAAGTCTCTCTTCTGCCTATCATTTTAAAATCATAGCATGGCCCCACCACATTTTCAGGCTCCGGTTCATTGGTTCTTTCTTGATCCCTTTTTCAAAAAGTCATTTCCTCACTCTCCTCAAACCCACCTGGAGTTCCCACATTTCTATTTTTTTTTTGATTGGGTTACTGGCCTTCTTTGGATTACCCTCTTCTTCACATTGGCCTTTCCTAATCCAATCCATTGACAAAGTTCCACTTTTCAGCCTCCTGAAATCCTTCTGGATAACTCTAGTGAATCAGGTTTTCCTACTAAATTCTCAAAGACCATATAATCCATACCTTTAATTTGGCTCTTGCTGAAATAGAACTTTTCATGCTAGAGTGTCAAATTGTTCCAACTATTTATTGAGGACCTAATACCTACCAGCAATTGAGAGAAACGATTTACTTACATCATCTTAATAAAGTCATGCAGAAATCAAACAAGTCAGAATCCCTTTTTTTCTGATGGGAAAACCAAAGTCCAAGGAAAATGAATCCCTAAAGGCCCTGGAACCTCATGGTTAGTGGTACTTTCCTCTGGACTATAGCTTTTCTGTCAGAGTTGGTCTATGCAATCTCCATTGTGATAATGTGCTAAAAAATACCTTGACAAAAAGAACCATTCCTCCTTCCCATCAGCATTGACATGGTACAAATCCTGATGGATAGAGTGAATAAATACTTTTGTTCTATGGGTTCTCTGTAACTTGTGTTCTAAAGAAAGTGTAACTGAGCCAACGAGAGCCAACTTCAGGTTCTAAATATCCAGCTACATTTAGATTCTGCAGGTGAAATACCCACTGTTATTCCTTAAGGGAATTTAGCGGATTTATCCATGATGGGGAAAGGGAAAATCTTAGAACCCTTATTGTCAGTGAGCTAGGAGCCTCTGGCCCTGCTTTCCTTACCTTTTGTTCTGGGGTTAGGATACATATGTTTCCAGTTTATGTTTTCACGAGGAAGGTGGCAACAGAAGAACTGTGAATTTTCATGGATCTGCTCTGTGGAATTTAGTGCTCCACAAGAAAAAAAAAAAAAAAAAAAAAAACTTCGATCATTTTCCTTCAATATAATTAGGTGTTCCCAAGTGGCCTGGGTACGAAGTGCTGACCTGCTATGCATCCACGGTGCCAGGGGGAAGGGGTGGCAGTCCTGCTTGAGACAAGGCTCCTCTGGATGTCAAAAGCCTTCATTATAACCAGGTTAGGAATAGGAAAGTCGAGTGTCTGAGATTTCTCAAAACACCAAAGAGAGGTATGACTTACTTTAAGTTCAAAAAGTTCATGTCTGCACAGCCAGTGATTAAGAAAATTTTTCATAAACCTCAGAGGTTCTGTGAAGATTCGGGCTACCAAGAATGTCAGTCCCAGTGATGAAAGATAACTGGAGTCAGGTTAAAGAATAATGTTTGCATCTTAACTGTGTGGGTTCAAGAAGCTATACCCCACTAGAGTTAGCTAATATTATGCTAGCTTTGAAAAGAGAGATGTTTTTGTGACTAGGATAACCTAGTGAGAATAAAAAGTCTGATTTGATGAAAATCCTCTGGTAAAATTAGAACCTGCTTCTGTGCTTATTCAAGGAAAATGGAAAGTAATGAGAATTAAAAGAGTAGCAGAGGAATCTTGCAAAAATCCTGACAAGATGGCAATTTAGAATTCAATAGAGTTGATTTTGTCTTTCTCTACAGTTTCATCAGTTTTTCCCTCTTCCTTCCCATTGCTTTTTCTTTCCATCTCTCTCAAATAGAGACACATGTCTTCTTTCTTCGTAAGTTCATTATATCCATAAAAGGACCATTTTGGAGAAGTGCATATAAGCTTTTAAAGAAGAGTTTCTTTTTGAACAATGGGGAGATGCTGCAGATCAGCAATCCATCAACAGTCACTTGAGGCAAACTTGGTTCAGGTGCAGGGTTAAGTTCTGCAGAGAGGGCAAGAGGCTGATTTTAGACAAGCTTCAAGAACCTAGCCTGACAGATGGCATTTTCCTGGGATATCATGATTTGGAAACTGTTTATTATGTCAAGAATCAGGAATAGAACTAGGAATGGGTATCAGAGACAACCAGCAAATTTAACAGAGAGGCCCAGGAAGGGGCTGAAACTAGGATAAGATTGAAGTGCTACCCATAGAGGATACAGAAACAGTTAAGGGCCAATCAGGAAGCACAGCATTAACTGATTTGAAATAGCATACATTTGTTAATCAGGGCCTAATGGGTGCCCTACTCTGTGCTCTGCAAGCTTCAGAGTGTGAATACAGGTCAGGACAGACTAGTGTAGCAATCCAGACTCTAAAGTCAAAGCAAAAGGCACAAGGACAAGAATCAAGAGCAAAGTAAGCTATGGAAATCTCAGTCCCAGGGACCATAAAAAAACACCATTAGGGTTTGTTCCTGCTAGAGTGGCTCCTGATTTTGTGCCCAGCCAGACTGCGGCATCTATTCATATATTTTAATGTTTTCAGCAGACATCTGAAAAAAAATCTTTGTTTGTATGTGGTGCTGAGGATTGAACACGGGCCGCATGCATGCCAGAAAGAACACAATCTTCTAATTCTGCTCAATAAAGAGGAAGCCAACAAACAAGACACACCACAACTTCAGAAGTCAATCAGGTTTATACATTAGGTCCAGCAACCTGCCGAGTGAGAGAACAGCTACACGCGCCTGCAGGGAACGCGGACAGGACCCACAAGTAGGACAGGGCCGGCGGCTTGCTGAAGGGCAGGCCCGTCCCCTCCCCCAGTGTCTGCAAGGTAGGCGGGACTCTGACCACCGGCGGATGGGCCGAGCAGCCTGCTGAGGGGTGGAACAGGCCCCTCCCCCAGTGACTGCAAGCTAGGCGAACCTGCAACCCATGGGCGGGTCAGGTCCAGCAACCTGCCGAGAGACAGAACAGCTACACACGCCTGCAGGGAACACGGACAGGACCCACAAGTAGGACAGGGCCGGCGGCTTGCTGAGGGGCAGGCCCGTCCCCTCCCCCAGTGTCTGCAAGGTAGGCGGGACTCTGACCACCGGCAGATGGGCCGAGTGGCCTGCTGAGGGGTGGAACCGGCCCCTCCCCCAGTGCCTGCAAGCTAAGCGAACCTTAGACCCATCGGGAGGTTAGGCCCAGCAACCTCTGGAGTGACACAGGTGCCCCTGGTGCCTGCTGGGTAGCCGGACCTTTGACCGACCAGCAGAGCAGACCTAGGGCCTGCCAGCATAGTAGACAGATCACACCAATTGAAGGAGGATCACAACCACTACCTGCCCTGCAAGGTGATCTTTCAACCATACAAGAGCAATATAAATAAATAGAGGGAAAATTTCAAAAACACAACAGTTTCACCAAGCAGAAAGAAATGCCAGCAGTATGAAAAGACAAGGAAAGAAAAGACCACAGGCAATGCAGGTCAACTCAACTTTAGAAGAGGTAATAGGTGCAACAGATGGAATGTCAGATAGAGAGGTCAGGATATACATGCTTCAGATGATCTGGAGTCTCAAGGAAGACATGAGAGAGCAAAATCAGATAATGAAAGATCACATTGACAAACAAATCCAGGAAGTAAAAGATCAATTTCACAGGGAGATAGAGGTAATAAAAAACAAACAAATAGAAATACTAGAAATGCAGGAAACAATAAACCAACTTAAAAACTCAATTGAGAATACTACCAGCAGAGTAGATCACCTAGAAGAGAGAACATCAGACAATGAAGACAAAGTATTTCAACTGGAAAAGAACATAGACAGCTCAGCAAGTCTGCTAAGAAACCATGAGCAGAACATCCAAGAATTATGGGACAATATCAAAAGACCAAATTTGAGAGTCATTGGGATACAGGAAGGCACAGAGCTCCATACCAAAGGAATAAACAGTCTATTCAGTGAAATAATACGAGAAAACTTCCCAGACTTGAAGAATGAGACAGAATCCCAAATCCTAGAAGCCTACAGGACGCCGAATGTGCAAAATCACAAAAGATCCACACCTAGACACATTATAATGAAGATGTCCAACATACAGAATAAGGAGAGAATTTTAAAAGCTGCAAGAGAAAGAAAGCAGATTACATTTAGGGGTAAACCAATCAGGATAACAGCTGATCTCTCAACACAGACTCTGAAAGCTAGAAGATCCTGGAATAACATATTTCAAACACTGAAAGAAAATGGGTTCCAACCAAGAATCGTATATCCGGCGAATTTAAGCTTTAGGATAGAAGATGAAATTAAAACCTTCAATGATAAACAAAAGTTAAAAGAATTCGCAGCTAGAAAACCATCTCTTCAAAAAATCCTTGGCAAAACATTGCAGGAAGAGGAAATGGAAAATAAAATTGAAAACCAACAATGGGAGGTAGGACAGTAAAGGGGGGAAAGTAGTCAAAGAGGATAACAAATCAGGTTTAGTAACATCAATAAACAAATATGGATAGAAGAACAAACCATATCTCAATAATAACCCTAAATGTTAATGGCTTAAACTCACCAATTAAGAGACACAGGCTAGTAGAATGGATCACAAAACAAGACCCAACAATATGCTGCCTACAGGAGACGCATCTGATAGGAAAAGATATTCATAGACTGAAGGTGAAAGGTTGGGAAAAATCATACCACTCATATGGACTGTGGAAACAAGCAGGAGTGTCCATACTCATATCCAATAAAATAGATTTCAAGCCAAAGTTAATCAAAAGGGATAAAGAAGGACACTTCATACTGCTCAAGGGAACCATACACCAACAAGACATAACAATCATAAATATATATGCCCCAAATAATGGTGCAGCTGTGTTCATCAAGCAAACTCTTCTCAAGTTCAAGAGTCTAATAGACCACCATACAATAATCATGGGAGACTTCAACTCACCTCTCTCACCACTGGACAGATCTACCAAACAAAAGTCAAATAAGGAAACTATGGAATTCAACAACACAATCAACAACCTAGACTTAATTGACATATATAGACTATACCACCCAACATCAAGTAGCTACACTTTTTTCTCAGCAGCACATGGAACCTTCTCAAAAATAGACCATATATTATGTCACAGGGCAACTCTTAGACAATATAAAGGGGTAGAGATAATACCATGCATCTTATCTGATCATAATGGATGAAACTGAAAATCAATGATAAAAGAAGGAAGGAAAAATCATGCATCACTTGGAGAATGAACAATAGGTTGCTGAATGATCAATGGGTTTTAGAAGACATCAAGGAGAAAATTAAAAGCTTCCTAGAGTCAAATGAAAACACAGACACAACATATCGGAATCTATGGGACACATTGAAAGCAGTTCTAAGAGGAAAATTCATTGCTTGGAGTTCATTCCTCAAAAAAAAAGAAAAAAAACAACAAATAAATGATCTCATACTTCATCTCAAAATCCTAGAAAAAGAAGAGCAAAACAATAGCAAAAGAAGTAGAAGGCAAGAAATAATTAAAATTAGAGCTGAAATTAATGAAATTGAAACAAAAGAAACAATTGGAAAAATTGACAAAACTAAAAGTTGGTTCTTTGAAAAAATAAATAAAATTGACAGACCCTTAGCCATGCTAACGAAGAGAAGAAGAGAGAGAACTCAAATTACCAGCATACTGGATGAAAAAGGCAATATCACAACAGACACTTTAGAAATACAGAATATAATCAGAAATTATTTTGAATCCTTATACTGCAATAAAATAGAAGATAGTGAAGGCATAGATAAATTCCTTAATTCTTATGATCTGCCCAGATTGAGTCAGGAGGATATAGACAACCTAAACAGACCAATAACAATAGAGGAAATAGAAGAAACCATCAAAAGATTACAAACTAAGAAAAGCCCAGGACCGGAAGGGTATAAAGCAGAGTTTTACAAAACCTTTAAAGAGGAACTAACACCAATACTTTTCAAGCTATTTCAGGAAATAGAAAAAGAGGGAGAACTTCCAAATTCATTCTACGAAGCCAACATCACCCTGATTCTGAAACCAGAAAAAGACACTTCAAAGAAAGAAAACTACAGACCAATATCTCTAATGAACCTTGACGCAAAAATCCTCAATAAAATTCTGGCGAATCGGATTCAAATACATATCAAAAACATTATACACCATGATCAAGTAGGATTCATCCATGGGATGCAAGGCTGGTTCAATATACGGAAATCAATAAATGTTCTTCACCACATCAATAGACTTAAAAATAAGAACCTATGATCATCTTGATAGATGCAGAAAAAGCTTTCGACAAAGTACAGCATCCCTTTATGTTCAAAACTCTAGAAAAATTAGGGATAACTGGATCATACCTCAACATTGTAAAAGCAATCTATGTTAAGCCACAGGCCAGCATCATTCTGAATGGAGAAAAATTGAAGGCATTCCCTCTAAGATCTGGTACAAGACAGGGATGCCCTCTCTCATCACTTCTGTTCAACATAGTCCTCGAAACACTGGCCAGAGCAATTAGACAGACGAAAGAAATTAAAGGCATAAAAATAGGAAAAGAAGAACTTAAATTATCACTATTTGCAGATGATATGATTCTATACCTAGCAGACCCAAAAGGGTCTACAAAGAAGCTATTAGAGCTAATAAATGAATTCAGCAAAGTGGCAGGATATAAGATCAACACGCATAAATCAAAGGCATTCCTGTATATCAGCGACAAACCCTCTGAAACGGAAATGAGGACAACTACTCCATTCACAATATCCCCCCCAAAAATAAAATACTTGGGAATCAACCTAACAAAAGAGGTGAAAGATTTATACAATGAAAATTACAGAACCCTAAAGAAAGATATACAAGAAGACCTTAGAAGATGGAAAAATATACCCTGCTCATGGATAGGCAGAACTAACATCATCAAAATGGCGATATTACCAAAAGTTCTCTATAAGTTCAATGCAATGCCAATCAAAATCCCAACAGCATTTCTTGTAGAAATAGATAAAAGAATCATGAAATTCATATGGAATTATAAAAGACCCAGAATAGCAAAAACAATACTAAGCAGGAAGTGTGAATCAGGCGGTATAGCGATACCAGACTTCAAACTATACTACAGAGGAATAGTAACAAAAACAGCATGGTACTGGTACCAAAACAGGCGGGTGGACCAATGGTACAGAATAGAGGACACAGAAACCAACCCACAAAACTACAACTTTCTTATATTTGATAAAGGGCCTAAAAGCATGCAATGGAGGAAGGATAGCATCTTCAACAAATGGTGCTGGGAAAACTGGAAATCCATCTGCATCAAAATGAATCTGAATCCCTATCTCTCCCGTGCACAAAAGTTAACTCAAAATGGATCAAGGAGCTTGATATTAAATCAGAGACATGGCATCTGATAGAAGAAAAAGTTGGCTATGATCTACATACTGTGGGATCAGGCTCCAAATTCCTCAATAGGACACTCATAGCGCAAGAGTTAACAACCAGAATCAACAAATGGGACTTACTCAAACTAAAAAGTTTTTTCTCAGCAAAAGAAACAATAAGAGAGATAAACAGGGAGCCTACATCCTGGGAACAAATCTTTACTCCACACACTTCAGATAGAGCCCTAATAACCAGAATATACAAAGAACTAAAAAAAATAGACAATAAGATAACAAATAACCCAATCAACAAATGGGCTAAGGACTTGAATAGACACTTCTCAGAGGAGGACATACAATCAATCAATAAGTACATGAAAAAATGCTCACCATCCCTAGCAGTCAGCGAAATGCAAATCAAAACTACCCTAAGATACCATCTCACTCCAGTAAGATTGGCAGCCATTAGGAAGTCAAACAACAATAAGTGCTGGAGAGGATGCGGGGAAAAGGGCACTCTTGTTCATTGCTGGTGGGACTGCAAATTGGTGCAGCCAATTTGGAAAGCAGTATGGAGATTTCTTGGAAAGCTGGGAATGGAACCACCATTTGACCCAGCTATTCCCCTTCTCGGTCTATTCCCCAAAGACCTAATAAGAGCATGCTACAGGGACACTGCTACATCGATGTTCATAGCAGCTCAATTCACGATAGCAAGATTGTGGAATCATCCTAGATGCCCTTCAATAGATGAATGGATAAAAAAATGTGGCATTTATACACAATGGAGTATTACTCTGCATTAAAAAATGACAAAATCATAGAATTTGGAGGGAAATGGATGGCATTAGAGCAGATTATGCTAAGTGAAGCTAGTCAATCTTCAAAAAACAAATACCAAATGACTCCTTTGATATAAGGGGAGGAAACAAGGACAGGGTAGGGACAAAGAGCTTGAGACGAAGATTTACATTAACAGGGTTGAGAGGTGGGAGGGAAAGGAAGTGAGAAAGGAAATCGCATGGTAATGGAAGGTGATCCTCAGGGTTATACAAAATGACATATAAGAGGAAAGGAGGGGTAAGACAAGAGAATACAAATGGAAGAAATGATTTACAGTAGAGGGGGTAGAGAGAGAAAAGGGGAGGGGAGGGGAGGGGAGGGGGGATAGTAGAGAATAGGACAGACAGCAGAATACATCAGACACTAGAAAGGCAATATGTCAATCAATGGAAGGGTAACTGATGTGATACAGCAATCTGTATACGGGGTAAAATTGGGAGTTCATAACCCACTTGAATCAAACTGTGAAATATGATGTATTAAGAACTATGTAATGTTTTGAATGACCTACAATAAAAAAAAATTAAAAAAAAAGAAAAACACCATTAGGTCCCTGCTGAACCACCACACTGTGCTGCAGTCTGCTTATTTCCAAGGATTAATGTTTTATCCCTGGGGGAACCTGCCATGGATACACTCTCACTCTAGAAGCCAAGAACATTCTAAGTCCCTGAGGACCTTTCTTCTTGTTGTCCAGACTAGCATGCAGGGGAAAAATACAGCGTCGTGGAGAGATGTGGACAATTAAATCTTATTCATGGTGCTGGTGTAAGGGGTAGTGATAATTATCAACATGAAGTATCTCATACAGTGCATGGCCTTTACTGCAGCTCAGAGAAAAATCTCCATCCTATCATGACCAGTTGGATGGTTTGGGGCAAAGCAGAGCTCCTGTGAACCTCAGTTTCTATATTTGTGAATTGGGTATCACAATCCCCCTGTGTCTGCCCTCGGTTTTTTCTGTCCTCAGATCCCTGTTCTGCCTTTTCTCATGCCCTGCTCTGTTCTAGAGGGATGACCATGCAAACTGCATATCTCTGTCTTCTGGCCAGTGTGGGCACTGTTGAGAGAATGGAGGACAAAGGAATGAGAGATTTCTCTCCCAGTCTCATTGCCTTGGATGGTATTTCTGGAACTGGCTGTCTTTGCTCTTTCATTCCAGTCCTTTCTGGGCTCTTAAGAATTTTTCCTTTCCCTGCCAATCTGAGGGTGCCTCCTCACTCCTCTTTGGATTTTCAGCTCTTGCATTACCTCTGTTAACAATTCACTGTCTTAAATTCTCTGTCTCTAAAACTCCTGCTTATAAATATTTCAAGGGGTTTTCCTTTCCCTGCTTAAATCCTAACGCACCTTCCTTACAGAATTGTTGCAATGGGTAGTGATAATTATAGACCTGAAATATCTAGTACAATGCTGGGGAAATAGCAAAGCGCTCAGACCTTTGCCACATACCTATGGATGCATAAGAAGTCTCGTGTTAGCTCTTCCAGTCCCTAGGTAGACTCCATCCCATTGCTCATTGCACCCGTGGTGCCCATACTCTGCCTGGAAACACCATGTTTGGTAGCAATACATAGATAGCTTTACAGGAGAGGTTTTTACATGAGAGGTTAGATAGCATTTTCAAAATAATATTTTATCCCTCTTGGTGCTAGGAATGGGAGGTTCTGAATAATTCTTATTGCTGAAGTAAGACCCGGATATTCCCGCTGCACCCTTAGGGTAGTTTGTGACAACTACCTGTTGTCCACTTAGTCCAAAGCTGGGCATTCCCTCCTATTGATCAGATGCTTTCTCACATAGCCTGAGGGGGTTGTGCATGGGGCCAGGCAGCTGGGACAGATCCTGGAAAATTATCACAGGTCAGGTTTTCTTGGCCACAGTATAAGTGTCTGCATTCACCTAGAGAAACAGGAGCGTTGCGCTGCCATTATCACTTTACAGGTGTCTTTGCTACCCTTTGCCTAGAAGCATAATTAATATCATTTTATTGCCTGCTTCATTGTTAAAAGTCAGAAGTATTTGACTCTCTCCACCATTGTTAATCCTCAGGATAAACACTCCTTTCTTGAGAACTGGGACGGTGTTTCTGAGACCCTTCTAGACCATCCTTGGTATGATATTTGCTCTCTCGGAACCACAGAGTCCTCATCTATAAACCTAGAATAATAGCACCTTCCTGTAATATTCTTTGGATAATCACAAGCATGCACACACTGTTTAGAAACCAGGGATGCTTGAAGTAGACAAGCCACCTCACTAAGACCCAGCCCAAGACTCATGGATTGCCGAGGACGTTAAGCTGAATCTCAAGACTTTGCAGGACAGCCCAGTGCCCCTATAGTCTCCAGTGGCTCATTTAGAACTCTCATTCTACTTCTTATGTCAACTTAAGATACAAGAAGATAGGCCATGTTAGGTTCTGTGGAAGCTACACAATTAGAGTAAATCATGACTTCTCTCCCCCAGAAGATTACGGTTCAATTGAGGAGAGAAAAGCACAATATATTTTCCCTTCTCCCTAGCTTACCTGCCATAAATAAGGCCTCATTCTTTGCCAGTGTGAGCTGTTTTTTTACAGGATGAGGCCTAAAGGTTACTGGTGGCAACTATAATATCTGTCAAACTGTCTCAAGTAAATTTGACAATAAAAGCAAATCCCAAGCTAATTGGGAAGCCCCCAAGCTAGACCACCTAAAATTCCTTCCTTAGGGCTAAGTTTACTTGGACTGACCCATTGGAAAGTACTCATCCTAAAGTGAGACCTCCTTGCTTTTCTAGTAATTAACTTTAAAAAAATTTTCATTTTCCCTCCTTGACTTTATCCGCATTAAGCTCTTATCTCCAAAGCTTGCTTGAAAATTTTGCTGAAAAAAATTTGGATTTCTTTTTCTAGAAAAAAAGGCCAATTATTTATGAACCCAGCACCTAGTATTCTTTGATCATTCAATTCTTCCTTCTCCAATTAAAAAAGAGAGAAAACACTTTTTCCCTAGCTCAGGACCCAGAAGATGGTTTTGGTCTTCCTTGAAGGAAAGATATTTCAGGAATCCTTATGTCATATTTAACAGAAGGGCAGTTGGGCTGGATGTACAAATTATGGAGCTGCGTTTGAGTGCTGCTTTCTCTGATTTGGAGAGTTCAAGACTAGATGGAAAACATTTTTGAGCATCCATGGAATCATCCAGAAGTTTTCGTGGAGGAGGAGAATGGACAAAAGTGGGGATGGAGGGGCTATAGTATTTTGTTTGCTCAGCTCAGGGTTCTTTTCTTATTTGATGATCCAGCAATGTAAACTTTCAACAACTCTCTCTTCTCCTTGTACCCCTTCTTCCTTTTTCTTTTCCCATCTTCTTTCTTCTTTTGCAGGTTTCTTCCATCTGTAACGTCAGCGATAATCACGAAGATATTGTTGCTTAGGCAATTCCGGGGAGTCAGAAGTGGGCTATAATTGAAGAGTTCATTACCAAGATCAGTTGGTTCCCTGATTACAGTGGCAAGGTGAAATATTTATCCTCACCAAAAGCCTCCAGCACAACTGTTTTCCAAGTCGCCCACTTCTCATTCTTTTTTCATTCGTACCCCAATGAGCTTGTCAGCAAAATTAAAGGTATGTCATTCACATCGTGCCTGCATTGCAAAGGACTATAAACCTGCCGACCTCTTTGATGAAATAAAAGGGTTTTATTTATGATTCATGTAGGAATATGAGGTTATTTTTATTCCATCAGTACACTAATAATCAGACGAGGGCTCTGGAAATGAGGAGCCCACTGACAGCGAAGGCTCTGATAAAGGGGAACCCTCTAGGGTGTTTGCCCCTCTTTGTAATCTTTTTTCTAGTGCGAGGTTATGAGCATGGCAGAGTGTGAGCCATCTATAAGGCTTGGCTGCAGGAACAAAGACAGTTGCAATCTGGCAGGACTTGGGATACCATCTGATGAAGGAGGTGGAAAAAAAAAAGCAATCCCTTCCACAAAGAAAGGTTTTCGCTCTGGCCTCAGGGGAGCAATTTGGAGCCTCCCCAGTTTCCTGTGATGTCTCCAGTTCAAAAGACAGCTGATCCTCCAGCCTGCACTCCTACTGGGCATTCTAGCCAAAGTTAAAAAAAAAATAATAATATAAAAAGATAAGTAAAAGAAAAAGAAAGAAAGAAAAGCCCAATTGGCCAGGTTCCTTCCACAATCATTAACCATTTGTTCCTGCCACCCAATGTCCTTGGTTAAGGTGATCTGACTTAAAGGCAAACAAATGTGGAGGAGTATATTTCAAAGGACACCCTTGCCTTGTTATTTCAAATACTCCCATAATTTAGGGCCCCTTTCATCTTTGTTCCTGCTCTAGGAAGTACTTGGAAGATATTTTAATTCAAGTTGGGGGTAAATTCTCATTCCTACCCATTACTCCCATTGAGATGACCTAAAGCAATTCTGAATAAAAAGTTATCACAGCATGAACTGGGCAGCATTAAGGCCTGTGATTTGTTCAACAGTGACATCTTGGCAGAGAAACACAAAGACATACCATCTACTGAGGATGAAGGGCAAGGAAGTTCACTGGAAGAAGGAAAATAATACTAATCCTTTATTCAATAAGCAGTGAGTAAAACGAGGTGCTTTTCTTTTAAAGTTAAGGAAGTGGAAAGTATATTTAAAATGGTATTATCCATGGTGCTGGAGTGGTTATCTGAGGGGTCCTGGTGAAAGATTTGTTGTTGTTGTTTTTTATGACAAAGTGACAGTGAATGTTATCTGCTGTACTTATGTATATGCATCTGTGTGTCTACCTAGAGAGGACAGGCTGGTGGGGGTCGTTTGCAAAGCAGGGGTCCTGGCTGATCCTTTGGAATTGACAGTTCAGTTCCCCAGGGTTTTGCCTTCTCCACTCCATACAAAAGAGTGTCTTTTCTCTGAAGATGTTTTTGCACCATTGACTGAAATGTACTTTGAGTGACATCAGAACATTCTTCCAGGGGAGCCTAATCCCTGGAGGTGTCCTCTGTGAAGTAAAAGCCCTGGCTGCACACCAAAGTAACCATGGCTTGAGCTGTACGTCCAGGGGAAGGCATACACAGTGCTCCACTCCAGGACCCATCTGCAGGAGCACATGGGCCAAACGGCTAAATCTTCCCTGACATTGTGAACTACTAAAAATAACAAGAGAAAAATGCCTTGCTTGAGAACTATCTGGTCCAAATCATTTGTCTCTTTGGAGAGCCAAAAAAAAAAAAAAAACAATAATAAAAGGTGATTTTTCATTATTCGGTATATAATCTAATAAGGTAACTCTTTGAATTGAGAGAAATGGCATGTTTGGAAATACCCTTTGCTGCAAACCTGATTGTCCTGTATTCTAGTGCTTGTTCCACAGCTGAAGTTTGATGTAGCAAGTGGTCTAATATCTGCCGGCCTCAGTTTCATTGTATCTAGAATGAGATTCTCTTAGGCCCTTGCTTGACTGCTTAAGCAGCAAATGAGATACTGGGCATGAGTATTTATGAAAGGATAAAGTTTGATACAGAGATGAGCTGTTTTTAAGTGTGAAATTCAACATTCAAAAACAGACACTTTGTACTAATGTGTGTCAATCAATCTCTTAGAGATGGGTTCTAGAAGTGGTTTCTCATTTATAAGATAGGAGCCACTATTTCTCTTGCCATTTTTTCCATGGGAAAGGACTTGGCATGATGGGGTCTGAGAGGAAATTATTATGTTAGTCTTGGCACGTGCTGCAGACTTCCATTAGAGAAATTAGTGGTCAATTGTTCACCGTCAGAGCAAAATGGGAGATGTCCTGATCCCTAAAGAATTCTAGAATGCTCCAGTCCAGGAGATCAAGAGATTCCAAGACCTTAGGCTCTTTTTTTTTAATGGAAACTGTACAAAAATGAGGAGCCCTTCACCCATTTAGCAGCAAGGAACTGATGAAAAATTAAGGAAGAACTAGTGGAGAAAATATAGCACCCTTCCAGTTGCACATATTGATCTTTAAATGCAGCCTCTTTGATCATGACGGAGAGAAAAGGCTGAGGAGGTACAAGAGGAGGTGGCTTTGCACCTTTATTTCCCACAGCCCCCAAGCATGCCTCTCATGACTACCCTAGTGCCAGGAGGTAGCCAGGTATCTACTCCAACAGCCACAGATTTCCTTCTCATGGAGCAGTGAGGTTCATTATACTCCCTTTATCAGCAGTGAGGTTTACAGCTGAAGCCATAAGAGAGATCTGTGTGAAACATGAGCCAAGAGAGAGGCACTGCTTCTCACCATTAATAAGCCCTCTTCTGGGATCCAGCATTAGCGAGATTCAGCGGATCATGGAGCACAGGGGTATCATTTTTACAGATTACTCTAAATTCTTAAACCAGAGGCTTAAGAGAGAGGCTTCTCACAAAAGCAGCCATGAGAATTTTTGAATGATTGGTCCAACACTTGAAGTGGGTTAAGCACTTTAGGTAGCACTGCTCGTGGGGCTCACAAGCAGGTATTTAGCTACCTGCTTTCCAAGGGGAGAAGAAAGGAGAAGGAAAAGAAGGGGCATCCACAAGGCAGTGGGAAAGATTTTCTCACCCTGTTAGCCGTGGGTGCTCCTCATTAGCGGTGTCTGCTGTCCTTCTGTTCCCTCCTTCCACTCCTGCAAGATTTGCTTGGCTTCTTACCAATTTGGTGTTCTGGATTATCTGCTTTTTTGATTGCTAAGGCCACCACCACTTGTCTTTAAAAAGGATTGAACCTTGTCCCCATAAGCTCTCCTCTATACAATTTGAGGACCTGGTGAGAATGAATGATTCAGACAACCAAGAAGTGCCCTCAGCCCAAACATACATTTGCTCAAATAACATTCATTTTCAGAGAAGAAAATTTTGATGCTAATTCCTGTATTTTTTTTTTTATCCAAAATTCAGAGATCCCGTGAGGGTAAATATGCCTAAATGTGCCTGGGTGACACTCCATGAGGCCTCCCTCTCTGTGCATCAAATGGAGATGGATGCCACTAGCTCAGGAAAAGGCTGCCTGTGTCGATTTGGAACAAGCCAACATGCAAGAAAGTTTTCTCAAAAGGAAAACTCCATTTCTAAGGATGCATCCTTCTGCTATGTCTTTGAAAGCGGTGAAGACCCAGAGGTTGGACCAAAGTCTTGGCACACCTTTAGTATTCAAACTCTCGAGTTGCAGCTCTTATCTGATTGCAAGTAAACAGGGGCATTTTTGAAGCCCATGCCTTATCCTTAATCATATTGGATCTTGTGGTGTTTTCCTATTGTTTCAAAGGTTGTTGTCATCTCACCACATTGAGATTCAGTGCCATTGAAGGGAAAGTACCAGGATGTATACTGTTTGAATCACTAGAGCTCCTAGCACATCCCTGAACAGACTTTAATACAGAGAGGAAATGGAAATACAGACATACAATGGAATTGCAATTTGGCACTTTTTAGGCTGCATCTTCTCATGCCACTGATACTTTCTTGAAAACTATTTTCAAAGTTTAAAACTGTATAAGATATACATGTCTATACTTTGAATTATGTCCACCCCAAATTTCATAGGTTGAAGCAATAATTGCCAATGTGACTATATTTGGAGGCAGAACCTTTATGAAGGAAACCAAGATTAAATGAGGTTGAAAGAGTGACACCCCAACTCCATAGCACTGAGAAGAGGAAGAGACACCAGACTACTCTTACTCTTCACACACACACATGGAAAAGCCATTGTAAGTCAAGGAGAGAGGCCTCACCAGGGATAAACTCTGATGAGATTCCTTGATCTTGGACTTCCAGTCTCCAGAACTATAAGAAAATATGCTTTCTCACAGTTGTGTAAGCCACAGTCTATGGTGTTTCGTTACACAAGCTCAAACAGACTCATGTGCTCACCTACTCATTTTGCAAAAGATTCAGAGAGGTGAGTGGTCAACCCATTGCAGAGTTCAAACCTACAGGTGTGCTCCTGCATGCTGGTGTTCATCTCACTGTGCTGCGCTACAGCTGGGGAGTGTGAAAAGTACTGGAGGTGAATGGGAAGGAAGGGGAATTAGCAAATGAAAGTGTTGATATGAAATCACAGTAGGTTTCTTGTCGATTTATCCCATGTATAGCTACCTTTGGAAACCTCTGAACTTGCCTGTAATGGGAAGGGAAGAGAAGGCTCATGGCTTCCTTTGAAGGGTCTATAGCTTAGGAAGTCTCAAGATCAACTGCAAGGGGAGGTTGTTTATGGAGCTACAGTCAGAGAACTCACCCCCAAAGGGATATTTCACTTTGTTTCTCACAGGCCATGCATGTGTATAAAATGAAAATATCTGGCCAGAATTTTTCTCTCATAAGAAAGAAGGGGAGTGATATTAGGACAACAGAAGAATGGCACTAGGGGACATAAAGCTCATTCTGCATATCAATAAAAAATTCAGATGGATCAAATATCTAAATGTAGAATAAACAATCAATTCTGGAAGAAGCTTAAGTGGACATTTATATAATTGTGAAATAGAAGAGATCTTTCCTTATGTGGAATTGAAGATGGAAATTTTAAAAGGCCATTTTGAAACATGTTTTAATGTCATGAAAGTCAGTAACTCCCAAGAAACAATAAAAGCAAACCAATTAAAAATACCATAGACAAATTTTAAAAAATCTGGTATCACATTGGCCAACATGGTATTAATATATCTAATATATGTGCAACTATGTCGTAAATGAAGAGTTGATGTAAAGAGTAGTCAAAAAAGTGTGAAATGTTAGTATCAAGATTTCTTTCTCAGACTGAGAATGTGGCTTAGTGATAAAGCATTTGTTTGGCATGTGTAAGTGTCGCGACCCCTTGCCCGCAAGGAAGACGCAACTCGGGAATCTTCTCTCAGCAGTTTATTCAGGTCCTTGATACTTTTTCCTTCTTTCCGAAGTTTATTCAGGCCTTTGTTTTGACATGTCTTTTAGCTTCTACTGCTACTCCTACTACTACTTCTACTGCTACTCCTACTGCCACTACTACTACTGCTACTACTACTACTCCCGTGTGCCCCAGCCTTAATAAAGCAGATAAAGCCCCAATGCACAACTGCCACGTGGACTTTTCTCATAGGGTGCCAAGTCACAGCGTGCCAACTCATTCTGATAAGGAGTTGTTTGTCACAGACTACAGGGAAAACCAGCGCCATCTTGTAATGGTGGCCACAGTACACAGAAACGGCTCACTACATGTAAGGCCATGGGTTTGAGTCCCAGGATCACAAAAATAAAATAAAATTTTAAAAAAAGGAAAAATAAGTTCTTCTTAGTAAAAGATAAATTTTGCAAATATATCATGGGCAAAGGAAGTGAATAAGTAGTTTATAAAATCAGAATCTTAAGTGGCAAACATGTAGTAAAAACAGAACAGTTCCATTCTTTCTACAAGTCAGATAACTGTACACAAAAACAATAAAAATAGTTTTCTATATCAGAGCATATGGGAATAGGTTTTTTAAAAATTATAAAAATATCCAGATTGGCAAGAGTATGTTTCCTCACTTTTACTAAGTGCTGATGAGAGGGGAAATCAAGAGGAATTTCTTGGGGATATTTGGCAATTTCTCAAATCCTTACGATCCATCTCCCTTTGACCCAATCATTCCACACTAGGAACACGTCTTTGGAAAATGATAGAATGAGAAGGCACAAGCACAGAGGTGTTCATCATGTATTTTTCTATGATGGCATAAACATTGGGGGAGTCTAAATACTTAATACTCAGGATGCTGGCTGAGGAGCTATGTATCTGTTTAATAGAAGAGTCCATAAAATGCTTATGAAGATATAGATTTTCCAAGGTGCCAAGACATTCATGATATATAGATAAATGAACAAAACCAACCTAGCTACACACACACACACACACACACACACACACACACACACACACATATATATATATATATATATTACATACTATAAGTATGTTTATGCACAAAAGCTCTTCAATGTACACCATGATACCCAAAGAGAATGAATTTAGATTATACCATTTAATTTTAATCTGATGGTATTTTCTACACTCTAACAATAATAGACTTTTCTTGTAAAATAGCAATGATGACAAGGGTTGGATAAAAGCACAGAGGATATAATTGGAGGATCAATTTGGGGGACTGAAAGCAATGTGAGATCTTTTGCTGCATTGGCTGGTGTTGGTGTTCTCTTAAAGCATGGTCTGAACATCATCTGCAGCAGAACCATTCTGGGGCTTTGTTGAAGTGCAGATTCCAGAGCCCCTCTCAGACCTATTAAATCCGCATCTCTGGGAAAGGGTCCAGGAACCTACCAGTTCCACAAGCTCTCAGGTATGTCTTATGACTTATACTGGCTGAGAACAGCAGGCTGTAGAGATTACCACCACCCCTTGAATCTCAGAGTTACAGAATGGTGGTTACCTATATTGAGTGACAATCATAGAGTAGCTTCCTTATCAGTGCAGTGACTACTAGGTGTTCCTTAGTTGGCTATGGGATGCAGCCCAGGCATCCTGGATATATGGAGAGAAGCCCCTCATTCCAGCTTGCACTCTTTCCTTTTTCTCTCCAGAGCTGCTGCTTCCATGATTTGTAGACTATTGAAATGACTCTGGTCTCTAGGTCTCTTTGCATACAGTGAGTGGCTCCCAACACTTTCAAAGGACAACAAAGTAGACATTATTCTTAGGAAATGAACTCCAAGAGCTGGAGAGAAAAACCCACTTAGCATGCCAAAGAGGAAACTGGTGAAGGCGATCCCCCACTCACTGTCTTGATAGGGTCACAGTGAGCAAAAGTGTTGGCAAAGCTGCTCTCCCACTGTCTTGACAGGGTCACAGTGAGGATGAATGCTGGCAAAGCCACGCTGGTTGGTGGGTAACCGAAACCATGAGACCCTTTTTTATGTAATTGGGACTTTGCATTTTCATGCTTATGTTTCTCACAGGAGGCATGAGTATGTTAAATGCCAAACAAATTAAATTTCAGATGGCTAGAACAGAACAGGTAGTTGATGTCTTGGAGGCTATTCTACTAACCCTCAGTATATCAAGGACAAAGTAAAAGGCTATTCTTCTATCTTAGTACATTGTGGACAAACCTAATAACAGACAACAATCATTCTCTGAAAAACAAACTCTATGAGAACTAGTGCACCTTGACTGAGAAACAAATTCTTTGAGAACTAGTGTACCTTGACTGAAAAACAAATTCTTTGAGAACTAGTGTACCTTGACTGAGAAACAAAGAAACTCTTTGAGAAAGCAGCTCAACCAGTTTTATGAGAATAAATTTAGGAATTAATTAAAATAGCATTATAAGACACAGTTTTAGAATAATGTTAAAAATATTATTTTATTTAGATTCTTAAGTTTAGAAATTCTTAAGTCTTTAGTTATATAGGTTTCTGATATGCTTTAAGGATGATTCATAAACTTTAGGATATTTTAAATATAAGATTTAAAGGGACTTTTTTAGATGGGAATTTTAGATTAAAAATAAAGTACAAGTGTACTTTAGGTTAATGATTGGCTAGGAGACTTAGAGTCTGGTTACGTAGTTTGGCATTAGTTAATAAGGAAATAACATATCTTGGGAAAAATAGTAAATCTTGGGAAAATCTAAAAGATTTAAATTGGTGACATGTTTTATTGATGATTCTGTACTTTGATGATTGTATGGCTGGGGGTCATATCCTGGAAGAATGTAGATCGGTGTTAAGGAAATGTCATGTCTTGGCAAAGTTTTAAATTATATAATCAATGACGTATTGTGAATCTATAATGATGAGAAAAATTGTAATAAAAAGGGGACCCGAGAAAGCAGCTTTAGCTCTCTCTCTGAAGATTGCTCAAACGGAACGACTCCTGTCTCATCATTTCGCCGATGCCACTCCTCCTTCAGGACTCCCTGGACCCCGCTGGGGCTGGACCCTGGCAGGAAACGTTGGTGTACAGTGAAAAGAAAGGCATCCAAAAACCCAAGACTCTCCCAGGGCTGAGTTCGGGTTGGACAGGAAGGAGGGAAAGAGGAGAAATGGTTCTTTTTTACGTGGGCCAGTTTTCCAGGAGTGTGAGATGCCAAAACTAAGTTTTCCATAAATTTAAGCACAAGTTCTGCATCTGTCAGCCCTCCAGACTCTGATGATAAAATGATACCCAAAGAGTGTGGTTGCTCCCACATGCCACAGTAAGTGCGTCAGTCCACGTCTGGCATTTAATTGCTTTCCTAAATTACCAGCAGGTGGTGCAAGAGCCTCCAAGTCGGTGAACTTCCCCTTTGCGTGGCTTCTGCTCTGGGGAGTCTCTGTCAATAATCTCCCCCTCCTTTCTGGGAGCTCCTCTCACAATCCTCTGTACTCGAATAATCACAAGGGAACAAGAAGCGTCTTTAAAACACATTTTGTGCCTTTTAAAATGTGTTAAATATAAATGTAGAATCAAAGAAACATGCATTAATTATAGAACTGTGCTAAGGGAAAAAAAAAGAAAAAAAAATCCCATTACTAGCATACCCAGCAGAAACACAAGCTTCCCCCTGTTGGCAAAAGAGGAATGGAGAAATTCAGCAGAAACCTTTAGGTTTTAATGCCCTCTACCTCCCACTAAGAAGATTATGAATATGGATTTGGGAAGGGGCGATGCTGTGGGGGAAGGGATTAAATGAGTCCAACTGGAAAAACCTAAAGGAAGGAGGAGGTGTAAAATTGGCCACTGTTTTGAATTGCATCCACAATTCCACTGAAAGGGAAGAAGAATTTCCAAGTGGGAATTCCCAGAATGTTATTTTGGAATAGCTCAGGCAAAGAGAAGTCTGGTTTAAGAAACCACCAGGAGGTCAGAGGGAACTTGAACATGACTCAGGTTCTGAGCTAAGGAGAACCAGCTGGAGGCCCAAAGGACCAAGACTTGGGTGTACTGGAAATGGATTGCAAAACTTCATTCTCTGAGAGTGAAACCTTGAGGAACTTGCCCTGGAGGGTCTCAGGCATCTGGAGCAGAGAGCAGAGTCAGAGAGTGACAGTGAACCTGGGACTTCGAATGTTCACACATCACATGCAAGAATTCAGGCATAGAAAAAGATGATGTTATCCTACTATTCCAGTTCATGAATTCAGATTCAGATGCAGAGACAGTTTGCATCATCAAAGAGACATGGGATTATTGCAGCTGTGAGTATCTGTGTATCTCCGATAAAAACTTGAAAATAGCACTGCTGTCTGGCACACACAGAACTCCAAAGGGAAAAGGAAGAAAAATGATAGCTTGACTCATGGAGCAGCCGTCCAGGATAAATGAATCTGTTTTTTTCTAATGATCTTCCCCATTCCAGGGACCTTTTTCACCAATCCTTATCAGTGCTACCTTATTGTTTCTGAAATGATGGACTACTTTAGAAAACTGACCCATCAGCAAGATCTTGGTTTGGGGGATGATTTGGGGCAACCTGTTCAATCTCCATGAGCCATTATGTTAAAACCACATTTGCAGACTATCTCGCCCTCAGTGGAAAACTGAATGTTACTCTGAAAACAATGGTTAAAAGTTATATGCCATATATTAATATGGAGTGGGGGAGTACATGAAATCAATCCTGTTGCTCTCACATTTGCTGAAACCATATTAGATACATAAATTTGTTCTAAAATGCAACTGAAATATGGTTTTCTGCTTGAAATTAGGGCTTGTTGTGACAATTAAGGCTAGGCTGCTTGTCACTAAAGATGACTGGGAGCACATAATGAAGTAAAATGTGCTACTTGATAGGTAGGTGCAGGTGACGTATGACAGCTAATGAGACAATAGAATGTGTAATTGGAAAATGTACTACCTTGGTTACTGTGAATTATATCACCATCCATAATGAAGGGACCAAGATTGTACATCAACAGTTAGTCCTCCAACATGTGCTAATTTCCACATAAATAGAGGGAGGGAAGTAGGAGCCCAGCAAATTGTTGACAAACATGCGCTAAGAGAAGCATTAGGCAAAAGCAGAAATAAAAGGCCACTTCTCTCAACAGAATGGCTCAATTGTCCTAACCTCCTCTCCATTTAAGAGTGTCTCTCTTATTTCCTATGACATTTTAACCTTTTTTTTTTCTTGAAGGGGGAAGTATTTTCCCTTCCAAAAACACTGAATATTACTTGAGAATATCTCTCCCTGATGACACACACCAGCACTAACACATTATAGAGTCTACTAATTTCCTATGTTTTTCTACTAGAATATAAACTATAATAAGTAAAGATCTTTGCCACTTTCTTTTTTGTGCTGTTATGTCTCTAGTGCTGAAAGCAGCATGAACCTCAGAGTAGGTGCACAATAAATCATTTTTTGTCTCCATCATACTTCTTTGAATCTTTAGACCTCCTCTCTTCCTAGAGAAATCTATATCATGAAAATAAGAAACTTTCCTCAAGCCACCATTTTAACTTCTCTTTTTTTTTTTTTTCTGCTAGACACCACAAATTAGCAGTGGGCTTTTGACAAGTATTCTCATGCTCACCATCTGAAGCTATGTTTTACCCACTGGACTTCCCTCAAAGAGCTTTCTCAAAACCAAGCTTCCAAATTCAAGGGGCTATTCATAGCCAGTAACCTATGCAACCTCTCCACCATATTTAGTCTAATGATTACTCCCTCCATCTTGGTGTCTCTTTTTTCTTTGGTGTTCTACGTCTGTACATTAACTTCTTCCTGTCCTGTTTCTCCAAAGTATCTACCTCTGTCTAGATATTTATTGTTGTATAACAAGTTACAACGGAGCATCACAAATTGAAACAATGATGTCTATATCTCCCAGTGTCCTGGGCCTTGATTCAGATTTGACTCAGCTGGACCCTCAGCTACAGAATTTCTCAAGAAGCTGCAGTCAGATGTTGGTTCAAGAACTGTGATGTAACCTGACAGTTTGACTAAGGGAGAATCTGAGGACCTGCTTTCAGGTTCACCCATGTGATTGTTTGCAGAATTTATTCCTCTGAGACTGGTGTTGGATGGTCACATTTCCTCACTAGCTTTTGGCTGGCGTCTGCCCTCTGATCCTTGCTGGTGGTGTTATGTGGCAGGAAAAGATAATGCCAAAAAGATGGAAGACATCATCTCTTAGGACCTCTCCTTGGAAGTGATATTTCACCTCTTGGCTGCATTTTATTAATTAGAAACAAACCATGATGCCCAGCTCATGTGCAAAATGAGGAAATTACAGGAGGATATGAAAGTCAGGAGATAGGGCTCATTAGAAGCCTTTGAAAACACTGGCAACCACGGTCCCCTTTATTGGTTCCTTTCCTTTCTTCTAACTCAGAGAATGGACATCCTCAAGGTTCTGTCTTCAATTCTCTGTAACACTTTCTTTTGTTTCTAACCAAGACTCAAAAGCTTACTTTTCATGATCCATAATGATTCTTAAAGTTAAACCTTAGTCACAAGCCAGTTTCCTAAGACTTCATATTTAATCCATTTAACTCAAACATCATAGTCACCTAGAACTCAGTCTACACAAGGCCAAAAGAATTACTTGAGTGTGTACACACAAACACACAAACACAAATACACACACATTTATATGGACATTCTGAACAATCCCATATTCTGAACATTCTTAGGAGCCCTCATGGATTCACCTAGAATTCTCTTAATCTTAGGTATCTCTTAACCAGCACAGGTTTTATGTCTGGATTTTCATGATAACCACATAGAACTTTCCATGTTGCTGTCAACAAAATACCCTCTGAGGAGCCATCCTAAATCTTCACTGGTGCCAGAATAATTCTTAAAGTTCTTATTTTATTTTTTAAAGTGTAGCTTTTGAAAAAAAATTGCCATATTTTCAGGCTTACTGAATAGTGGCTAGAATTTTACAAAGAATTCTGGAATAACCTTTAGCCAGGTTTCCTAAACATTAATATAATATCAATCTGTTTTATCTATCTATCTATCTCATATTTTCCCCTAAATATTAAATGCCCTCCTATTTACTTCTAAAATGAAGAAAACCTTGTCTTGGTATTCAAGGCCTCATGTATTCTGCAACCACAATTAATATCAAGAGGTGCACTAAGCTCTACTGATCTGGTTTCTGTCACTTAAGCAATCCTTGAACATTTCCTAGCTTTATAATATTTTCATGTTACTTGCTTTGCAGGTAATGTCTTACCTGTACCAATTTCTGCCTAGCGAAATCTTTCTTATCTTTTAAGATTTAGTTCAAAATGTCACTTCTTTATGAAACTGGGAAGCCAGAAGTGACGTCTCCCATCTCTGAACTTCAGTAACATTTTGTTTTCATTATACCTTCTTTTCTTGTGATGATCTGTACACATGTATTATTTTGCAAGTTTGGTTTATTTATGACCATTGTCATGTACATCTTCATATTTTTGACATCCCCTGGTGATTTTTATTCACTTAGACCTGATTTAAGGTTAAAATAAAAAGATTAAAAAGGTTGGGGGGGGGAGGTTGTTGGATTAAAGTATACAATCAACTCAGAACAAGTTTATAGGAAATCACCCTGAGGGTAACAGATGGTTTATATGTCTTCCTTGTACTCTGATTGAAGATCTAGCAGATGTGAAGGAAAATATGTCACCCTGAATGGAAGCTGGTCATAGAATATGAGAGTCTGAGGAACAACTACAGTCCCTGTCTATGGTGGGTGAGTTGCCAGAGTTCTCAGCACCAGAGGATGTTATAAGAGCTTACTACCTCTGGAACACTTTGCTGATGTTCCTGGTCTGGTTGACTTACTATCTGAACCCCATACAAGAGCTTCTATTATGCGCCCTTTTGAACGGTAAATAGCTTAGGAAGTTCTAACCATTTATTAAGAATTTTCCAGTTTGTGGAAGTACAACTATGGACTAGTTGGATTTTGCAAGACAATTTTCAAAGGGTAGCAGACATTTGCATGACACATCGGTCTAACTCTAAAACTCTCTGGTTACTTTTAGTTACCAAAATTGTCTAATTTGGTCTGAAGCATCTGTTTCATATCCCATTCAAGGCTCTCCCTTTCCACTATGTGTTTAATAGTGTGTATTTGTATGCATGTGTGCCTGGGTGGGATTGAGGGGAAAAGAATGGCTTGGTCTCCATGCTTCCTCCTTTTAGGTTCTGCCTCTTCTGCTATTGGGAACAATAAAAAAGGAAATATATTTTGTTTTATTTTCTTTCTTAATTTTTCGCATTTTGAACCCATCTCTGTACAAGAACTGACAAAAGTCCTAGACTCACCGCTAGGCTGAGCATATATGTAATAGATATAAGCACAGGATGAGAACTGAACCATAGTATAAGCTCACCATTCAAGTCCCACAGTGACCTGTGAGAGGTACACATTCAGGGTATACACAAAGCAAAATAAAGCTCTGAAGTCTTAACTAGCATTGGAATCGCCACCCCAAAGGAAATATATTCAGTCTGAACCTGAGTTGACTGCCTGATAAAATAAAAGTTTAACACTTAATGGTACCCAGAGTCTCCAATATAAAATTCAAAATGTACAGGAAACAATCCAGAACTACTATAAGAATAAAGAAGCAACAAACAAAATTTGACAAATTCATAGGGAGAAAAATAGGACTGAAAAGAGGAAATTTAAATCCACTATCATACTTTCCAATTTCAGCACTCTTTTTCAAATTATCAATAAATAAGTGCATAGACAGACTATCAGCAAAGATATAGAGTCTCAACAGTACTATCAAATAATTTGATGAACACTATGTCTAACAACAGCAGAATACACCTTCTTATCAAATACACATAAAAAGTCACCTAGACCAACTAAGTCTTATAACAAACCATAACAAAAATTTTAAATGTTCTATTCAATATTTCTTTTTAAAATGGAAATAATACAAAGTATCTTATTTGATCATAATGGAAATCAGAACCAATATATATCTGAAAAATGCTAAAATATTTAGTAATTAGAACTTATCTAAATAGACATACAGTAAAGGCCAAGTCTGAAGTGAAAAGATGAAATGTTTTCAACATCATAAAAATGAAGGGGATGAAGCTAAATTTGTAGGATGAAGCTTAAATGGTAGGTAGACGAGGAAATTTTTATAACATTAAATGCTTAATTGTAGAACAAAAAATGACCTCAAGGTCAATGATCTAAGTCTTCATCTTAACAAGCTAGAAAAAGGAGGAACAAATTATGGAATGAACATAAAAAAGATAATAATACAAATAAGAAAAGAAAATAATGAAATTGACAACAAGGAAACACAACAAAAATTATAAATTAAACCAAAAGATTATTCAATGAAAATTCAATAGAATTTACAAATATTTCATTAGAATAACCAAGAGAAAAGAGAGAATACATCAATTTTCAACACGAGGAATAAAAAGGTATGTAACTATAGATCCTCAGATAACAATAAAAAGAAATCTTCAAATAGGAAGAAAGAGATAAAAAAATTGCCTATTACTTTGACAACTTAGATATCATGGATCAATTATTTGAAAGGCAGAAACTACAAAAATTCACTCAGTAAGAAGTAGATAACCTGATAAGCCTTATATCAATTAAAGAAAACTATTCAAAATAACTCTCCAGTGAAGAAGTATAGGGCCAACTGGCTTCATGGATAAAGTCTACTAAATATTTTTTAAAAATATATAAAGTATAAATACCTTTATTCAAAAAATAGGACATTTTCAACTTATTTTGTTAGTGTAATTTTACCTTTATTTAAAAAGTAAGACAAAAATGAGACAATAGATGAAAGACTTGTAGACCAATAGATCCTTCATAAATACTAACACATAAATATTCAATGAAGTATTCATCAAAAAAGCAGTACACAAAAGAATATTCATACATTATGACTTCGTAGGGTTTATCTCAGGAATGTGAGACTGGCTCAACATTCAAAGCTCATCAATGCAATTCATTATAATAACAGACTAAAGCAAAATAATTATTATAATAGATTTCAAAAACCATTTGGCAAAATTCGGCATCAAATTTCTGGATGACAAATTATATTGAGCATTTTTTTCATATGATTATTTGCCATCTATGTATCTGAGATGTCTCTTCAGATACTTCACCCTTTCTTCATGGGCTTCTTTATTTTCTCATTGCTGTTTTAAGAGTCCTCTGCATGATGTGGATACAACGATTAGATCAGATATATGGTTTGCAAATATTTTTTTTCCAGTTTGTGACTTGTCTTCTTCTCTGAATAAATATTATTCAAAGAGTAGAAGATTTTAATTTTAACAAGTCATAATTTACCAATTTTTTTCTTTCATAGATAATGCTTGTGGTGTTGTGTGTAAAAACTCATCACAAAATCTAAATCACAGAGTTTGCCACTTACATTTTCTTCTAGGAATTTTTTCTGTATTTTGTTTTGTTTTTATTCTTCTGATACATTTTAAACTATTTTTTTGTGAAAGCATAAGGTCTGTGTCTAGTTTTGTTTGTTTGTTTGTTTTTCTTTCCATTTTGACATCTTCTGGTTTTAGCACTAATGGTTGAAAAGACTATCTTCTCTTCGTTGTCTTACCATTCTATCTAGTGAAAGATCAATAGACTACTTTTGTATTAGTGTACTTTCTGGGTTCTGTTCCAATGATTTTGCCTGTGGTTTTGCTAATATCAACTCATCTCAATTATCATAGTTTTGCTGTATGTTTCAAATTGAGTACTGGCAATCATTTAACTGTGTTATTCTTTAGTATTATGTTGGCTATCTGGTATTTTATCTTTCCATAAAACTTTAGAGTAACTTTGTTGGTATCAACAAAGTAGCTTTCTAATATTTTTACTGAGGAGTAATTACAACAAGTTGGGATGAATTTACATCTTTTTTTTAAAATTTAATTTTATTTTTTTATTGGTTGTTCAAAACATTACAAAGCTCTTGACATATCATGTTTCATATATTAGATTCAAGTTGGTTATAAACTCCCATTTTTACCCCAAATACAGATTGCAGAATCACATCTGTTACACATCCACATTTTTACATAATGCCCTATTAGTAACTGTTGTATTCTGCTACCTTTCCTATCCTCTACTATCCCCCCTCCCCTCCCCTCCCATCTTCTCTCTCTATCCCATCTACTGTACTTCATTTCTCTCCTTGTTTATTTACCTGGTCCCCTCGCAACCTCTTATGTGTGATTTTGTATAACAATGAGGGTCTCCCTCCATTACCATGCAATTTCCCTTTTCTCTCCTTTTCCTTCCCACCTAGTGTATCTGTTTAATGTTGATCTTTTCTTCCTGCTCTTCCTCCCTGCTCTGTTCTTGGTTGTTCTCATTATATCAAAGAAGACATTTGGTATTTGTTTTTTAGGGATTGGCTAGCTTCACTAAGCATAATCTGCTCTAGTGCCATCCATTTCCCTGCAAAATCCATGATTTTGTCATTTTTTAGTGCTGCATAATATTCCATGGTGTATAAATGCCACATTTTTTTTATCCATTCATATATTGAAGGGCATCTGGGTTGGTACCACAGTCTAGCAATTGTGAATTGTGCCGCTATGAACATCGATGTGGCAGTATCCCTGTAGTAAGCTCTTTTAAGGTCTTCAGGGAATAGTCCGAGAAGGGCAATAGCTGGGTCAAATGGTGGTTCCATTCCCAGCTTTCCCAGGAATCTCCATACTGCTTTCCAAATTGGCCACACTAGTTTGCAGTATTTCAATCTATAAACATGAAATATAGTCCTCTATTTATTGAAACTTTTTTTTTTTTTGTGAGGGGTGGTACCAGGGATAGAACTCAGGGACATTCAATCACTGACCACATCCACAACTCTATTTTGTATTTTATTTAGAGACAGAGTCTCACTGAATTGCTTAGCACCTTGCCATTGCTGAGGCTGCTTTGAATTCACAATCCTCCTGCCTCAGTCTCCCAAGCCACTGGGATTATAGGTTTGTGTCATCAGGCTGAGCTGAAACTTTTAATGTTTTTCATCATATTTTTATAGTTCTTTTGCATATACATTCTGTAAACATTCTGTTGGATGTAGACCTAAGTATTTTTTGAATAATCATTTTAAACCAGGAATAATTTTAATCGTTCTGTTTTCTAAATATATTAGTACATTTCATAATAGCATGGAAATAATTCTCTATTGTTCCTTCTTCTTGGAGAAATTATAAAGCAAAGGAAGACATTATGAAACAAACTTTGACAATCCTCTGTTTATAAGAACACATTAATGAACTTGGGAGTAGGGCCTTGGTGCCCAAAGTGATCTTTTGAAACTAGACAGTTTAAAAGGAAAAGTCCTTCGAAAGTAGGCCACTGGAAAAAAATCTCATCAAAAGACAACTTAGACACAAATCTTCAGTATCAAAGTGGAGAGGACACTGGAGTTGATTGCTTAATATATAGAGACACCGCTTACTTCAATATATCCAACCTTCTGCAAGGTAACATGGCATGCTTCCAGGCCAGAGGGGAAGTCTATTTCTCTACCCCTTTGACACTGAGTTGATCTTATGACTTGCTTTGTCCAATAGAATGTGGTAGAAATGATTCTGTGCAAGTTGTGGAGCCTTGTCCTTAGAAGACCATGTAGCATGCATGTTTACCGTATTGGAAGATTTCCTTCAGACCACCACAGAAGGAAATCTGTCTTCCCATTGGAGGACAAGATGCCACATAGAGGAGAATCAGGGTACTCCAGAAAAATACCACTAACCAGGAAACAAGGTCTTTGGGGAAATTTCAGCCCAGTCAACCCTGTAGCTGAATGTAGTCCCATTAGTGAATCTAGGCTCAACATGAAGTGAAACCAATCAGCCAACCCACCGACTGTGACGAACAATAAATTGCTGTTATTTGGGATTATCTGTTATTCAGCAAAGAGCTGATAGAGCACCTGGAACGGAAATATTTATGTTTTGAGATTCAACAAGCAGTGCAAGAACCCTTGTAGGCTTGGAAGCCCCATTCCCTAAGCTCTAAGGGCTTGTTTGATTGAGTATGGTTTGGAAAATTGCATGGAAGAAAGAAAGATATTTGGCCAGCGTAAGTGCGGAAACGGGGTAGGATGCAAAACCACAAGGAGCTCTTTTTTCAGGAATTTTTCTTTTCAAAAGAAGTAATTTTGTGCTTCTAAATATTCTACAATCGTCCTCTATTGGGAGTACAGTTAATGTGTTCATCTAAAATAGGAGAATTAGATCACAAGTTCTGAAGGGTCAGGAAGTAGAAAGGAGACCAATTCTCAGGGAGCAGTTAGAATGGACTGGGAACTTGACTTTGGTTAATCTCATTTAATCATCAGAACATTTCTATGCTAGAGGGAGTTTCCCCCATTTTCCAAAGGAAGCAACAAAAAGCCCAAGGACAGTGAGTAATTTGCCCAAATTTACCAATCCATTAGGTGATATTGTGTGGTTGGTTCCTCTTTCACGATTCATATTTGGTTCTATCCAATAAATCTCACTGTCAGCAGTGTTTAGTTTATTTCTTGGAACAATGCAGGTATTCAAAAATGCTTCTCTGATGGAATTTAGAGGATGAAATTTTGCACACAGAAATTTCATTAATCTTTGACTCCAGTGCTAGTAACAGATATATAGTTTGCTGGGCCCAGCCCACTCCCATTATGTGTTTATCAGTTCATACCTCAACCATTCACTGATCCATTGAACAAATGGTATTGGACATCTCATAAGAACCACTCTGTGGGCTCTAGGAGGAGCACAGTGGTGAGGGGATGCATACCCACACACCCACATTCACAGACTCTCTAGGTTTAGAGTGGTAAATTTTGGTCACTTTTGTGTAGTCCTCAAAGATAGATATGGTGGCTGGTAGCATAAATCTTTCATGTCATCAAGCCTGATGGCTTCTCACTCATTTATTTCTATTTTTTCTTGGCCTCCTGACAAGGCAAGAGGAGTAAATTATATATTCAAATCTCTTGGATCCTCATAAATGAATAATGATGGTATGGCCCCTCCCAAGAGGGGGAACAGACTTTGCTAACAGTTTCTTGTTTAACTTTAGAGGTTACAATGGTTAGAACAAATATTTGCTCTTTGTAAGGAACTTCTATGTACTCTAGTTCAAATGATTTAAAGTGATATTAAAAATTCAATTATTTTGTTACACATATCAAAAACCCCTGGAACATAAACTTAACTGAATGTGCATCTAAGTCAGGCCAAGTCTTCTAAAGTTTCTGTGGCAAGTTTGTCAAAAGTTGGAGAGTGTCATTTATTTCCAGCTGTTTCTAAGGTTCACAACTTCCACCCCCAATACGTTGTCTGAGATTCTTGGCTAAAAGAGCCATTTGTTTCTTTATTTAGCAAAAAACTAGCACAGCTCTGCTTAGCAGAGGGACAAGCTGGAATTTGCAAGTCTCCGTGTTATCACCCCAGCGATTGCCAACTTGTCACAGGTGTACAGCACAAGAAGAGTGGGAAGCAGGCACCCAAGTGCTGGTGTGGGCCTGGATGGTGGGGCTCCATCTGCCGTAGCCTCCATGCCTTCCTGCATCTGCTAGGGAAATCTGCTTTTTGTGATGGGCAGAGGTGGGGGTGCAGGTCTTACTTGTAGTTTACAAGACATTTGGAGTCAGCAATTACAAGCAGAGCTGTTGACAGAAAGCTGCTTGACTATTAAGTTGCAAAGGAAAGGATGGCAAGGATAACTTGAAAAAGAAATAAATCAAAAGCGGTGAGTTTTCTGAGAAGCAGAGAATAAAACTGAGAGATTTTTGTTATTTTTAAAAGCTACTGACTTGGTCTCACTTCTTTGCTAAGTCTCTCGGTTTTTGTTCTCAGAAACCTTGAATGCCTGACCTGCACTGAAGGGGAAAAGCAGAGGCTCAGCTTACTGACAGGTGGACAGGTGTCTGAACAGGTATGGGCATGGCTGTTCCAGGTCAGCTTTCTATGGGACTTAATTGAATAATATCACCTCCCACTTTTTTTTTCCTCTTCCCACTCATTGATCAAGCTGCTTTTGAGAAAAGTGATGCTTTGCATATCTGGCTAAGTACTCTTAACAGCCTCTGCCTGCGGTTTGTTAAAATTAAAAAAAAATAAAAATAAAGTGTGATCTTGCCGGAGAAGTAATTTGCTTCTCTCCAACCAATGATGGCTTGTACTTTATGCAAATTGGTGTCTAGGGACAACAAATCCCATTTAATACATATGCATAGTTGATAAAAAAACGTCGTGAAAGAAAAAGGAAAAAAAAAAGATAAAGCAACGAGTCAGCAAAAGAACAGGTTCCGAGAAAATTTATTGTCCCAAATTGGACATTTGTAACAGATGATGTGAACAAGTGTTAACTTTGTTTTCAGCAGCTCTTCACGTACATTCACTAGACATCACACAGATTATGTTTTAAGGATCTGAACTGTAATAAAAAAAAGTGTCTATGGGCTTTAGAGTGTTGTGTTCCATATGGTTAGGGAAGTACGGAGTTATTGCGACAAGCATCTTGTGAAGCTCATTACCCGCGGTGGTGTTAGATGCGAATTGCCACGCATAGCTATAGGGTACATACATGACATCCCACAGTCAGCAGATAGCAACTGGAAATGAAAGATATGAAGGCACAGAGTACAGCTTCAGGGAACATGTTAGAGAAAACATCTGCTGGTATCAGAACACTGCATTATCAGATCATTGTGGCCATGAATTTTTTATAAAGACACTTTTTCCCCAAAACCGCAACTTTGAAAGTGACATTTTGTGCAAAAAGTTTTTGATTGAAGTGTGATGTCAGGACGGAGGTCCAATGCAGTGACTCATTGTGGACAGAGCCCACATGGGGAGCCCCTCCCCCCACCACCACCAAACTCCTTTTTTTTTTTTTTTTTTTTGTAAACTGGAGCAAAGTCCACTAGCAAAATCCATGTTGCAAGAGCACGCACATGGGCATGAGAAAGTTTTCTAAGCAAGACGTGACTGAGGTGCTTTGGCCTTTCTTACCATTCAATGCGTGGAGTGGTCTGTATTCTAGAAATTCACTTAACACTTCCTCATCTGGACAGGGTCAGTCACAAGCTCCCATTAAGCAAGGAGGCCGTCTCCCATCAACTGACCTCTCATGCTCTGTTTGATGATGCCATATTTCTCTTGTGCCATTTCTGCCTGAGAGTGTTCTTCTCAAATGTTCCTTCATTTGGGAAACATGCATAGATGAAAAAAAAAAAAAACTCATCTAATTCTGATCCTTAGGAGTGTGTGGGGTGTCCATTAATGCCCCATGGTCCTTGAGAGACAGTGAGACAAAGGCCTGAGCAGAGGAAGGTGCTCACCTTGAGAAGAGTTGAAGGTCCTGATATTTAGGACCTATTACAGGATGTCATATATTTCATTCTGGGAGATAATAAAATGCTTCTAAAAGCATTATGACTTATGAAAGAATCAGGCTTTCTTCAGCCACTTTTCCGTTAATGTAGTTTTGAGAAATGGAATCATTTCACTGATTTTGGCCACCCAGGCCAAGGGGTAGAGGAACAAAGGTATTTCTCATGAAAGGTCTCATGCAAAAGGAGAGGGGAGGGAAATGAAAGATGACAGGTTCTTGAAATGATTTCTGGAGAATTTAGAGTAAGCATGTTCCTTCCCTCTGCCACCAATATTCACTTTAACATTCTTTTCAGAAAACCACTGGGTTCCTCTTTTAGCACAGTATTGCAGTGACACTGGATGAGATCAGAGTGTGAGGTTGGGAAACTCGGAAGAGTCAGAACAGATTCATTCCTGGCAATAGATGCACAGGGACATCTGTACAATAATCGACAACTGTTCCAAATATGAACAAAAAATGTAGAAGTACTCCCAAATGATAAACACCCATGCAGGGGCCTGTACTCCACAGCTCCAAGCCATTCTCTATATTTTTTTCCATCTTCTCTTCCTCTTGTTTTCTTCTTTCTTCTCTTTTAGCAAAAAAAAGCAAAGTGAAAAAGAGTTCTTTTCCCTTCATATTTCTTGTTTTCTGCTACTTTGTAGATGAGGTATAGATGTAGAGAAATACCCTCTGGGAAAGGATCTATTCTCTTCTGTTCTGTGTGAGTTTGGATGAACTATCAATAGGATATAGGAAGACCTGAAATTTCATTCATTCCTTAAATATTTATTGAACTCTAATTCCCACAACTGATTGTTTTGCTGGAAACAAATAAAACCGTTTCATGTCTATATTCATTTTTGAACAATACCTGTAAGTAGCAAGTTGGCAAGTAATATGCTCAGCCAAACATTAAGTAAAAGGAGGAAGGAAGAGAGTTAAGTAGCCCTGAATCTGGTTTTGTCTTGAGAATATTTGTTGTCTCAAGTAAATTTGGTTTTGGTTTTCTTGATCTCTGAGGGCATGGGCAGGAGAAAGTCTAGGAATCACCTCAAGTGGGAAATATAATAGGAGACACTCCAGCATACAAATAATCACTCAAGGGACACATACTCAGTGTAATATGAACACAAGTGAACACATCCCGGTCACCCAGCCAATCACCAGCACACCATCTGGAAGGCATTGGGTGGGATATGGGAAGGGCTGTATCTCCAAAAAAGTTCAAAACCATAACCTTGCCATGGCATGGGTGTGTCAGGCATATTTTAGACTGTCTAAGTTGTCAAACACACAACACACAGGTACACAGAGTTTGGTGTGAACACACAGGATACTTTCATTCTAGAAGAACCTACCTTTAATTCAGGCTTCCAAGATCTCCACAAATAAGGTTTCATGAACTATGTACATCATGTACATAAAAGCAAGACACCAAGTCCATTATTTCTGAATGACATGATTGGACAAAGACTTTATAAAATATATTTCTCAGAAACAGGGTCTACAAGAAATATGTACAATTAGCACTAAGAAAGGAAATACAAGACTGAAAAATAGGTTGCAAAAATGTAAAAGCCTATTTGAACAAGAAACTAACAGAAATTCTAGAAATAATATATAACTCAATAGATAGGCTGAAATGTTCAGTAGACACAAGGACAGAAATTTTATGAGCTTTAATGTCTATCTGGAGAGAAGAAATGATATGTAAAACACTGAAATTGTTAAATCAATATAGAAGAGCAACAAGTCCTAATAGATGTCTAATTAAGTTTCCAAGAGAAAAGAACTGAAGTTAGTAATTGAGAATTTTCCAGAATTTATTTTTTCAAAGTAGCAATTCTCAGATTCATTTAGCTAAATGAATCCTAACCAGGAAAATAAATGCTTAGACTCATGAAGCTACAGATCATAAAAGACATAAACATATTAAAGTACCAAGAGAAAAATGAGAACCTTCAATGGTGTGATAAACTGACAGCCAACTTCTGAACAGTGACAATGGAACCCAAACAGCATGGTAATATCTTCAATGTGCTCAGGGAAAATAACCATCAAAATCAAGATTGCATGTTAATGAAAGTAATTTTCAAGAAAGAGGGTAAAATAATTAGCTTTCTGGGAAACAAAACTAATAGTTCACTATCAATAGATCTTCTCTGAAGGAATTTTTAAAAGATGTAATTCACAAAGAAGGAAAGTGATCCAAGATGTTAGCATTGAGAAACAAGAATAAATTATGAGCAAAGGAAAATGATAATATGTGGATAAATATAAATAAATGTTGGCTGTGTGAAATCATAGTGATAAATTCTTCATGAGGTTCAAAAATAAAAAAAACAAAACTGAAAAAAGTAAACAAAAGGCAAAATAAAATCAGTGGATGTTTTACATTAAAATAGCCTATAGCTCATGGAACATTGAGGTTGAAAGTGAAAACAGTGACTTAGATTTGATAAATTATGTTTGACTGCTGAAATATATAGGGTAATCATTAAGCTAATATAAATAGGTCATAAAATTTCTTAATAAGTGGAAAGGAAGAAACTGAAAGAATATATATATATATATATATATATATATATATATATATATATATATATATATATATATATATATACATATCCAAGCATTCTGGAAGGAAAGAGGAAAGGAAAAGAAAACATAAAACTTGGGACAAGTAAGAAGCACAATTAAGTTGAAAGATGTAAATCCATATAAATAAGTAATTATGGTAAATGCACAAGGTCTTTCTTTATGGTCTTGTTAAAACAAGAAGATGACCAAATTGATGAAGGGAGGAAGGGGGAGAAGGGGGAGGGCAAGAGGGAAGGGGAGATGTAGAAATAAAAAGGAGAAAAATAAGAAGGAGGAGGAGGAGAAGGAGAGGAAGAAGAAATATGGGAAGAGGAAAAACAAAACAAAAACAGGAATAGAGAAATTTTAAAATGTTTAAGAAAGGGAAAAGATAAGTCAGGAGAATGTTAATCAAAACACAGATGGTATAGCTATATTAATATAAGAGAAACCAAACATTGTCAAATTCATTGTGAAAGATGAAACATGTCACTATATGATTTGAGAACATTTATTTTTAAACTTGTGCATACCCAGCATACCCAGTGATAGTTTAGAATATGTACAAATTTTATTTATTGCATAATTATAAGAAATCAGCAAATCACTACCATAATGGTGTATTTTAAAACCCTTCACAAAGTTAACTAATATAGCAACAAATAAAAATATTAATAGTAGAAGTATCTAACCAAAATAAAAAACCTCATATAATTGGCATGTATAGACTAATGTACCAATAAATACAGAATATACAGTATTTTCAGTACTCAAAAACATTTATGAAAACTATTAATACATACTATGAAGTATGCATACTATATACATAGTATATATTCTACTATACATATGTATACAACATACATATAGCATGTATAATACATACTACAAAGCATATTTACTACAAAAGTATGTTATTAATGAATAACAAACTTTGGTTATGATACATTCTCTGAACACTTTTTTTTTTTGCAGTGCTTGGAATTGAACAGAGGTTCTCATGCATTGTTATTATATATTAATTATTAACTGTAATAAAAATGCAGTTAGATATTAATAATTAAAAATAGATTAGAAAACTAATGTATTTGATGGTGTGAAAACACATTACTAAATATTCTTTTAAATCAAAGTTAAAAAGCATTGTGGAAAGCCAAAATACTTAGATTTCAGTGATAATAAAAATACCACAAAACCAAATATTATAGAATATAGCTAAACTTTAGTTTTAGAAATTTTACTAGAAGAGAATAAATTTTAAAGTCTCAGCATAAAAATTGATGCAAAAGGATGAATATATTAATTAGCTTTATGTAATCATTCCATGCATATCAAAATATCACATTGTACCTCATAAATACATATAATTATGATTTGTCATTTAAAACTGATTTTAACAAAACAGAAGAAATAAAGGCTAAAAATTAATAAGGTAAGCGTCTACATAGGCAAGTTTGGAAAAGAACACTACTCTAAAAATGTCACAGGAGAAAATAACAATAAAAGATTAGAGATTAAGAAAGTCTGTAACAAAAAAAATACAATGTATCTATTGAAAGATTGTTTTCTTGAAATAAAAAATGTGGAATTCTTTTAGCAAACTCAACAAAAGAAGAGAATAAATGAACAATATTAGACAAAAATGAGCCATAATTCTAGATATTGAATATTGCATAGGCAACTTCATTAATATATTTGCAAATATAAAATAGACAACCATCCAGACAAACAAATAGAACTTTTCAATCCTGAATCCAAAACCAGAAGAAAATCTGAGTCTGAATAGACCTGTTTGTTAGTCAGTTTTGCATCACTGTAACTGAAATACTTAACAAGAACAAGTTAGAGTAGGAAAAGTTTATTTTGGCCCACAGTTTTAGAGCATTCAGTCCATGGTCTGCCAGCTTCATTTCTTTTGTGGTGAGATTAGAAATAACATGATGACAAAAGGGCAAGACAGAAGAAAACACAAGACAGCCAAGGAGCAGAGAGAAATAGAGTAGAATTGGGGAAAAAGTAAACCCTTCCAGGGCATGCTCCCTGTAATCTACTTCCTTCAAACTAGGTAGCAAAGTGGATTAATCCACTGATTAGATCAGAGCTTTCATAATCTGATTATTGCCTGCAACCCCCATCTTTGAACCACGATGATTTGGGGACCATGCTTTCAACACATGGGCTTTGGAGAGACATTCAGTTCCAGATCATAATATCTTATAATCCTGAAATAAATCAAATAATTCTCCAATGGAAACAGTAGACCCCAAATGATATTAAAATTCTACCAAACATACAAGCTAGAAATACTTCTAACTCATGTCATGCACTATTTCAGAGAACAGATAAAATGGGAAAATATCAATTATGGGCAACTCCCAAATGCAAAACTGTTCTCCAAAGCAACTGCACCAGTTTCTATTCCCACCAGCTATGCATGCAAGTTCCATTTTCTCCACATCCTCACCCATCCTTGTTATTGCTTGTCATTTTGATTACAGACATGCTGGTGGTGTGAATTGGTGTCTCATTATGGTTTTGATTTGCTATCTCACTAATGACTGATGACACGGAGCATCTTTTAATGTGCTTATTGACAATTTGTAAATCATCTGTAGAGAAATGTCTATTTAAATTATTTGCCCGTTTATTCAATTGGACAAAGAATTAAAATTAAATATTGACTTGTAAAAGTCCTTTATGTATTGTGAATATTTTATGTTTGCTTAACAGATATATCATTTGCAAATATGTTCTCTCAATCTACAAGTTATCTTTTTCACCATCTTGATGACTACCTTTGAAGAAAACATTCTTAATTTTGAGGAAATCCCACTTGCCAATTTTCTGTTTTAAGTTATACTTTTAACATCATTTCTGAGAAAGTATTGCTTAACTCAGCATGCAAAGATTTACTCCTATATTTTCTTCTGATAGTTTTATAGTTGTAGCTCTTCTGTTAGCTCTATGACTTTCTTTGAGTCACTTTTTGTGAATGCTATGATGTAGGGGTCCAAGAAATTTGGATTTAGTTCTTCAAATTTGTTAAGTTTCATTTATATTTGAGCCACATTAATGGATTCAGAAAAAAATATTTGGGTAAGAGAGAAGCCTAGAGAATTATTCATTCATAAAGCAAAATTCAGATAATAAAATCCCAGTTCTGTTGGTATGATAGGACACTAGATATGATGTGGTGATCCAGATCTTTTTATATTTTCTTCAAAATCCCCAAACTACACATCAGAGGGAGAGTTAGTGCCCTTTATAGAAACAGCTCAGAATAAGTTTGTACAATGGACTATTCTATAGCTATTAAGAAAATCAAGGTATTTCTACAAATACAAATATGAAGAGGATCCAAAATACATTCTATGATAAAAGAAAATTCCACAAAAGTTTTATATCTTGCAAACATTTGTGTGAACACAAATATGTATCTCTATCTATCTATCTACCTAGTATAAATGCATATAAATATATAGAACATTTCTTGAAAGCTATACCTATAATAATAGTGAAGACATTGACAACATGCTTTCCTACATAAAATTGCAGTATTTTGGAGAGAGGTGGAAACTGACTTCTTACTCAATGCCGTTTTGTTGTTTGTGAATTTGAACAATGCATATGCCTTAGATTATGGTTTGGATATGAGGCCTCTCCAAGCCCATGTGATAGACAATACAGTGATGGTCAGAGATGAAACCTAATCAGTGGATTAATCCACTTGATGGATTAATTATTTGAAAAGACCCATGGACTTGATGGTGACTATAGGCAGGTATAGCATGACTAAGGGAAGTTGTTCTGCGAGGGGCAGCTCTTGGGGATTACATTTTGTCCCTCTGGGTCCTCCCTCTCTCTCTGCCTCGGAACGGCCATGAGTTGATCAGCTGTCCTCCACCATGCTATGAAATTCTGCTGGACCTTGGGCCCAGAGCAATGGATTTGGCCAGCCAGGGGCTGAACCTTTGAAATTGTTTGCTCAAAATAATCTTTTCCTCCTCTAAGCTGTTCTGTCCAGTGTTATAGTGATACCATCAGAAGGCTGACTAACATACCTAATATACTTAAAAACTTAAAAATGGTTTACTAACCTTATTAAATTTTAATAAATGATGTCTTTCCCAAGGTTTTTCTGATATATTGACTGTAGAAATCTAAAATATTTCCTAATAAATAATATGACCAGACAAATGATTTTTTTAAATTGTCAATTTGAATTCCCTGAACATCTGATGCCACAGCAAGAACATGTTCTGCAATGAGAAACATTCAACACACCCAGAGAGAACCTTTTAAACTCTTTTGAAAGGAATTTGTTTTGTTCACACACATTTGTTCAAAAAAGTCTCAGAATAAGTAAACCAAAAACTCACCCTCACTCTTGAGAGAGGTATGATTTTACATGGTTGGAAGCAAACCTGCAGAGGCCAAGAAGTCATACATTAAGAAGACAAATTAAGTTGTGGACTTAAGTGAAGGGAAGCTATGGATGTTTGAGAGAGCATTTTAACATCCTTTTGAAGCTAATGCCAGAGAGCAAATCATTTATTTATTCCCAATACTCTCTTCTCACCTATACTATTCCTTTTAGCCAGCAGGTCTAATGGACCCATGGATCTGACCCAACTTGACATTTCCTGTTGCTCCCAAGCCAGTTTAAAGATGGTGTCTAAATGTTCCATCAAATAAGGGTATTTTCCATGATGCCTCTGTTTCTCTTCTGACAAAATAAAGAGGAAAATCTGTATGAGTTGATTACAGTGCTTTCAATGCCTCAGGAGTTTTAATCTGTCTGACTTACCATACAATGAGAACCATTCTTTGCTAGACTCCCTTTTATTTTAAAGTTTGTAAATAATATATATATATATATGGTTGATGTGAGTATAGCCTGCTTGGCTGTAGTAGACCAGTTGTGCCTGATTTAGACATTCTTATATCTTGTCATCAGTTTGTTCCAAAGTCTTGAAACGTTCATATATCTCAGCAGACGCTTAACAACAAATGGCTAATTTCTTCCAACTGGCAACCTGACCTCCTCAACTGCAGAATGTGGGATCTTAATTCTCTAGTTTTAAAGGAGCAAAAAAAAAAAAAAAAAATTACGAATGATGTTACCTGTTGGTAAGTTCCATCATGGGGACAAAGAAGGCCTCTGTACATATTATTCACCCCACTGTGGAGTCCCTCCATGAAGAGGCTGTGATTGATGGTGTCACCAAAACAAAGGAGTGCATTTAATCTAATAAGCCAACTTGAAGAGACATTGAAAGGTTGGAATTATGTATGGCAGAAGACAATTATGCAAGCTAAATGATTCTTTAATTAATAATGAGATCCATCACAGGCTGAAGAGAAAGACTCACAGGATAGAAAGCTTTGTGATTTACTCTGTGTGTGTCCATATGTGTCCGCAGTGTATATATTTTAGGACATAAATGATATATGCATAGTGTGGGTGCCATGGCCTCTGAATCTTCATGCCTATTGTCTTGAGTTCATGACTCCTTCATGCACTGAGTAGACAGGTGTCTGGAATGTACGCATTTTTTCTTAAGACAAAAATTGCATTGTCTGGTCCTGAAGCCATAGATAGGGCTTTATTATTTTTTAAAAATGAATTCTATGAATTTGTAATTTAAGTTCTCCTATTTTCAAAATGGAGTATTTGCTTTACATTGACTTGATTTAAATTTTTTAAGCATTAAAGCAAACCTTAGAAGTATATGCATTTCTTAATGTTATATAAAGCCATATCTATGTATGTATGTATATATATATATATATATATATATATATATATATATATATATATATATATATATATATAAATGTAAATGAATGTATTCACTAAATGCCATTCAGTCCACTTTTTAACAGTCTAGTCTTTGGGTGACTAAGTGCTTTTAACTAGATACAGTTTCCCCCCCATAAATGTTATGTATTCTAGAATAACAGTGGTTTTCAAACTGTGTTCTATGGAACCTAAGTGTTCAACAGGACACCTTTCTTCTGCTTCCCTCTCTTAGAAATTACAAAGTGAGAGGTAAGGAAAATAAAAGGGTGGATCTACCAGCCAAGGGGCTCAGATTCTAAACTCCCAAGCAACCAGGTAAAATATAAATATTAAAAAAAATATATATTGCTTTTAACCTATCAGATTGACAAACATATAAAACATACCTACTAATGTCAAGTGTTCCTGAGACCTTGGCAGAAAACAATATTTAAACCCTATGGATTTAAGAGTTTGAACACATTTTTGGAGGACAATATTGCAATATCTTTCAACTTTCAAAATATGCATTGGCATTTATTCAGCAATTCCACTTCAGTAATACACTTTAGAAATATTTCTAGACATCATTCACTTGCTTACTTACTCCTTTGTTATTATTTTTTGTAATGATTTTAAGACCTTCTAGCAAATTCTTTGACATTCTTTCCTTCAAATGGCCAAGTCTAATTCCCCTCTACCTGAGTGTGGGTCAGACCCTGTAATTTTCTTTCAAATAATAAAATGCAGTGGGGGGTGATGCAAGGTGACTTTCCAGGCTAGGTCACAGGAATGATAGCTTCTATCCAGCTCTTGCTCTTTTGGGGTTGCTCCTGTGGAGGAAGCCAGCTGCCCGAGCATGAGGACAGTTAAGGAGCCCATGCTGAGCAGAACTGCAGTCTCCATTAACAACCAGCACGAACCAGCTGACCACGTAAGCCAGGAGGCCCCCTCAAATCCTCCAGCCCCAGTCCCATCTCCGGATGACTGTAACTATCTTGGCTACACCCTGACAAGAGACTTCCAGTCAGAACCAGCAGGAGAGCTGTCCCTAGACTGCTGACCAATAGAAACTTTGAGATAATAAAAGTTTTTCATTATTTAAGGCCATTTTTAGTATAGTGTATTGTACCTGAACAGACAGCCAGGTGAAACATTTTATTGTGGTATTACTTATAAAAGTAAAAATATCAGAAAAAAAAATTAAACTTCTGAATATCAGTGTATGATTGAGTAAATTGTGGTTATTTATACTGTGACATTTCATGTGACTATGAAATTAACAAGGAACACTAATGTAAAAAATTCAGGAGATATAAAATAATGAACCCATCAAACAATATCAGTTATGTTAATTTTGTATTAAAACACATTTGGACATATATTGTATATGTACATGTAGATGTATGCATTTCTTTTAGAAATTTCTGGAATTTGAGGACTGGACTGAAAGCAAGGAAACTTTCACTTTATGCACTTCTGTATATTTGGGATTTTTAAGTTACAAATATGTCCTGTGCATCATGTTTACTTTCATAATTTGTCTCTAAAAAACTGAACTAATGAAAAATAATACAGTTGCTTACAGAGCTTTCATCATTGATATTAGTTAATTGCCACAAAGAACAAAAGGCAAAAAAGGGACAAAAGTTAAATTCACTAGCTTTGTGGTTACAAAAAAAAGTGAAATGATTGTTACAATTTTGATTTATGGCCAGGTAGCTTATGTCACTCTATGGCCACAGCCTGTCTGTCATATGGATAGTAGATCTGGAGAGGTGACCTGGGGAAGGAATGGGGATGACTTAGTCCAAATGCACCCTGCCTACTGGCCAAAGTCCAGAACTCACACCAGATGCCAGGTGGATTGTATGTCAATAGTGACATCTTCATGTACAAAGGACAGCACATTAAAGAGGGGCAGGAAATAGATGTCTACCTGTGGGAGCTATCGATTAGATTTACTGCTCAGGCTTTTATCTGCTTATGCTATATGTAATATGCTGAGAAGTTCAGAAAAAAAAGAATCCATGGGCTGTCCCAAGAACAATAGGTCAAAAGGGAGTGCATAATAGAATTTGAATAAAAAGGAAAAATTGAATAGCTGATAGTGATTGTTAGGCAAACTTATAGAAGGCAACAACTAGTGGAGCATGATTGAAAGACGCCTATCCCTTAATACAGTCAGCATGAGTCAATCTCAAGCACAAAAGATGAATACTCAAGTGGCCAAAGCAAATTTTAATTGGGATTATAAATATTACTTCGTAAAACATGGCCAGAAAGCCTCTTTGAGAGTATTTATGTAAAATTCTATGTCTTTCTTTCAAAGGTTTCTTATAAGGAGCTCCAAAAATAATCTTTAATTTCAGTTTATAGATTTTCCTTATTTGAATGTTCTCGTCTCTGGTGTAGGCATATTATAAATGGAATTAACTGCGTTACTAATGCTTTTAATCTGATTTTACTGGCGCCTAGGGCTGATGACTAGGAATCAGCATGTGTGTCATTAAAAGAAAAATACTGTTATATAGAAACTAAATTACATGTCCAAATAAACACATCTATCCATTTGCTTTATTTATTATCCCAACTAGCCAAAGCATAGGTCCCTGACTGCATGTCTTTAAAAATAGAGTAGCTACAAACCAGTTAGTCTGGCTGCTAGAATCAAAAATTCACACTTGATGAAAGAACTGGCAAGAATATCCCACAATGTTATGACGTATTCTTTAATTTATAACTCCCAGATTTTAGGCCTGGAACTAGACATTTATGGGGCACTGCATGCATTTTTGTAAGACTATTCACATGCAAGAAATAATTGACAGTTTTTTAGTTCACTTAAATCAATTGCTGAGCAATCAATTGGATTGCTGCATGGTTGATCTGATTTGGCTATTGATACAGGTGAACTATCAGACCTTACTGCCTATTGTTGGTCGAAAGTTCTCTGGATAAGGGTACAACTTTGGACCTAGTGGCAGATAAGATAGGAATTGCTGGGGTGCATGGGTCTGAGAATTTTGTAAGAAATGATGAAAGAGGAATGTGATGTAGTTCAAAATATCAGAACTGGTTCCTGAAACTCTGTGGACTGTTGTCTCAATCTAAATTTGCTTATATTTACTTTAAAATATTTTCAAATTCTGTGCTATGTCAGTCATGAACCAAGTTTATCATGAATGGATATTTCTTCTTTTCATTGTCTACCAACCAGGTCACCTGCTAAAACCTCTCCCCACCACCTCTACATTAGGGCTTAGAGTGTTTTTTGCCCTCTGAATTATAGTTATTTCCTGAGTTATTTAGTGGGAAACAGCTCTTTTCTTAGCCATTGCTTCTCTTGTTATTTCAAATTATTATTTCAATTATTTGTGCTCTCACTTGACTTTTTACATCACTTATTGACCCAAGTCCATAGAAAGCTTTTGAAATGTAAACAATTGTGCCTTATCTATTCTTTCTTTTTTTTCATCCTCCACTAGATCTACCCTAGTGTCCTGGTAGATCCTCATATGCATTTGGTGTTTTGCAATTTGAAAACTATGATAGAATCAGCCCTCAGAAACTTCATACATATGTACAGTATACCCTCAAAAGTTTTACTATCAATAACAGAGACAATGGAGAAGGAATCACATCTAATCAAGAACCAGGATGTATTCATAATGCACTTTACTCTTAACAGTATCCTTGCAATGAAGTGAGGATTGTTCTGATCTCTGTTACAGATGAGGAAACCAGGCTGACAGAGGTTAAGCAATTTGCCTACAGTCAAACTGCTTTAAAATGTTAGATCTGATGCAAACCCAGGTCCGTTGAGTTCTATCCTGTGATCTAGTTCAACAATAAATAACATTAAGGATACTGCATTCCCATCCCCCAATGCAGGGTAATGGCTCAGGAAGCATGGGTCATGGAAGCACGTGGAAATGGTCATAAACAGGGAAAAGCTTCCTGGATAAGGGACTGTTGAAAGGAGACAATGAGGCAGAAGGAAGCCTGAAAAATAGAGGATAGATAGAGTAAGTGGAGCAAGATAATAAAGAAAAGAAAAAGCCTTTGCCATTAAGGCTGTAGAAATATTTACAGTTGGTTTCCAATCTCCTCATATTTTCTATCAAGCCAAACAGCAATAAAGGTACGTGGAAAAAACATATATATTAAATTACTAGGTGTCAGATTTCTGATTTGATAACAATTGGTGTAAAAATAACAGTTATTATTACTCTTCATTTATCTAGCTCTGAGAGTGTACACAGCACAGTATAATAAGTAGAATTTATCAGAGGAGGGACAAGATTGGTGCCCCAAGGGCTTTGCTGAGTACAGGCTCAAGTGGAAACGGTGACACCTGAGAATCAGAGCACCGAAATCACAGAGCCGTGGACTTGCCTTCTCTCTGAGTGGGCTGTAGCTGAAGATGTGAGGTCCTATTGCGGGTGGCATTTTTCCTTTGTGAGAGGTGATGGAAAGAGACTTTTATGTCTGTCTTCTAGAGAGAAGATGTTAATTGAAATCTTTTTCTAGCGTTATATGCCTCACATTACTTAATGCAACAAGGGAAAGCAATTTTCCTGCAAGCCCTGTTCTGCATCTTTTTAAGTAGTGGACACCATTCAGCCATGGGCCAGTGAAACTCACCATCCGGGGCAAGAGCACATGAACAACTTCCTCCCTCAGGAATCCCAGGGATACAAGTTCAGGCTCAAAACAATTCAGTGTGTTAATTACAGAGCGTGCACCTGAACTAGGAAATATATACACATGGACACCCTGCTTAGTATGGCCTCTCAGACAGCGAGAAGATAACCAAGATAGAGCACTTAAGCAAAAGGAAAACTGAAAACCTGAAGTCCCTTCACTCAAATCAGAGCAAAGGCCCGCAATCATAGATTATTAACTTTTACTCCAGACACAAATTTAATAAACCTGGGTTTGCAGTTTTCCAACTCGAGTACTTCAGCAGCAGCAAGTGAAGAACATGGGGGAAGACACAAAAGAAGGCTGGGTGGTGAGGAGCAGCGTTCAGAGAAATGCTGAAAAACGGAACCACATTCAGGTAGGGTGGGGTGGGGAGGCAAGAATCCCAGCAGTCCCTGGAGACAGCAATTTGTGCATAGGGCTGTAATCTAGGAAACAGTTTGTATTTATTGGAGCTGCTAGCTATTATGTATTACCTATAATAAAATAATTACATTTAAATTTTAACAAAGAATTGGAACATTCTGCAAAATATATACTGAACCAAGATACTCCATTTGAGGGACAAAATTAAAATGATTGGAATAAAGAATTTAAGAACAGAGACCTTGTGCTGAGCATGGTGGGGCATACCTGTGATCCCAGTGGCTCTGGAGGCTGAGACAGGAGGATCGCAAGTTCAAAGGATCACAAATTCAAAGCCAGCCTCACAACTTAGTGAAGCTCTAGCAACTTAGGGAGATTCTGTCTCAAAATAATTTTAAAAAGGACACGAGATGTGGCTCAGTGGTTAGGTGTCCCTCTGTTCAATCCCAGATACGAAACAGACAAATAGGCACCATGGGTCACACCTATAACACAGCAACTCAGCTCAAGAGGCTGAGGCAGGAAGATTTTGAGTTCAAAGCCAGCCTCAGGAACAGTGAGGCACTAACCAACTCAGTGAGATCTGGTCTCTAAATAAAATACAAAATAGGGAGGAGGATGTGGTTCAGTGGTTAAGTGCCACTGAATTCAATCCCCAGTGCCCAAAAGTAAATAAATAAATAAAACAAACAAATAAACAACAACAACAACAACAAACAACAACAACCAAATCAAACAAAACAGCAACAAAAAAGAAATAAAGATGTCATGGAGGAGTTAAGATTTTTGAGTGCTTTATATATCCTAGAGATTAGTGCTCTATCTGATGTGCAGTGGTAAAGATTTGCTCCCATTCTGCAGGCTCTCTATTCACCTCACTGAGTTTTTCTTTTGCTGAGAAGAATATTTTTAGTTTTAATCCATTCCATTTATTGATTCTTGGTTTTAATTCTTGCACTACAGAACTTTTATTAAGAAAGCTGGGGCCTAATCTGACATGATGGAGAATTGGGCCTACTTTTCCTTTCATTAGGTGCAAGGTCTCTGGTTTAATTCCTAGGTCCTTGATCCACTTTGAGTTGAGTTTTGTGCATGGTAAGAGATAGAGGTTTAATTTCAAATAACCTAATCAATAAATGGGCCAAGGAACTGAACATACACTTCTCAGAAGAGGGTATGCAATCAATCAACAAACATGACAAAAAAATGTTCAACATCTCTAGCAACTAGAGAAATGCAAATCAAAACTACTTTAAGATTTAATCTCACTCCAGTCAGAATGACAGCTATCAAGAATACAAACAACAATAAGTATTGGTGAGGATGTGGAGAAAAAGGCACACTCATACATTGCTGGTAGGAGAACAAATTGGTGCAGCTAATCTGAAAAGCAGTAAGGAGATTCCTTGGAAAACTTGTAATGGAACCATCATTTGACCCTGCTATCCCACTCCTTGGTTTATACCCAAAGGACTTAAAACCAGCATACTACAGGGACAGAGCCACATCAATGTTTATGGCAGCATAATTCACAATAGGTAAACTATGGAACCAACTTAGATGCCCTTCGATAGATGAATGGATAGGGAAACTTTGGAATATATGCACAATGGAACATTACTCAGCATTAAAAGAGAATAAAATCATGGCATTTGTAGGTAAATGGATGAAGTTGGAGAATATAATGCTAAGTGAAGCAAACCAATCCCAAAAACAAAACAAAACAAAACAAAAAAACAAACAAACAAAAAAAAAAAAAACAGGAAGGGGTGAAGTAGAAACGAGTGATTTTTTCCATGGTATGTTTTCTTTCACATGAGGATGCTGATTCATAATGGTGATGGTGGAGGGGCATGGGAGGAAAGGAAGAACTTTAGATAGGGCAAAGGGGTTGGAGGGCAAAGCAGAGGACAAGAGGTAGGAATGATGGGGGTATAATAGACATCATTACCCTAAGTACATGTATGAAGACATGAGTGGTGTGAAAATACTGTGTGTACAATCAGTGACTTGAAAAATTGTGCTCTGAATGTGTAATATGAAGTGGCATTCTGCCATCATGTATAACAAATTAAAATAAATAAATAATTTTAAAAGATGTCATGGTGGAGAATAAAAGCAGCAAGTATATTTTGGATTTAAGTTTATTAACTGTCATTGCTATGCAGATTTTAAGCAAATATTAAAAAGAACTTCTTGCCAGGCATGGTTCTTGCCCTCATGACACACTAGCATGTAAATGGGCAGTATACAAATCAATAGTATATAAATACATAACATCTGGTTGTGATACATCTAATGTAGAATAAACAAGTAAGAGTGTCAGGGGACAGACAAGGGGAGGGAAAGCTGCTATTTTGAATATAAAATTTTGGGGAAATTGTCTCTTCAGTGCCAGTTTGGGATGCAGCCTCTGAAAACAGGATAGCCATTCAGAGGAAGAGCATTCTAAGAAAAGTGCTTGGAGTGCGCAAAGCCCATGGGGTAGGCTTGAGTTTGGTACATTTTTAGGAGCCATAAGAAGAATGAGAGAGGGACAGAAGGAATATGACTCTCAAGACAGAGTAGTAGTCCAGAGAAATAGGAACTACTATCAGACGTGAGAAATGGTGAAAAGAGAGATATCAGAGACTTTTAGGTATTCTCCTCACTGATCCAGCCCTCCCCATCCTCCTGAACCCCGATACTTAAAAAAAATGATGAAGCTAAACTATGGTGGGGGAAGTTTAGACCTCACTAAGGTGAGGAAGTTGAGCAGCGGGAAGTTGAGCAGTTGAGCACTGATTCAAGTGGACATCTGGAAAGAGGTTGGACTAAAGGTGGGATCAGTCAGCGTATAAATGGTATATAAAGCTAGAAGACTTGGAAAAAAGAGCTCCGGCAGTGAGGTAAACATGATGTCAATATGTCCAAACACTGGCTCCAGGAGATGCTGACATTTAGAAATCAGCAGAGAAGCAGTATGCAAAGGAATAAGAAAGAGCTCAAGAATCCAGGAGAAGCCTCAGAGAACAGAGTTCTGCAAGTGAAAAAACAAAACCCCAAATATTTCAAGGAACAGCGAGTGATCATCCGAGAGGTTGAGTATGTCGAAATGTCAGATGTGCACCAAGAATGTCATGCTCATCAGATATGGCAGCCTGGGGACCACTGGCAAAGCAATCCAGAGATGGGGACTGGGAGATGAACTTGCTAGTATGTAGTTTGACTCCTTAGCAATGATAGAGGAAGGTTGTACAAAGTTTAAAGTTAGAGCAAACTAATGTAATAATGCAATGTAATAAACATACTGTGGAAAATCACTCGTTTCTACTTCACCCCTTCCTGGCAATCCCTCTGTTTCTGGAAGAAGCGTGTCACCTCCTTGAAAGTAGTGGGTGCAGGATCTGGGTGATCATCCCTTTCTGTTCTGGTAATAGAGCAGCCCAGGGTTCATAGCAGAGCTCATCCAAACAATCTGAAGGAAAGGAACATTTACCCAGAATTGACAGGGGCACTCAACAACTGAGCCACATCCTAGAGGTATTTAGTATTTTATTTAGAGACAGGGTCTAACTGAGTTGCTTGGTGCCTCACTTTTACTGAGGCTGGCTTTGAATTCATGATCCTTCTGCCTCAGCCTCCACTGGGATTACAGGTGTATACCACTGCACTTAGCAAGGAAAGGAAAGTTAAGAACCTGACAAGCGGTTACTGTGGAAAGGCACTGCCAGGGAAGGGAATGGAGGAAGCCCTAGCTGTCCAACAACAATGGGTCCTAGCGGACACTGATTCCAATAAATAGAAGTTTTCATTTTGCTGGTTTACTTTGTGTGCTTCACTCTTTTCTTCGTCAAGCAAAATCAAATTTGCTGTTTGAAATTTTGGAGGAAAAAAAAAAGAGGAAAGAGATGTGGTACATCTGGACCAAGGAATGGTGTGGAGACAGCTCCGGTACAAGGAATATTTCCTCTGCAGTAGTAAAAATGTGATATAATTGCTCATTGGTAGAGAATCGAACTGTCAGTGCCACACTTTTTCTTTCTTGTAACTTCCTGTATCTTATTGTACATGATTGTGGAACTGATGTATGGTAACATTCCTTTCTCTTTTTTTTTTTTACGTATACCAAGAAGGAGAGGGGGAAAAAAAAAGATAGAAAAGGAAAAAAAAAAGAAGAAGAAAAATTCCATTGTGAGAATGTGGCAGCCAGATTTAAAGGTTGTGCTGGACTCACAATTGAAATGCAAATCACTCTTTGCAAACAGCCTCCCGCTGAGGCCCAAATTTTTACAGATCAGGTTCTGCCCTCCTGATGAGGAATCATTGAACAGCATTTCCCAGGATTCACAAATGAGTTGCCGTCTAAGGTATCATTTTCTACGTTATAATTGTAACTTACCAGAGGAAACTTTGTCACAAAAGACAGTACCCTGTGCTTCCATTATTTTTCCAGCTGCACTGCTACTAAGGATTCTTTCACACACAATAAAAATACACGCATCCCGACCTCCCTCTCTGAAACACACATTCCTTGAATATAAACATTTTGAGAATATTGGTGTGCTTTTCTTCCCCTTCTTTTTTAGATGTGCAGGTGGTGAAATACAGGCTGCCACGAACTGTAGAAAATAAATAAAAATTGCCAGCTTCTCACGGCTGCCCCATAGAAACGGGCCAGCTTGGCAAGCCTGACTGTGCGGGGCGCATGATTCTCTGGGTGAAAAGCCTTTGGCTCTTAAGGACCAAGTGCTGCATCCTCCTGGAGGGGCCAGCAAGGCTCCTCACTTCAGAGGGCCTTAGGGACCCCAAGCAAAAAGAAACCCTACACCCAAAAGGTCACCTCTGACTCTTTACTTTAAAATGGCTAATGCTCTGGGAGAGGGAGCATTGCCCACAGGACTAAGAAACAAGCAAGCAAAGATGGGAGTTTAAAAGTCTAAAGAAAGAGATGGGAATAATTCAAGAAATGGGGTTAGTGGTAGGGAATTCACCCGCGAGGACCCTTGCCATTGATCTTGTGTGAGAGTTTTGCAATCTGAGTCATCTGCCAATGGTCTGGCTGAGGACCTTAACCTCCCCACCCACAAATGTCCTTTGGAAGAGATGAAAGAGCCCAGTATGGTGATGCAGACCTGTAATCCCAGGAATTTGGGAGGCTGAGGCAGGAGGATGCAAGTTCAAGGCCAGCCTCAGCAACTTAGTGAGGACCTAATCAAATTAGGGAGACCCTAATAAAAAAATAAAAATAAGTAAAAAAAATTTGAAAATTATTTCTGTAAATAAAAAAAATAAAAATGGGCTGAGGATGAGGCTCAGTGGTTGAGTGTCCCTGGGTTGAAGCACACAGAGAGCTTGTCCTCTAAGGAGCTTTTGGGGATCCATTCCCAGAGATTCTGACATATTATACTGCAATAGGTGCCAGGAATCTGCAATTTCAATAAGCCCCTTAGGTCCCTAGGTTTTTTTTTTTTTAATTGATTTTATTTTTTAGAGCAGTTTTTGTTTTTTTTTTGTTTTTTGTTTTTTGTTTTTTTTATTGGTCGTTCATAACATTACATAGTTCTTAATACATCATATTACACGGTTTGATTCAAGTGGATTATGAACTCCCGCTTTTACCCCGTATACAAATTGCTGTATCACATCAGTTACCCTTCCATTGATTGACATATTGCCTTTCTAGTGTCTGATGTATTCTGCTGTCTGTCCTATTGTGTACTATCCCCCCTAGAGCAGTTTTTGGTTCACCAAAAAAAAAAAAAAAAAAAAAAAAAAAGACAGAAAGTCCAGTATAAAGTCTCTGGGCTTTGCAGTGTCTCTGGGTTTTGCAGTGTCTCTGGGCTTTACACTGCCTGCCCTGCACATGCCTTGGTTCCCAGTTGTCAACATCCTCTGCCAGAGAAGGATCTTTGTTATAGCGGCTGGACACTGACACATCATCATCCTTCTAGTCTAAAGGTATTTTGTTATTGTTTGTTTGTTCCTGTTTTGGGTATTGGAGATTGAACCCAAGGGTGCTCGACCACTGAGCCACATCCCAGCCATTTTTATATTTTGAGATAGGGTCTCAATAAGTTGTTCAGGCTGGCCTAACTTGAGATCCTCCTATCTTAGCCTCCTGAGTGGCTGGTATTAGTATTAGAGGCATGTGCCCTCAAACCTGGCAGTCTATACTTTATATTAGGGTTCACTCTTGGTTCTCCAGATCCTTTGGGTTTGGATACATTTATAATGACTTGTACCTACCATTTGTAGTTTCATTTAGAAGAGTATCACTGCCTTAAAATCCTGGGTTCCACTTATTCATCCCTCCCCACTCCCTAACCCCTGGCAATCACTGACCTTTTTAGTGTTCTTCATTGTCATACCTTTTCCAGAATGTTATGTATTCAGAATTTTGTAGTATTTAGTCTTTTTAGATGGGTTTCTTTCACTTAGTAATAGGCATTTAAGTTTCCTCTATGTCTTTTTATAGCTTCTTAGCACTGAATAATATTCCACTGTCTTAATGTACCACAGCTTGTTTATCCAGCCCCAGAAAATTCTTATGCATACATTTGAGAACCATTGTAGGAGATGAACTCTGGAATTTCTTCCAGACTTAAGATTTTGTAAATCTACAGGGGTTAGTCAAGCATGCCACTAGGAAGAATTGAATCTCTTAGAAACTATCTATCATCTACCATCTATCAATGTATCACCTATCTCTATTATCTATCATGTATTTATCAATCATCTTTTTTCTATTAACTAATCTGTCATCAATCAATTATCTATCTATCTATCTATCTATCTATCTATCTATCTATCTATTTTTCTGGAGAAACAAAAGATGAGAGCCTCCTTCAGAGGAGCTTACCAACTAAATCTAGATAGAAGGTACTAGAAACCTCTTCATTCATGTATTTGTTCAAAGGTGCTACAAATATTGTAAAATCACAGAAATCATCTTCCACATCCTGGAGGTTGAGAAGATGATGCTCATAGCTGCAGTCCTGCCTCCAGTCCCCATGGCTCAGGCAGAAGGGGAAATAGCATTGAGGTTGATAAGGCTCTTTGCTTGCTGCAGTTTTCTGGATGATGTAACAGGGAGAGAAATATCCTGTGAGAAGAGCAGGAGCTAAGAAGACTGAACACCAAGGAGTTTGGAATCCCTAATGAGAGAGCTGGTGTGAAATCTAGAGCCAAGGTTAAAGCCAGGTGAGTTGCTTCAGTCCTACTGGGGAGAACGCCACTATGGCCTCAGTGCTTGTGTCCTTAGTCTCTCAGTTCATGCGTCATATGTTGATGCATAGAGGTGAGTGCGATAATATTAATAGCCAGACCTTTAGGAGCTAAGTAGGATCAACAGGCCAGAGTCCTCATGAATGGGATTAGTGTCCTTATAAAAGAGGCCCGAGGGAGCCCCTTGTCCCTCTACTGCATGGGTGAGAAGGCACCGAATTTGAGGAATGGGCCCCCTACTCCACGCTAAATCTGTCAGCATGTTAATCTTGGACCTCCCAGCTTCTAAAATAGTAGAAATATAAGTTTCTGTTGTTTATATGACATTGAGTTTATGGGATTTTTATATAGCAGCCTGATGGACTAGCACAGATCCTTTGGAATTTTATTAGTGCTAACTGGCTGAATTGTGAGATTGTTCCTATCAACATTTAATTTTTTTGTAAATCAAGGGCACTTGATTTTATGATTTTATACATAACCAATAAAGTTTTCTTTCAAAACTTCATTGGTTATGTATAATCTTTATGCTTGGAAAACTACATATTTTGTTCCATATTTTATTAGACTTTCTTTAATTTCTTTGATAATTTATACTAATCTTTTAATATATGTGCTCCAAATAACTTCATTTTGTTTATGCTTTATTCTGTGTGCAGAATTTTTCACTTTATATGCCCAAATCTGCTAAAGTTTTTCTATATGTTTTCTTCCAATTCTATTAAATTTAAAAAGTGTGTATTTTTAAAGAGACCAAAACATTCCAAAAATTTCCCTTTATCCTTATAGTATTTGGTTTACCTGCTAGCTTTTGTTATGCTACCAATCTTATTTATTTTTTCCTCAAAATGACTGTTGAATTTTATAGTCAATTTATAATTATTCGTATGTTAGGGTAGCTGGCATATCTGCGTAGTTACAATACTACTAATAATTATTCCAGTGGTTATACCAAAAGTATCTTTTTTTCTCCTATAAAAATTTAATTTCAGTAAACCATTACAAAACATCAGTATATGATAATCATGGCATTTATCTTCTTTGCAAAAAGATAAAAGTTGATTTATTTTGTTGACTTTAATTTACCGAGTTTTGGTTTTCCTATATACATATGTATTAGTCCATTTTCTGTTAATATAACACAATACTGAGGTTGGATAACTTATAAGCTAAAGAGATTTATTAAACTCACTGTTCTGGAGCTTCAAGGGCACGACATTGGCATTGGCCCTCCTCTAGTGAGAACCTCATGGCAGATGGCATCCTAACAGCAGGAGCACCTCTGGAAGGGAGAGAATCCATGACAAGAGAGAAAATGCCACAGGGATCATCCTCACTCATGTTACAGTACCTCTCTTGAGGACTAATTTAAGGTGCCCCCAGAACTACCTTATTCTTTTCTAAAGGCAGTGGTCTCAATGACCTGAGGGCCTCCTGCTATGATCCATCTTCTAAAAGTTCTTCCACCTTCTAACATCCTCACAATGGGGATCTAGCTTCCAACACATGAACCCTTGGGTGACAAGCCACCTCCACACCATCACACCTACACTATTCTATGTTTGTTTTAGGTGATTTGCAAAAACTTTGAAATTGACTTATTTTTATGAATATGGTGAACACCCACCACTGTACTAACTACACATATAAACCAACCTGTCTCCTCTAGAGCAAAGACTAACATTGTACTCCTCAGCCCTTATCTGACCAGCAGTCAGTTCTCATAAGACTCTGGAGTTAAGAACGACTTTACATTTAAAGACATTTTAAACAATAGCAACAGGAATACTTGGAAGAGACTCAGAGATTACAAGGCCCCAAAACATAAAATATGTCCTATCCAGACTCTTGTAGGGTCATCTTGCTGACTTAAGCTTCACAGTTAGCAATCCTATCTTGGTTATCATATACATTTCTCTAGAAATACTTTCAGCAAAGATTGTACATGGAACATGTTTCCTTTTTTCCTGCACAAAATATTAGAACACATTTCTCAGCCTTCTTTGCAGTTAGCAACAGCCATTGACTGAACCTTGCAGAATGGGATGTGGGCAGATGTGACACTTTCCTAGTATTTCATTTTTGTCTGAATTATCCAGTTATTTCTTCCAACCCAAACTTTGAGATCAGGTCTGAGTTATAGATAGCTACAGCTACATTAAGTGGATAAGATGTGGAGGATATTCTACTTAGATATAACAACAGAAGACAAGCATAGAAGTACGAAAGTACTACTATGTACTAAAGGGTGTGTTTGATTAGGTTCATTTTTGTGGCTATCATCTTTATAGTGCAGCATTAGAATTTTTTTTTCCTTTTTAGGTAGTCATTTGATTTTTTTTTTCTTTTTTGGTATTCATATTCTAAAAGTAAGATATAGAAACCAAAAGCATTTTTTTAATCTTCTCTAAAGAAAAGAAGAAGCTATTCTTTCTTTCAAAATATCATAAACTCTAGACTCCTATAAGATCTCTTTTCATTTTGTATTGGAGGAAAAGAAGCAAGAAGGAAATTCATGATCAAAGAAAAACTAAAGTTGATTTTGGAGAATAATCTTCAAGTCGCTACTGGGGAAAAACACATTTAATTGCTGAAAAATAACTAACATTTGCAGTCTGTAGTATACTGAGAATCTAAGTGTTTGCATGTAATTTTTAAATCTGTGTATCTGAGGTTTTTTTTTTTTTGCTAAACTTTATAGTTGCTCAGAGAATAAACATAAAGAAACAATATTCTTATTCCGTGCATTTTGAAAGACTTGTTTTGTTTTCTTCAAGAAGGAGAAACTTTTGTTGGCAGGCTTGTAGTCACCTTGTTTGCAGCCTCTTAAACAAGTGACATTTTATCACGAAGAAAAATGTATTCAGATACCATATGCAATATGAACATACTAGTTTCTGCTATTAATTCAGAATTCTTAGTCCATCCTGAATGTTTTAGAGCCTAACATAGTGAAATGAAAGGAATTTTATATATTTTAGTTCTGTCCCTCTGCTGGCAGTGGAAGTAAATCCCAAAGTATTTCAGCAGGTGCTATTAATATGCAAATAACAGAGAATATACTATTTCTAATAGATCTCCCAACTGCATGGGAGGCAACACTGTTGGAGCAAATTAGCTTTCTGTAATTTGCATGCTTTTCACAACCTCCTGGGATTATACTTTAGATCAGAGACAATAAAAGCATATGCAGTTAGCTTAAAATGTAACTAATTTTAGAGTTTGAAACAATTTTAACCTAACTTCTTTGTGGTGTTAAACAGCTATTTGCCATGAAACTTTTAAAACAGTCTATAATTTTTATAGCATTGATTTGCCATGAATGGCTCCATTTCTCTATAGCATGAAAACAAATGTTAGAACAGACCAGGTGTACAGGTTTCCCTGTTGACTGAAAAGACACAAGACGGAGGTGAGCTGGAGCCCTGAGAGTATGCATTATCCAAAAGATGGTATGAAATCAAGAGAGAACATGAAATTGACCTAAATCAAATGATCAGCCAAAATATTTCATGGCTGTGAAAAACAGTCATAAAAATAAAGCTTATTTATTGAGCTGTTCATGAGAACCTCATGATATCTAAATACTTTAATAGATAAAGCACTATCTAAATAAACTTATAATAACTAGCTAAGGAAATTTCCATCTTACAGATAGCCCTTTGTGGGTTTTACATCTGCAGATTGAACCGACTGCACATCAAAAATATTCAGACAAAAATCACATCTGTACTGAACATGTACAGAATTTTTCCCTTGTCCGTATTCCCTAAACAATAAAGTACAACTATTTAAATAGCATTTATAATGTATTAGATATTATAAGTAATCTAGAGATGACTTAAAGTATCCTGAAGGATTGCATGGGTATAAGCAATTTTATAAAAGGGTCTTAAGCATTGGTGGGTGGATTTTTGTGACCTTGTGGAACTAACACCCTGCAGATACCAATGGTTGGCTCTAATGTATTTTGGAGATAGAAATTAGGATGGTGTTTGGCAACACCAAAGTCAACAGGAATTTAGCATATTTTTTCACCACTCTATCAGCGAGAAGATGAAAATTGCAACAACTAGTGCACATTTCATTAAGAAAATAAATTCTTTTCCTAGGTGTGGTGGCATACACTGGTAATCCCGCAACTCAGTAGGTGAACTTGAAAGTTTGAGGCACCCTGAACAACTCAGTATGACCCTCAGCAATTTACCAAGATCCTGTCTTAAAATTTAAAAATAAATAAATAAAAAGAACTGGGGATGTAGTCCAGTTGTAGAGCACCTCTGGGTTCAATAAGAAAAAATACCTAAATTTTTGATAAAAGTAGTTAAATGATTTTTTTCAGCTTTTTTTCTGTCTTAAATCCATACATGAAAATTAAATCAAAGAAATGAAATAATTAGATATTACAAGTTTAAATGTCACCTTCAAATATGTAATTTGGATGTGGAACCCAAATTATCTAATTATCATTATTCTATATTTCCCTTTATTTCTTTAGACATGCCAACATCATAGTTAAAAGGTATCATATGAGAAAAATATCATAAATGGACAGGGCATTACTTAAGAAGTATCTAAATACGATTCTTATCCATCAGTTCTGTAACCAATAATTTACCACAGGTAAAGATACTTAGATAAAAAGAAGAATAATAAATGATAAATTTGTGATGAAGAAAGAATGTGATTATGTAATCGTCATTTCAATATTTCTGGATATGTTATGGAATTATTCAGTTCAAGTGATTTCTGCTCATATTAATGTTGGTGAGATGTGTGAATAAATTTATAATAAATAATATGGCCATGTGACCTTACCTGGATCTACAAAGTAAAAAAATTTAATTTCAATATAATAAATTTATCTAGATCAATAATTTCACACATATATATGTGTATACAATAATATTTTTGTTTGTCTATGAATTCAAGCTATAAATATTATTTTTGTAATTAGTGATCACATTTTGAAAGATGGCTCTATAATGTCGAATGGAAAGAGAAATTCATATATGTGGCATAACATGTAAAGCAATACATTATGGAAAGTTCTTTCTTTTTTGAGTTATGTTGCTGGGGATTGAACCCAGAACCATGTGTATGTATGCTAAGCACATATTCTACCAGTGAGCTCTACTTCAGCCCTATACAATTTCTTTTGAATACTTTTTTAAAAATATATTGAGACTAATAACAACTCTGTGACAAAAGTGTTTTCTAATGATAAATATATGTGTAACCCTTTGTGCTGACAATTTCTGAAATAATGTCTTCAGTACTTAGGGTTTAAGTTTTTCTCTCATGCCAAGGATCTAAATTCAGTTCACCCATGAATCCTTCGAAGTTCAGCTCAGACCTGGGCTCACCAATAAAGTTTCAATGGTTCTCTTGATTCAAATGCCTTTTTTTTTGTCCCATGAAGATTCTGGGTGAGGGAACCCACAATTCATTCTATTCTTAAAATACAGCACTTAAAGTTTTTAAAATTATATTTGAAATGTCTTATTTCTTTTGACTAAACTGTCTACTTCCTGTGAGCAAGTTTTATTCTTGTATAACAAGACCAATCCTTAACCATAGAAAGAATCCAGAAATATTTAATGAATATCCATATACAAAATTTCTATAAGCATCAATTTCTTCTCTCACCTACTCTGCCAGATATAAAAGAAGAATTTTATGTTTGGTCTCCCACCCTTCTCCCTTAAAGATGCTTATTTTTCCCATTCCAAGTGTTTATCTATGGAAACCCAGAACACATGCCGAGACTCAACCAGGGTTTCACTGCTTATGTGACCTGTGGAACATCATTGATCTCTATTTGTAAAATCTTAATGGTTTCATTTGTCGACCTCTCTGGGTTGCTCTGAGGATTCTCCAGTGCTATATGTTCTGCACAAATGTGTTGTGAAGGCAAGATTTTTATAAACAGAAGTGGGCAGCTCTCACATTCTGGTTTGGGTCACTGTTGCTTTGACCCTTGCAGTTGCTAAGGACCCTGCCTGCCACACCACTGGGACCCCGTCTGTATCTCCTCACCTTTAGATATTTGAGCATCTTCAGAGGTGAAAAAAAACCAAACATTATTATCTCTGCTTTCCTCATGGAGTGGATATTTAGACAAAGTTTCCTATTGTCTGACTTCAAGTCAATGAGAATTTTTTTGGCACCAAATGTGAAACGTTTGGGTCAGATGTCTTCAGAGCCTCCAGTCACAGTCCTGTGTTTATTTTTTTTTACTGAAAAAGAGCAGAACAGGGAGACTTGGCCCTGTGTCCTTGAATTGAGTAGGCATAATAGCAGAGTTCCACGTCCAGTAGTGGAGGGAAAATTGATTCAACTGTTTTAACCAAAGAACACAAAGAAGAATATTAGCTCTTAGATTTTGCATCTAAAGGCTGAACTTCTGGGTAGAGCACACAGATAAAAGCCAGAGAAGACATTTCTTTGTCTAAAACAATGTTACATTTGTTAACTCAAAAGTATCCTAAATATTTTTGTCAGCTTTTCACTGCTGTAAACCAAAAGACCTAACAAGAACAAATTTAAAGGAAGAATAGCTTATTTGGGGACCCATAGTTTCAGAGGTCTCAGTTCATAGACAGCTGGCTCCGTTGTTCCTCAGGGCCGGAAGTGAGGACAAACATCATGGCAGAAGAATGTGGTGGAAGAAAGCCTGTCAAGACATCGCACCAGGAAGGAGGGAGAGACTGAACTCAGTTCATCAAATGTATGCCCCCCAAACACACTCCCAATGACCCACCTTATCCAGCCATGCCTTACCAACCTACAGTTTCCACTCAGTTAATTCCAATCAGGGGATTAATTCACTGATTGGGTTACGGCTTTCTAACCCAGTCTTCACCTCTGAATATTCTTGCACTGTTTCACACATGAGCTTTTGGGGGATGCTTAATATCTAAACCATAACATTAAAGACATCCTTGGTTAAATAATCCCTAGAAATGATTGACCCCATTCCCTAAATCCAAACCCCATGCTTAACTAATACCAGAATTTCTCTCTTTCTGTTGATATTTTGACAGATGAGAGTTAGTGCTGAATACAGTTTCCTTAGTGAATTCCCCGTATTATATTATAGTCTTTATGGCCTAGATTAGGTGCCTCTGATTAATACTGGAGACCCTTTTCTTTGTGAGAAGAGATGAGTCCTCTGTATGAATCTCCCCAGGCCCTATCCATACACGGACCATTTTTATTGTCATGGAGAGAAGGACCAGAATTTGCATGTATTGACAATCTTCTGTATGTGAGCTACCATGCTAGGAGCACAAGATTGTCTCCTTCAACCTTTACAACCCTAGGAGATATATAGCATTATGCTTATTTTAAAGGTGAGAAAGCTGAGTTTCTGAAAGACTAGAAGTGAAACAACTTGAGAGTAACAGAGCTAACAGTTATATTCAAAGCAGGTTGATTCTAGTTTCCATGTCCTTCCCATTATGCAACTGAAAAGGAATAACTACATGCACATAAATATAATGACATACAAAACACACACACATGTATATTTATATATGGAATGTGGAGGCTTCAAACACCTAGAATTATCTTTGATTCCAGCAAAAGCAATCCATAGTTTTAGAGAAAAGCAGAACAACAAAATACTACAAAAAATAGATTTTTCACATCATAAATGACAGTTTTATAATGTCATAGGCACAGAGTCATATACACAAATATTTCCCATCACACATTTGCAAAGATGACTTTGTGGTCTGGTGAACTCCTTTCCCCAAACAGTCTGCTGATTTAATCTTACTCCTTCATATCTATAGGTAACCCTGACCATGACACTAGAAGGACACATTGGCTCCACAGGCACCAGTGTTTAGGCTGGAAGAGTGTTGAGCAGACACTAAAGTAGCTGGTGTGAGGGGCATTTACTATCTGCCAGAGATGACAAAGACCCAGACTCTGGATGTGTGGCCCTGAGTCATGGCAGGTATAGCAGCCATTCTGATGGGAAGCTCAGCCATGAATGGAACTGCTCAGGGTACCATAGTCAGAATTTTCTGCATAGTCTGCCACAAAGCTGAGCCTATAGATGATAAATTGCTCACAGCTTCAAAGATTAGAGGGCCTAAAGAAGTAGAAATTCTCTCCAGTCTTCTCAGTCTTCTATCCATGTTGTAGCCTCCTTTTCAAGCTTTCTAGGGCATGATCACTCTTCAGCAGACCATGGTAATATATGCTTGGGGAAAAAATGAAATTAAACTAGTGTTTCAGGGATTCTTTCATAATGTTATTTGAACCAGGCCTTATTAATGAGCCCAAAGTATTTCCCATCCAACTGAAGTCTTGCAATTATTTAAATGTGTAAGTGAAACCATTCTTTATACCTTCATTCACAGTCCATTTAAGTCAGAAACTGAGTTGACTTGGCTTACTAACTGGGTATTAAGCACCATTTGAGCAGCTTAAGAACTATGACAATTGCAATGGCCCATAATAAATATATGTACAATTATTTCTATCTTGGTTGTCTTTCATAGTTGAAAATGACATTTCCGATAGTTACTAATCACATGCTAAATGTAACTACATAGTTCAAATTTTAGTGTATATTTTCATGGGGATTTGCTGTGTATAGAGCATTTACAGTATATCATTTATTTCTCAATATAATTCAGGAAATTATGTGCAATTATTACTAATATTTACCATTAAGAAGACAAGATTCAGAAATGTTGGATGACCAAGATCATAAAACCAAGAAGTGGGAGATCAGATTGCTTGGCATATGGAGTCGATGCTTACCATAAATAAGCATAATTTTTCTTTCATCATTGTCATCTGTAATGCTGTATTAGCTATCATACCTGAAGAGTGGTCCTTTTATGAAATACAAAGGTCATTTTAAAGAAAGAATGACTGTTTTGTTTAAACTCACATATTCATAAATTGTTATCTTCTTCCAGCAATTCCATGGTTGCAGTAATTAATTATTTGGGTTATTTACATTAGTTGTAGACTGCAAATATAAGAGAAATATTCAACAAAGAATTTGAAAATAATGTTCTCTAAGACATCAGTTGAATTCTTAATTTTATTCATATATTTAATCATTATATTTAATTTAAAATGACCATAAAATGTGTGTACATCAACAGTTTTCTTCAGTTCTCGATATATTGAGAGTAGTCAGAAAAAATATATTCTTGGAGGGTGGAAAAAACACTGGAAAACTTCAACAATATAATTTCTTCAACAATATAATTTCAAACTTGATGCCTATGCATTAGTCTTGTAGATTTACACTGGTGTAGGAGAGAGTTCATGAAAAATATTTGATTATGTCATTTGAACAGAGGAAAAGAAAGGTTTTATTAATTTAATTTCTTTTATAGCATTTTTCCTTGGAAATATTTATTGAGTATTTCAGAATAATTAATATGAGAAAAGAATAGACTAACACAGAATTTATTAGAATTTCCTCATAGAGTCTCTCCCCAAACTGCAATAAAGTACCCATCAAGGACCACAAAACGATGAAAATGCACAAAAGCGCCAATAACTGACAGTGAAGCTCAGGTCAAAGGTTGGGAAAATATCACTTAACTTGCAAAATTCATGCAGTTGATTGAAATGGCACAATTCACAGTTATCATATGGTGCTAAAACAAGGGATCCTATTGGCTTAAAAGAAAGGATAGAAATAATTTCTCTGGCATTGCCTGCCTTTGAAGAAGAAATGCCTCTCATTCCTGCCCTAAGAAAATTTTGGAGCATAAATTATTTTGAGAAACTTGAATTATGTCTTTCATCTTCCATCTTTAAATTTCCCTTGTGATTCACAAAACAAAAGGGTAAGGATTTGGAGATTCTGATGGCCATCCACTCTATCTTTGAAGTATAACCACAATAAATTTAGTGCTGTGAATGGGAGCAATGACAGAAGGATGTTTTGGTGGGACAAATAACTGTAGGTTATTCAAACTTAAACTGGTGCATGTCCGTGAGTCATGTAATGAACGCTAGAGATAGCTGTGTTAGTCACCTTTCATTGATTGCTATGACCCAAATACCCAAAAAGACCAAACTAGGGGAGGGAAGTTCCAGAGATTTTTGGAGATTCCTCATGGTTCCAGAGGTTTAGTCCAGCTTGGCCCATGGTGAGGCATAACATTATGGCAAAAGGGTGTGGCAGAGGAGTGCTACTCCCATCATGGCAGCCATAAAACAGAGACAGAGGGAGGAGGAGCCACAGGGTAGGTGCACCTTTCCCAGGCATACCCACAGTGACGCACCTCCTCCAGCCATGCCCCATCTGCCTACAGTTACCACCTCCTTCACTCAAACTAGGATAGGCAGATTAGGTTACAACTCTCACCATCCAAACATTTCACCTCTGAACATTCAACATTAAAATAGGAGCTCTCGGGGGACACCTCATATCCAAAAAACCATAACACAATCCTAACTCAGTTTGGAGAATTGTGCTTAAAATCTGCTCTATAGACACAGATTGAAAATGGAATCGTAGTGACCCTTAAGTACAAGTGGTGCTGAAGCAAGCCATACATATCAACTCCTGGGAAAATACAAGGTGCCTATATTACTTTCAATTTGAGAATCAGTGGGAAATGTTCAAATACTGCTTGGTATTCAGACAACATACAAGAATATGTGATTTATGTCAAACTGGAGGGGGAAAAATAGTCATGTGAAAATCATGCTGAATTGTAAAAGGCAAGATAAGTTAATGGGATAGGTAACATAAGAGAGGATAAATATGTAAGCTACAATTAACAACAGTAAAATTAAAATCTGCACTGTGGAAATTAAAGAACAAAATTTAAGTTGTATATAGAGGGCAATCTTCTGAAGTTCCCCCAGAATGGTAGGGAAAGAAAAATTATGAGAGAAATCCATAGAAAAAGATAGCATAATTGGAATATACATTTGTGTTGGAGGGGAAAAGCAAGAAGGGTGAGAGAGAGAGAGAGAGAGAGAGAGAGAGAGAGAGAGAGAGAGGGAATACAACAGATGCAATAATCAAGACAAATTATCACACTTGGAATCATTATGGCTAAAGTTTCAGTTAAAACCTTAAAAACCTGAAAACATTCAAGTGGGAATAAACAAGTTACCTACAGATAAACAAAATTAAGACTTCTCCTTCACATTATTGAACACCATGAGGCCCTGAGATTTAATAGTCTACCAAAATCTTTAGGGAAATATTTGTGATGAAAATGTGAATAACACTTCAAATTTATATTAATATGTGAAAAAAGCCATTCTTGAATATATATGGAAGGATAAATTTAGAATTCATTTTACTTCTTAAAATTTATTTAAAAACTTATTGGAGACCTATTCCAGGCAATTGAGAGATGAATCAACATTACAAAGTCAAGAAAGAGAAATAGTATATTGGATTTATTTATTTTCCTATAGTACTAGGGATGGAACCCAGGGCCTCATGCATGCTAGGTAAGCACTCTACCACAACTATATCCTAAGCCCCAGATAATTTTCCAAATGCTCTCATTCTGAACATTGAAATCTGTATTGCAAACATTACATGTGAAAAATTACTCTGTGTTCCTATAACCAAACAAATACAATGCACAAATCTAAAATAATTAAACCTGTATATTCTCCAATTAACCCTCTGTCACTTAAAAGACTCATCCACAAAATGGTTTGGTTGGTACTTTGCAGAACTGATAAGAATTAAGTAGAACATAAGAAAGTGCACATATGTTTTTATGTGTGTGTTTGTATATATATATACACACACACACTTATATATATATATTTATACATTATTATGGTATATATATTTCCTTATACATATACAGTATTGGATCTACATACATACCTATATATTTGTATAAGGCAATGATAAATGACAGGAAAAATATATAATTACTGTTTTATAACTTTGAAAATTATTTCATATTATGCATATATATTCCGATTTGACCAGATGTAACAGTTTTAAACATATTTATATTTACATATAAAAACTATGTAATATATGCTAATTTATTTAATAATTTTTCTATGATGAATTCTAGATCATCTCCAAATATTTATTATTCAGATTATGTGTAGTATACATTCTTGAACATACAACCTTGCACACCTTTTTCAATATTTTGCAAAATATGCTTCTAGTAGCATTTGTTTTAATGAATAGACATAATTTTCATCTTAAACAATAGCAGTTGGCCCTATCTCTTAGGAACCCAGCCTTTAGCTTTATGTAGAACCCTAGACTGACTCTAAAAACAATGAAAGTGACTTTCCCATCTAGTAATTCACATATGCTTCCTGAGAAAGGCAAAATCCTTTTCCCTGCCATGACTTTTTAGCCAATTATCTTGTTTTTCTTATAGTCCTACATATTATATTATTATTAAAATATTTTAATCTTTCTTCCCTTTTAAGAGGATGCTGTTTTTTTTTTTTTACCATTATGTAATGATTCCTGCATGGAGTATGTTCAATAGAAATTTGTGTTGATAGTTTTTATATACAAATAAAAACCTGACAAAGATATTTATTCATCAGTATTCTAGTTGACTAATCTCAGTATTGCAAGGATGACAATCTGATATATTTAAAGAATAGTACATTGGCCAAACCCAATGACACAACACCTGTAATGTCAGCAACTGTGGAGGCTAAGCCCAGAGGATTGCAATTTCAAGGCCAGACTCAGAAAATTAGCAAAAAAAAAAAAAAAAAAAACTGGGGATGTAGCTCAGTGGTCAAGTGACGCTGGGCTCAATCCCTAGTACCAAATAAAAAGTTTACTGGGATCGTAAAGTATTATTTGTATATTTTGTTTTATAAACTAATAAAAATATTCTGTATAGAACTAGAAAAAGAAATAATAGGGAATCACTAAAATATACTGGAAGAGAAGAAGGCAGGTTGACATGTGCCCTAGCAGATATTAAGTTCATGGTTTCATCTGTTTCAAAATTAGCAGATAAATCAATGGGAACTAATAAGCCTTCCCTAAATTAATTCAAATCAAAATATGAATTTGGCTAATGAAAATGGAAAAATTTAAAAATAACCAGGATAGTATTCCTAAATGAGATTAGAAAAATGAATACTAAAATATATATTTTAAAATAAACCCTAGGTTAATATTGTACTACTTGTGGAATTTTGACGTTGTCTACCTATTCCCAAAGGCAGAACCTTCATATAAAAAATACCATCAACATTAAATATTGTATTAGTCAGCTTTCCATCACTGTGACAAAATACCTGAAATAAACAATTAAAAGGAGGAAAGATTTATTTTGGTGTATGGTTTCATAGGTTTCAGTTCATAATTAGAAGGTTCCACTGCTTTTGGACCTGTGGCAAGGCAATACTTCATGGTGGAATAGCCTAGTAAAGGAAATTCATGGAGGCTGGGGAGGAAAAAGAGAAAGAAGAAGAAGAAAAAGGGAAAACAGAGAGAAAAGAGAGGGGAATCAGATGGGGTTCCCATATCCCTTCACAGGCACACCTCCAATGACCCATTTTCCTACCTCCTTTAGGCTCCACCACCTCCCAATAGCACTACAGGCCACATGACTTTGGGGACCACTTCAGATCCAAACTATGACAAATACCAATCAGGAAACTGGGAGAAATTTATTTTCATCAAGTATTCAGGAACGGGGTTGCTCTCCTTACTACCAAAATAGCTCTTGTCAATTAATAAAATAAACATTTTCATCAAAAAAGAAATATATACTAATAATAGAAGCAAATAGTTTGACAAAAAAGAAATTCTTATATCCAGTAAGTATGTGAAAAATAACTCAGAAATAACTTTATCCTTTTAACCTGCCAATGAGTGAATGATTTTTAGAACTATTGGTACTCAGTGATGATGAGCATCTGAGTGTATGAGGTAAGTGATAGTGTGTTGACAAATTTTAACAACTAAACCTTGCAGATTTTTGCTTAAATTTAATGTTAATGAGTTAAGACAAAAGAAAAAAGTAGAATAAAATTCATATCTTCACTGACTGAGATGAGCAATTTCTTTGCTACATAGGATAATTGATTTCTTGAACAATGGAAGAATTATTTGCTCAGTATTTAGCATTATTCATAATGTAACCACTATAGATATAATGTTAATATTTTCTCCATTGTTTTATTAAGTCTTGGTAATCAACAAGACAATAATACAGGCATTGGTTTTGTAGGGCTTGTGGCTTTGCTATAGTGAAATGATCCCACCATGGCTGATTTCAAACTACTAATGTGGAGTCGCTAAAGGATACATAGTAGCATACCTGTATATCATATTTCCACCAGAAACCATGGATCCACATATAAGAAAATAATTATTTCCTACCATATTATGGGGAAAACTATATATTTTATATAAATTAGAAATTTTATGTTATTTGATTTTATTTTCAAAAAATTGTTGCATGTATGTGTGCACATTTGTTCATAGGTATTTTGTAGTATGTGTAAATACTTAGGTTTTCATCTAGATAGTACATTTGAAGACAATTTGTATTACCTTATTTCATTTTTCTGTTATTTTTCTATTTTTTCCAATTAACATGTATTTTCAATTAATATGCAATCACATATTATTTTTTCAGCTCTTTCAAAGTAAGAAAGAATATTCTTCTATATGTCTTCCAGGATTCAAGTGTGGAAGAAAAAAAGAGGGCATAAAAAGCATACACACAAAAAAATGTCATTCAAAAGATCAGGACCTCTGGAATTTAAAAATTTAGCGTGATTTTGCAAACCCTAAACAGGTTACAAATTCCACTTAAATATCATTCCAGGTCCAGCCTAGTATCTTCACTCTTCCAAACCATATTTTTAGGCCCCTTACCAAATTAGAAACGGTCTTGAACTGCCAAATTGAGGTTCTTTATCCATGAAACTGAACACTGCTAACAGTCATTATCTCCCAAAAGGCTGCAGCATGTACTTTTAATCTGTATTTCCATACACATTTTTCCACATACTGATTACAGAGAACACGGAAGCTCCATTTTGATTCATTAGTTCAGTAAAAGATATGTTTGGAATTATCCAAAATATTTCACAGCATTTAACAAAGCATATATTTTCATAATACTCTAAATCTATTGCTTACAGTACTAACTCAAGCAAATAATGGCTGGTTTGCCAATCACTGTCACTTAAAAATTGTGGCAATGTTATTTCCTTCATGGTAATTGGCCTCCATGAGAACTGATTTAGTATATTTTTATCGAGTACCTACTATATAATCTTGTAATTATTTGCACTGTTATTGTGGAGGAGTTATCACTACTTTTATATCAGGTGTAACTTGAACTATGTTTTTAACTTGAAAACGGGTCAGCCTACAATAAATTTGAAAAATAAATAAACACAAGAATCGGTGGGTGTTTGTGCATGTGTTTATCACGTGTACGCTTTTGCCTAATTAATTTCACCACATGGTATATTTGGGGATTTTTTTTAAGTGAAAGAGATCAAACTTAAGTATTTGCTGATTGATAAAATGTTTGATTTTTCCACATATGAATGACTTTCCAAACCTCTGTGTGTGTTTGTGTGTGTGTGTGTTTGTATATATGTATATACACATATATACATACACATATACCCTTCTGTGTTGTCAAAACTGCTGGGAACATGTAATTTTCTTACTAGTGACAACCAGCTAGTTCCTCTGATATTGAATAATAAAATGGAAACTGTGTTAAACATATTGCTGATTTACTTGTTCCTGGTGGAAGTTTTATTGCTGTCATAACTGTACATCTTGGAATCACGTTGAAATCACAAAATCACAAAATCATACACTCATAAAAGCCTTTTTTTATCAGAATGGCCCTGCTTTCAAAATTCAGATCTAGTTGGCTGATACTCTTAGATAGCTACAAACTGACTAGAGAAAGCTTGAACGTTGTTTAAACCTCTTCAGTCTACTCTTCTCCATCAATTTATGTTTGATTTTTATGTTCCATTCTTGAAATAAATATATCAGACAGTTTTATTCAGCAAAACTTGGCCTATAACTTTGGATATTTATGTTATAATTTTACCCCCCTGATAGTTGATACTTTTTAAATTAACCTGGCAAAGAGCAAGTGATGAAGGAGATCAGACTTCTACAAAATTGCAACATGGGTGTACATTGTTTCAAGTTGGAAAAATTGTTCAAGATCATCCTGGTGATGTCCTTCCCTAAGTCCTAGATATGCCTCTGATATTGAACAAAGGCTATGTCTACATAAGAAAAATAAGTTAATTTAGTCAAAAGTTATTATATTTTTAAAAGATATCAAGCTTAGTTATTTAGAACTATAAGTAAAACAGAATAAAATATAAACAGACAGAACTCAATACTATGGCCAGAACTTAGTTTTCTTGAAAGTTAATTAACATTGCCAATGATAAGTCTACCTAGTAGCTCTATAATTTAAGACAACCAATTAATTCCATATCAATTATTTATTTCATAGTATTTCATAAGTGTAAGATAATGGGTCTATCATTAGATAATCGGAAGTTAAATTTATGTTTTAAAGTTAATAAATGACATAAGAGCCAACATAAGATAAAAAGGCAAAACCTTTCAATTTAGTAGTGGTCATCTGATTGAGTACTGTGTATGAAAAGAAATTCGTTTTTCAAGGATATTCATTTCTAAACTCCTAGTAACTGGGAGACATCTAATTTATAAAATGTGAAATCATCACATTTTAGTTCTTGCAGACTTGTAAAGAATCAGCCTGCTTTATTCCCCTACAGAACCCGCCCCTCAGATTTCATGCTGTACCAGAGTAGGTTGGAGATAAAATGAAGAAAGATTTGGAGAAAAAAATGGGGAATTTAAACAACCAACTAAAGTTTGTGTTTAAGAAATAAGAAGAAGAGCCAAGCATGGTGGTACATGCCTATAATCCCATGGATTTGGAAGGCTGAAGTAGGAGGATCACAAGTTCAAGATTAGCCACAGAAAATTAGTCAGATCAGTCTCTAAATCAATCAATCAATCAATCAATCAGGCTGGGATGGAGGGATGGAGCTTAATGGTAGTATGCCCCTAGGTTCAATCCCCAGTATAAAGGGAGAAAAAAATTAGAAGAAACTTTAAAAACACATACATAATAGGTAAATGTACAACAAAAGGAGAAGCACCAGGTTTGATAATAAAAAAAAAGAAGAGGAAGAATTCAATTAGATAAATGACTAATTTGGGGTACTAAAAGGTAAAGGGAATCTCTCCCTCCCCACTCTGGAGATGTAAGTCTTCCTGCTTAATGAAATAAATTGGCAATAGACAGATTAACAGGAGAAAAAACATACAAATTTATTAACCTGTACATATAAGTAGGAGCCATATAAAAATATAAAACTCATAGATGGTTAAAACTCAAATACCTTTTCCACAGGGAAGAGGGAAATAAGGCCCCTAAAGACAATTTCAGTGGGGTAGTGACTGAGATTTAGGAGAAATTAACTGTCCTGAGGAACAGATAATGGCCCTGGACAAAGATCCTCTGGCTTTGGGGAGGCTGGCAAAAATCTGGGGGTGGTGACTTGCAGAACTGTTGTAGAAAATTGATATGATTATTGCAAAGTCTTCCAGGAGCTGTCCTCAGTAGAAGAGATGATGTACTTAGTGCAAATAGGTGGAGACCCTTTAGTCTTATTTCCTGTGAGTTAATCTTGCCTGGCCAATGTCATGTTAGGAAGGGAATCCAAGACAATTACATTTCTTGTAGAACTTCCTTCAGACAAATATGGGAAATCAAGAGAGCTCCTCCCTGTGATTAGGGGAGAGAGAAAAAAAGGGAAGGTTGGAAAGATCTTGGTTCTAAAGCCTTCCAATATCCTTTAATTCAAAGTGCTTAGCATGTGAAAGCATCATGATTTACAGTGACATTTATTTCTGAACTCCAACAGAGTCAATGGAGCATGGGGTTGCAATATCTAGAAAGTAGTTGACAATCTGAGACAGAAGCTGCTTAGGTGGATTCTAGAGCACAAAATATAAAAAGAGATGGATTTAGATAACAGAGATAAACTGAGCCAAGAGTTTTATTAAGAGTGACAAGTTGGGGATGATAGAAGAAGTAAAAGAGAGCCATTGGACCTACAGTTCAATTGCATATCCTCACATGTCCAAAATGACATATGCTATCAATTTTAGTGATATTTAGAATAATAATAAATTGGATACAAAATAATTGTTTATCATTAGGGGAATGGCTAAACTAGAGTTATAACAAAAAATGAATTGTTATGTAGTTATTGAAAAGCTATAGTAATATAGGAAGATGACCAGAGGATGTAGAGTTTTAGTCAGCTTTTTTGCTGCTGTGACTAAAATATCTGATCAGAACAACTGTAGATGAGGAAACATTTATTTGGGGACTCACAGTTTCACAATTCTTAGTCCATAGAAGGCTGGCTCCATTCCTTGGAGCTCAAGATGTGACAGAACATCATGGGGGAAGAGAGTGGCAGAGGGAAGCAGCTCACGATGATCAGAAAGCAGAGACACTCCATTTGCCAGATAAAATTATATACCCCAAAGCCACGCTTCTAATGCGCCACTGCCTCCTGCCCCACCCCACCTGCTTTAAGTTTCCACTCAATTAATTCACTGGTTGGGTTAAAGCTCTCATAATCTGATAATTTCTTCTCTGAACTTTCCTGCATTGTCTCATGCATGAGCTTTTGGGGGACACCTCACATCCAAACCATAACATATGGTGAAGTAAAAAGAGCATGGATCAGGACAGTTTATAATGTGTAACATTCTTTGTTTAAGAAAATTTTAAAAAGTAGAACACACATTTATTTGCTTGCATCTGAAAAAAACAAATTCAAGACAAATACAAAATCTATGAAGGTGGTCACATATAGTGGCAGAGAAAAAATAAAAATAAGGAGGGGAAAGGAATCTTGTCAGTATAGAGCACATGATATTGTTTTGGTCTTTGAACCATGAAAATATATTATCTATTAAAACACAGAATAAAAAAGAATTTTAAAAATATTGAAACAGAAAGAAACATGGGGAAGGCAAAGAGAGATTTTTCAGGAAGGGGGGAAAAGTCATGAAGATGAGATGAGGACCCAAGATAATGACATATCTGCAGGGTAAGTATCAATGTCAAAGAGGAGAAGCTGGTGAGGATTTTCAGTTGATACCTAAAGAATGTAGTGATGAGAATTAAACAGAATCAGCAAGAGGTGACCAAGGATTTTTTTTTTCTTTTTTTAAGAGAGAGAAAGTTTTTTTTAAATATTTATTCTTTAGTTTTCACAACATCTTTGATTGTATGTGGTGCTGAGGATGGAATCTGGGCCACACACATGCCAGGCCAGTGCGCTACCACTTGAGCCACATCCCCAGCCCTGGGTTTTTCTTTCTGCAGACCATACTGCTGCTAGTCCAAGGCCTCTCAGTCCCTATGTTGTCATTAGCATTTAAATGCTAAATTACCAATCACTACTCCCTGATCTCAGCCTTTTATTTTTATTTAAAATCTCCCTATTTCCGACCTAAAACAACAAAAAAATAACTCTGGTAGATTAGAAAATTATCCTCATAAACAATAAAAATCTAGCATTTTTTTTTTTTCAAATGAAGTATAGACATGTCTTTGGTTAACAACCCAACAAAACAAAACTATTTTTAGGAGAATGCTTTCTCCTGAAAGTTGCAGGGGTTTTTTTTAGGTATAAAAATTAAATAAACATTTGAGTGCAGTATGAGGTCATAGACTTGAGACTAAATTACAAATAGAAGTATCTTTCAAAAATAAATAATATGCTGCCATAATTTTGATTAAACACTAACAGGATACAGAAAGTACTAGAGAATGGATGGAGTCCTGGACTTTTAAATGTGTAACCTAAGGTAAGTGGGTCACTGAATCAGGATAGGGTTTTATAATTTTTAATTATTTTTATTTTTTTTTCTGTTTTTTTCCCTGAAATTTCCCAGGAATTTTCAAGCCACTATCAGTGGAGGTTATTTTGATTCCTCTGTTGAATGATCTCTGAATTTTTCTTTTTAATGCCTATAACTGTGTCACTGTTGCATTGTTGCTTTTAACTTTTATTCTTTAAAACTATTCCAACTCTTGTTGTGGGCAGACATTTCCTTCTGCAACTACACCTCCTTGAATGCATGCTCTCTCTCCAGCATTTGTAGAAGGCAAAGGCATTCTCTAACTGCAAATGATGCTGCAAAGAACTTCTTAATGATGTGAAGCTTCCTTGTAGTTCTCATTCTATACCAAAGTAAACTAGGGCTATTCCAAATTCTACCTCTGATGATGGGGAAGGAATAAACCATGAAAATACTTGCCTAATGTTTACATCAGCACTGTCATTTGCTTTTAGTTAAACTTTAATTTCAAATTAAAGTATTTTTTTGGTTTCACTAAATATTATAAAATTTGCATTAAAAATGCCTTATTAGCTAGTCCTATAGCCCACTTAGATTCTCCTGTTCAAAATAATTTTTAACCCTATTAACTATTCTGATCAATTAATTAGTCCTCAGATGTGAGTAGATCTTAGTGGTTGAACTGTTAGAAATTTAATCAAAGTATCATGTGTAGAGGTGAGGCTTTTATGAGGTGAACAGGTTAATGTCTTTAGAGTGAAACCTCTGTGACTGAATATTAGGTGAATTTTTAAGTAGACACAGCAGAAGAGATACACATGCCTATTCCCTTCTCTTGCTGCATGATGCCCTGTGATGCTTTGGACTCTATCAGTAAAAAGACCATCACAAGATGCATGCCCTCAACTTTGGACCTTCAGAACTATGTGCTAAAATAAACTATGTGCTAAAATAAAATAAAGTTATCCAGACTTAGGGATTCAGTTACAGAAAAAACGGACTAATATACCAGAGTATGTGACATGTGATTTGCATGACAGAAAATAAAATAAAATTAACTTACCTTTTGGGAGAATCAGGTATCATAAAAGACTTTGAATGGGAAATATGCTTCATTGGAAATAGACTCTAAGTCATAACCATAGGAAGCCATGCTTAAGTCTAAACCTCAAGAACAGTGGTACAATGAAGTGGAACTTTAGCTTCTGGGGGTGAAGATATTTTCCTCTATTCTTTCCACTAAATACTACTAAAACTTGAAGATATATATAACAAACATAAGAAGAGTCTCAGAGAGAAATGTAGACAAATAAGCCATGGCTCCACCCCACCCATGTCAGCAGTAGCCAAGTCAGGAATGCAAGCTGTCATTCCCACTGGCAGGATGGATATCTCCTAGGCAGTATCAATGGATCCTATGTGGTCTGGAGCTCCACACTTAACTGGAAGTAATAAGACCCACCAATCACTCCCCATTTCCCACTGGGAGGTTTCAGATCAGGTGAGGTGGAAAGTAATGAATTTCATCCAGCAGCCCAGTGGGAGGCAGTAAGGAGATGCTCAGACAGGAAGGTAGCAATGGAGGTCTACTAGGGAGCTGGAGATCTTGCCCACTCCCCATAGTAATAAAGAATAGTGCTATGTTTGGTGTCCAAAGATGGGGGCTGGGGAGCCTAAATCTGACATAATGAGGTGATACTCCCATTCTCCTCCTAGAGTAGTGTCAAAGGAAGTTTGCTAAAATAGAAGGTTTCAGTAAAATCTGGACTCATGACACATGACATTTTGTCAAAATGACAAAGGTTCAACTGAGAATCACTTCTAATATCAAGAAACTAAGATAGTAAACTGATGGGGCAAAGACAATGAATGGATGCCATCAGTGAGAGGAAAGAGATTTTAGGATTGCTTGACAAAGATTTAAGGCAGTCATCTTATGAATACTTCAATGAGCAATTACAAATAAAGGGAACATAAAAAGAACAAGCAGTTGGAAATTTTAGAAGTTAAAAATATAATAACTGAAATAAAAAACCTCATTGAGTAGACTCAAAAACAGAAAGAAAGGAATTAAGAATTCCGTGGACTAAAAAAGAGAATAGTACAGATGGCCAAAGCTGAACAATTAAGAGAAAATAGACTGAAAAGAAAAAAGGAACAGAGTCTGGGGGGGGGGGGTGAGTAGAAGGAATGTAACGAAATATTAATGCTCATATCATTAGAGTTTGGGGAGCAGAGGAGAAAGAGGGTAAGGTTAAGAACCTCTCAAAGAGCAAGATGCAGTGGTGCACTCCTTTAATCCTAGCTTCTTGGGAGGATGAGGCTGGAGGATCACAAGTTCAAGGCCAGCCTGGACAACTTGGTATGACTGTTTCAAAAAAAAAAAAAATAGAAATAAGAAGGACTGGCATGTAGCTCAGTGGTAGATTCTCCCTGGGTTCCCAGCACTACAAAAGCAAGCAATCAAACAAACAAAGTACTTATTAAAGAAAAAATGGCCAAAGATTTCCTAAATTTGGCAACTTAAAAATTTAAAAGCTAAGTAAACTTCACATACAATAAACCCCTAGGTATTCACACCAAAGCACGTACATCATAATAAAACTCCTGAAAACTAAAGACAAAGAAAAAAAAACTTGATAGCATCAAGAGCAAAATTACACTTTACCTGAACAACAATGACAAAAGTATCTGGATGATGAAATAGTTTGTCTGAAATGATGGAGGCCAAAAGGAATTTTCACAACCTAGAATAGCTAAATAATTTTGAAAAAGATTAAAGTGTGCAATAAATAATTCTACCTGACTCTAAGATTTGTTGTATAGCTATAATAAACAATAGCTGTGGAATTAGAAAGGGGATAGAATAGAGAGCCCCCAAAATAGACCCATATGAAGATGCTGAACTGATTTTTGCACAAGCACAAAACCTTTTAATAGAGGCATCACAGACTTTTCAACAACTGGTGCTAAGATAATGGACATGCACTATCAAAAGAATTAATCTTGACCAATCTCATTCCTTATTCAAAAATGTAACTGAAAATTATGATAGAACTAAAAGTAAAATATATAAATATAAAACTTTAGAGAAAAAATAGCAAAAAAAAATCTTTCTTTAGGTTAGAGTTTTTTTACTTGACAACAAAATCATAAGCCATATGAGCAAATATTGATTAATCAGACTTCATCAAAAATACAAATTTTCTTCTGTGAATAAAATCTATTAAAAGGATGAAAATACAAGATATAGATCAAGAGAAAATGTCTATAAACTACTAATATGACTAGGAATTATTATCTAGAATATTTGAAGAACTCTTAAAACTCAATGTTGAAAAAAATGCTCCCATTAAGAATGGGCAAAAATAGAGAAAGGATATAAAGATAGAAAACAAGAACATGAAAACATGTTTAACATCATTAATAATTGAGGAAATGCAAATTAAACCACAGTGGGATATTGCTGCATACCTATCAAAGTAACTAAAAAAATAGTAACAATAAATTCTGGAGAGGATTTGGAGAAACTGAATCATTCACACATTGAGAATGAAAATGTAAAATAATGGTATAGCCACTCTGAAAAATGGGTTGGCAGATTCTTAAAATAGTGGAATTCACCAATTATACACCTGAACATTTATGTAACAGAAACATGAACACAACCACACATAAATCCGTATACAAAAGTTTTCAAGTGGCTTCATCTGCAATAGTTCCACACTGAATGGTTAAACAAACTGGTGTATCACACCCTGGAACTCTGGTTAGCAATACAATAGTAGACCACTGATGTCTGCAACAACTGAGATAGATCTCCAGAGAATTAAGCAAAGTGAAAAATCCAATCTTATGATTCCATGTTATTAATTTTCTTGAAATGATATAATTTTTAAAAATGGAATGTTCAAATGGCTAAAAAAATGGAAAAAAAATTACTGGTTTCCAGTGCTAAGGAGAAGGGGAGATGGGAGGTCAGATGGCATAGCTATGAAAGCCATATGAGAGGGAGTATCAAGCTGAGCCTCCATACAGGCTAGGGGGAAACCAGAGACACCTGACCTCCAACCCCTCCTCCCAGTAGCAGCCAAAAGGAAACCTGGCTAGCCAGCGCTGGGGGAGGGGCAAGCAGAAAAAATCAAAGTGATAGAGTGCCAGGGATCCCAGCAGCCTGCAGCAGAGCCCCGGAGACCCAGGCCAACTGATTCGCGTGGCCTGCCCTGCGGCTACAGAAGGCGTGGCGCCTCAGTGAAGCCATTAATTGGCAAGCAGGGAGGTTAGGGAAGGCCATTAGGTGGAATCCCACCAGCCAAGCCCACACGGACCCTTGGGCCGAGCACGGGTTCTCAGAAGGGGGAGGAAGCGGTACAGTCCCATCCCCCACAGCGGACACTCCGCCGAGGCAGTCAGCGGCCAGAATCCGGGAAAGCTGAAGGATACACCGCCACTCTCCTTCAGAGTGCGACATCAAAACAGGTCGGTGTCATTCAGCTCACCCCCCAGACAGCGGGAATTCGCATAAAATCTCTCCTAGGCTTGCCGCGAGAGGGAGTATCAAGCTGAGCCTCCATACAGGCTAGGGGGAAACCAGAGACACCTGACCTCCAACCCCTCCTCCCAGTAGCAGCGCTGGGGGAGGGGCAAGCAGAAAAAATCAAAGTGATAGAGTGCCAGGGATCCCAGCAGCCTGCAGCAGGGCCCCGGAGACCCAGGCCAACTGATTCGCGTGGCCTGCCCTGCGGCTACAGAAGGCGTGGCGCCTCAGTGAAGCCATTAATTGGCAAGCAGGGAGGTTAGGGAAGGCCATTAGGTGGAATCCCACCAGCCAAGCCCACACGGACCCTTGGGCCGAGCACGGGATCTCAGAAGGGGAAGGAAGGGGTACAGTCCCATCCCCCACAGCGGACACTCCATCCAGGCAGTCAGCGGCCACCATCCGGGAAAGCTGAAGGCTACACCACCACTCTCCTTCAGAGTGCAACATCAAAACAGCGGACACTCCATCCAGGCAGTCAGCGGCCACCATCCGGGAAAGCTGAAGAATACACCACCACTCTCCAACAGCTTGCAACATCAAAACAGCCAGCAGCAGGACCCCGGAGATCCAGGCCAACTGATTCGTGTGGCCTGCCCCGCAGCTACAGAAGGCGTGGCGCCTCAGAGAAGCCATTAATTAGCAAGCAGGGAGGTTAGGGACTGCCATTAGGTGGAATCCCGCCAGCCAAGCCCACCGCCCACGCCCGGAACAGGCCCAGCGTCCTGCCAGCATTGTAGTCACGACACCCCAATTGGAATAGGGACAGAGCAGAGCCGCCTTCCACTCCCGGAACAGGCCCAGAGAGCCGCTAGCGTGGTAGACACGTCACCCCAATAGGAGTAGGGGCACAGCTGCCACCCGCACCTGCAAGGGAGACTTTTCAAGTATACAAGAGTAACATAAATAAATAGGGGGTAAATTTCAAAACACAACAGTTGCACCAAGCAGAAAGAAACGCGAGCAGTATGAAAAGACAAGGAAAGAAAGGACCACAAGCAATGCAGGTCAACTCAACTTTAGAAGAGGTAATAGCTGCAACAGATGGAATATCAGATAAAGAGTTCAGGATATATATGCTTCTGGAGTCTCAAGGAAGACAAGATAATACAAATGGAAGACATGATTTACAGTAGAAGGGGTAGAGAGAGAAAAGGGGAGGGGAGGGGAGGGGAGGGGAGGGGGGATAGTAGACAATAGGACAGACAGCAGAATACATCAGACACTAGAAAGGCAATATGTCAATCAATGGAAGGGTAACTGATGTGATACAGCAATTTGTATACAGGGTAAAAGCGGGAGTTCATAATCCACTTGAATCAAACCGTGTAATATGATGTATTAAGAACTATGTAATGTTATGAACGACCAATAAAAAAAAAATAAGTCAAACTCCTGGTTGTCATAATATATTAAGTTTAAGATGTCAGCTTTGAGGAAGAGTAGGAAAATGGTAGATGTATTCTTGGTATACTATTTCTCACAACTGCATATGAATCTATAACATCTCAAAAAAGAAGCTTAAATTAAAAAAAAAAAGAAAAAAACTGGGGCTGGGGCTCAGTGGCAGAGTGCTTGCTTAGCATGTGTGAGGCACTGGGTTCGAATCTCAGCACCACATATAAATAAATAAAATGAAGATCTACAAACTGTGTATGTGTATATATATATATATATATATATATATATATATATATATATATATATATAACATGAGAAGAAGACATGCTCAAATGTAATTAAAATAATTAAATAATTTCAAAGTAATTTTAAAAATGGAGTGAAAAGAGTTTACACAAAAATATTTTATATCAATTGCACCCCAATTTTTGTGCTTTTACTTCATGGAGAATCTAAAGTTAACCCCTGTAAGATTTATTCTCTTTTCTCCCTGGATTGAGTTGTTTTGCCTTGTAATGGGACTCACTGAGCTTTGTTCCTGAACAGACCAACAGTTTTTCTGTTTTAAAATTCCTACAAGTCCTTTTAGGACCATAAGCAAGCTACTTGGACTTCCTAGGATTCTGGCCTCTTGCTTGTAAAACAGCCAACCACACGGCCAAATCCATGAGAGCCTGCCTCCGCCAACCTCCTGAGTTTATTGATATTTACATTTATGATAGAGACAAGTTTTTAAAGAGACTCTTTTTTGTTTTCTGCTGCTGGGTATTTGCTTTCATAGAGAGAAGCCAGAAAATTGAGAGGGAAGGAGGCAGCCCTTTTGCTGGATTTATTGGCACAGCGCACTGAAGAGCAAACACACTACCAAATAGAGGATATTGATAAGGAGACTAAATTCATTTGAAATCACTAAAACTCAATGAGGGGCATATTGTATTAAGTGAAATGCCATTACTGAAGAGCCCAGGGAAAGACTGGATGCCAAGTCATGAGAGCCTTTCATCTCACTGGAAGGCAGCCATGGCACCCACGCACTACTTTTGATGGTTTGGAAGAAGAGATAATTTCTTCATAGATCATAAAGGGACTTGAAAATGTCTCAGTCCCTAGGAGCACAGGCTCGAGCTGAATTGTCCCCGAGTGAGAGCATGCAAGAGAGGGTCCGCACATGCAGTAAAAACATACACTGAGCGGGTATGAATTCCAACTTTCCAAAAAGGCTTTCTTTCATTACGATTGTGGCACATTGGTGTATTTAAAAACTCCACACTAAGGACCATCATTTGATTCTGGGATTTTTTTTTTTAATTTGTAAAGCATCTTACTATATGTAGAGAGGGTAACAGAACTCTAATTTATTTAACACATCTTAACCATTTGTATAGAAACCTCCCCCAATTGATAATGGGGTTCCCACTCAGGATTTAACAGCAGCTGCAGGTCTTTGTGCAGAGAAGGCTTGCAAACTGCCACAAGCCAAAGAGTAGATTCAGAAATTCTGTTTCTTCTCAACAGTCCCCCAGCACTTCCCTGAAGTTTATTCGGGGTTTCCTTGCGTGATGCCTCTCAGGCTGCCCTTGCGCTGTTAATCCTGGTGATCAAGGACGGACTGTAAATATGAGTCCATTTCAGTGATGTGTATAAATCTTGTTCAGGTTATTCAGACTAAGGCAGTCCCTTATCTAATAAGCACCAGAGCAGACTTTCCAAGGCACTTTTCAACTGTGACAATAGCAGCCCAGTTTTGTCCTCGCCAACAATGGAATAAATGTAATATCTCATGTCAGCTAACTCCATGTCTTATTTATGCCAAATTCTTCTGGGTTCAGCATTATTAAGACAGCCTTTGCATTAGGATTTTCTTCTAGAATAGGCTCCTAGAATAGTATTATTCTGAAGAAAAGAAAAAGGAGAGATTTTTTTTTTCCTTTTCAGTAAACTGCTATAATGACCAGGGTAGTAATGAATGGTTGTCTTTGCTGTGCTATTTCATCTTACTATACTGTACGTGCATCTGGAGAAATCATACTTTGAACCTGTGATGATAAGTATGTTGGAAACTGTCAGAGCCTCTTTGAAAAGACATAAGAAGATCCACGTCATCAGCAAACAGGACCAACTGCTAGTTGCAGGAATATCAAGGCTATTAACTGCCCATTGAAGACTTCTACCTTAAATATAAATTTTTGAGAGTATGCATTCCAATACGGAATCCTCAGAGAATTATGAATGCAATAGAAGCTCTCATATTTGCAGAAACAAACACACATCCCTCTGTGTGGCCACATGCACATGGCTGGTCTCTTAGAAGTACGCTCACGTTTATTTTCTTGATATAGTGAAAGTACCAAAATGAGCTTGGTTCTACTGTACTGTTCTGCATATGGCAAAATAGATAAAAACTGAAAATATTTATAAATTATCAGACATGATTTGCAAGCACGTATTTTGATATATGGAACTGCATCAAATGTCTGAAACAGTCTGATCCACATTCTTTCATGGTGAAACAATTTAAGGAAGAAAAACAGAGGCCCTGAAAAAGAAAGAAAGAAAATTTCCTAGATCATAAATACTTGTATTGATCTTTTTGATTTATGCTCTATATAACATCTAAATGGGCTTCCACCATTAGGATCTGATCTTACCACTCTCGTGGAAATTTTTCTCCATGGTAAAAGCTAAGCTCTCATCAATAGCAACATGCAAACCTATCAGACTTTGGTTTCTGTCTAGCTTTGCCATCTTATTTCCAGATCTTTCTCCATCATCTCTTATGGTGCAGCAATGCTGAGCTACTTATTCTAGAAACATGCCATCTCTCCTTGGTCTCTCTACCTATGCATTTGTCTGGAAGGCCTTAATATTATTCAGTTGACAAACTTCTTTTTGAACTGAGCTTAAATATGGTCCCCTTTTGTAAATCTTCCATAGCCCCCAAGACCTTCCTCAGTCTGTGAAGTGACCCCATCTCATTTGGTCCACAAGTACATTATTGTCATTACAAATACTTGTCAACATAGCTACTTCTTTTTTTTTTCATTTTATTTATTTTTTTTTATTGGTCGTTCAAAACTGTTTTCTTTGAGCTAGAATGGTTATGCGTAAGAGTTTCTTCTACTTTGTTGAAGTGAACAAGCAGGCTCTGAACAAAAGAGCAGTATAATATGGATGATATATGGGTTGATGATAAGGAGGACAAGGAGGAGGAGAATGACTTTGTATCTCTCAAAACTTTAAGCATGGTTCCTGGTGGTGAAGAAAACCTTCAAACCAGCATCTCAGAACTCCAGTTATAAGCCTCCCTAAGTCATGCTACAAATCTCAAAACAGAGAAAAATTGGGCACTTATCTTCTATTTTCTAATCTCTTTTATTTTGCTGCTTTGTGTTTAAGGCTATAAATTTATTCTCATTTTAATTGCCATCATTCTTTGATTCATTCACATGTTCAACAAAACTCTCTAAGATCTTACACATACCAGAAGCTCCAGAAACAAAGACAAAATTAGCAGTTCCTGCCCTCAGGAAGTTTACGATCTTGTCATCAAGAAGTAGCTATGTTATAAGAACCATATGATCATCTCGATAGATGCAGAAAAAGCTTTCGACAAAGTACAGCATCCCTTTATATTCAAAACTCTAGAAAAATTAGGGATAACTGGATCATACCTCAACATTGTAAAAGCAATCTATGATAAGCCACAGGCCAGCATCATTCTGAATGGAGAAAAATTGAAGGCATTCCCTCTAAGATCTGGTACAAGACAGGGATGCCCTCTCTCACCACTTCTGTTCAACATAGTCCTCGAAACACTGGCCAGAGCAATTAGACAGACAAAAGAAATTAAAGGCATAAAAATAGGAAAAGAAGAACTTAAATTATCACTATTTGCAGATGATATGATTCTATACCTAGCAGACCCAAAAGGGTCTACAAAGAAGCTATTAGAGCTAATAAATGAATTCAGCAAAGTGGCAGGATATAAGATCAACACGCATAAATCAAAGGCATTCCTGTATATCAGCGACAGAGCCTCTGAAACGGAAATGAGGACAACTACTCCATTCACAATATCCCCCCAAAAAATAAAATACTTGGGAATCAACCTAACAAAAGAGGTGAAAGATTTATACAATGAAAATTACAGAACCCTAAAGAAAGATATACAAGAAGACCTTAGAAGATGGAAAAATATACCCTGCTCATGGATAGGCAGAACTAACATCATCAAAATGGCGATATTACCAAAAGTTCTCTATAAGTTCAATGCAATGCCAATCAAAATCCCAACAGCATATCTTGTAGAATTCGATAAAAGAATCATGAAATTCATATGGAATAATAAAAGACCCAGAATAGCAAAAACAATACTAAGCAGGAAGTGTGAATCAGGCGGTATAGCGATACCAGACTTCAAACTATACTACAGAGCAATAGCAACAAAAACAGCATGGTACTGGTATCAAAACAGGCGGGTGGACCAATGGTACAGAATAGAGGACACAGTAACCAATCCACAAAACTACAACTATCTTATTTTTGATAAAGGGGCTAAAAGCATGCAATGGAGGAAGGATAGCATCTTCAACAAATGGTGCTGGGAAAACTGGAAATCCATTTGCACCAAAATGAATCTGAATCCCTATCTCTCGCCGTGCACAAAAGTTAACTCAAAATGGATCAAGGAGCTTGATATTAAATCAGAGACATGGCATCTGATAGAAGAAAAAGTTGGTTATGATCTACACGCTGTGGGATCGGGCTCCAAATTCCTCAATAGGACACCCATAGCGCTAGAGTTAACAAATAGAATCAACAAATGGGACTTACTCAAACTAAAAAGTTTTTTTCTCAGCAAAAGGAACAATAAGAGAGATAAACAGGGAGCCTACATCCTGGGAACAAATCTTTACTCCACACACTTCAGATAGAGCCCTAATAACCAGAATATACAAAGAACTCAAAAAATTAGACAATAAGATAACAAATAACCCAATCAATAAATGGGCCAAGGACCTGAACAGACACTTCTCAGAGGAGGACATACAATCAATCAACAAGTACATGAAAAAATGCTCACCATCGCTAGCAGTCAGAGAAATGCAAATCAAAACTACCCTAAGATACCATCTCACTCCAGTAAGACTGGCAGCCATTAGGAAGTCAAACAACAATAAGTGCTGGAGAGGATGCGGGGAAAAGGGCACTCTTGTTCATTGCTGGTGGGACTGCAAATTGGTGCAGCCAATTTGGAAAGCAGTATGGAGATTTCTCAGAAAGCTGGGAATGGAACCACCATTTGACCCAGCTATTCCCCTTCTCGGTCTATTCCCTAAAGCCCTAACAAGAGCATGCTACAGGGACACTGCTACATCGATGTTCATAGCAGCTCAATTCACGATAGCAAGACTGTGGAACCAGCCTAGATGCCCTTCAATAGATGAATGGATAAAAAAATGTGGCATTTATACACTATGGAGTATTACTCTGCATTAAAAAAATGACAAAATCATAGAATTTGGAGGGAAATGGATGGCATTAGAGCAGATTATGCTAAGTGAAGCTAGTCAATCTTAAAAAAACAAATACCAAATGACTCCTTTGATATAAGGGGAGTAAACAAGGACAGGGTAGGGACGAAGAGCTTGAGAAGAATATTTACATTAAACAGGGATGAGAGGTGGGAGGGAAAGGGAGTGAGAAGGGAAATTGCATGGAAATGGAAGGCGATCCTCAGGGTTATACAAAATGTCATATAAGAGGAAAGGAGGGGTAAGACAAGATAATACAAATGGAAGAAATGATTTACAGTAGAAGGGGTAGAGAGAGAAAAGGGGAGGGGAGGGGAGGGGAGGGGAGGGGGGGTAGTAGAGAATAGGACAGACAGCAGAATGCATCAGACACTAGAAAGGCAATATGTCAATCAATGTAAGGGAAACTGATGTGATACAGCAATTTGTATACGGGGTAAAAGTGGGAGTTCATAATCCACTTGAATCAAACCGTGTAATATGATGTATTAAGAACTATGTAATGTTATGAACGACCAATAAAAAAAAAATAAATAAATAAATTAAATAAGCAAAATATTATTTTGACATATGGCTTAATGTTTGGGTCCCTCAGATTTCACCTTACAAAGAAACCTGTGCTTGGCCAAGGTGGTGTGTTCTGCAGCAAAATAACCAGAAGATGTTAATGTTTTCAAAATACCTCTTTGGCATTCTACAGGCAGATAATGCATGAACTCCGTTTTGAAATACTGCTAATCAAATATTTGTTTAAAAGTGATATCCTCAAACACAATATTCACACCTGTCTTACAGTAATTTTGTTAGATCCCTGAGAAACTGTACTGTATAAAGGGTTTAATTTCTTACCTAGAACAATTTCTGTTAGAAATTAAAATTGTTTAGGATGTAGTTGAGCAACACTATACTAATAACTGGTTTATCCAGACTGAAGATATGTTGGATGTTTGAATTTTTTGGATAGTGGAGTGTTATAATTTCCAAGAAAGAAGAGTGATTAGAAGGGTGGATTTTTGAGTCGAACTACTTGTTCAAAACTGGACTCTGCCACTGCCTGGCTGTGTGAGCTTAGTCAATTATATTAACCTCTCTGGGAAATCAGAGTCTTCATTTTTAAGAGCACAATGAAAACATCTACCTCCAGTGTGGTGGCAAGACATTTTTGAACCTGAAGCAAAAAAAGAAAAGTGTGTATCCCATACACATTTATAAAATATCTTCACAGATTTTTAACCAGCAAACAAAGAAAAAGTTAATAAAAGTTGTACAATCCAAAATGTATGAAAACATTTAAAGCTCTCTACTGTCCAATCTGTTCAACTCCACTATCAACCCTTATAAACCTATCCTTTAGGTACAAAGTGGCCCCATAGACCCAGAAACTGGGTTGGTTGTAAATTACTGTTTCTTTGCACAATAACAAAGGGTCACACAGAGTCCTACAGAATTAGCAATAGCCTATTTTTACTTAAAATTCTAATAATTTGTTCATCATGGATTTTTGCTTATTTTTGAGTTTTAAAAATATTTCATTAAGTTATTATTTGATTATTGAGGTGTTTTTTTGGTGTCCATTTATATATTTCATGCCTTTACCTCAACCTAATCCTGAGTGTTTTAATCAGCTTTTTTTTTTTTTTTGCCACTGTGACCAAAAGACCTAATAAGAACAATTTAAAAAGTTTATTAGGAGACTCACTGTTTTAGAGGTCTCAGTCCATAGATGGCCAACTCCATTCCTTGGTGCTTGAGATGAGGTATGACATCATGGCAGAAGAAAGTGACAGAAGGAAGCATCTGGAAACATGTCACTAGGAAACAGAGAGAGACACAGAGAAAGAATGCCAGCTCTGTTCAATAAGGACAAAATATTAACCCCAAAGGCACACCTTAGAGACCCACCTCATCTAGCTACACACCACCCATCAGTCACTTCTCAATAAATTACCATCAGGAGATTAATTCACTGACTGGATTAAGGCTCTCATAACCCAATCATATCACCTCTAAGTCTTCTTGCACTGTCTCATGCATGAGCTTTGGAAGGACATCTCACATCTAAACCATAAAACTAAGCCTGTCTAGCTTGTATGTGGCAAGCCTGAAATGAAATAGTTAAAGTGATAGCTAATGTAAAGCCCTTAGGAGCAGATGTGACACACACTTAGTGCCCAATATTGTTATTAACATTGTTTTTAATAAGGTCACAGGCATTTAGGCCACAAGTCTAGAACTCTTTTGCTTGCTATGAGGTAATCTCAATATGCTGGTACTACTTCTTAATTCTTTCAAGTTTTATTAGCATACAGCCACCAATTGACCATATTAACTTATTTTAGGACCTGTAAATTCATTGTACAATGTATTAATTTCTGCTTTTTATTTTTATGAACCCAACTGCCATTTGGATGGAGGAGGCTCATCAATTTAGCCCTACACTAAAGTTCATGGTTTCTCCTGTCTTGATCATTTGTTTGAGTTGACTGATCTGCCAGTTCCATCATAACCTTGAGCCTGTGTTTCTGCAAATTCACTCTATAGCTCAGGCCTGCATTGTGTGACTCAGTAAAGGTAAGCCCCTAGAAAATGTCACTAGCTGAAGACTGGTCACTCTAGTCATCTTGCTCTTTGTATCTTCACAAGGTAACATTGTGACAGTTCTGCCCCAACCTGAATGTCCTTGACCCCTGTAAGCAATGCACTCCATTGCCTACCTGACCAGATTACGATGCTGAGTCCCATGTGAACATGGGGGGTGTATAAGAAGTGTTTCCAATAGTATCCTTGCCAAAATATGTTTGCACTCCCATAAAAGTAATACAATGATTGCATTGCTGGTTCTCATAAACAAAATGCCTGATAAGCAACAATAACAACAACAACCAAAAGGAAACTTGACTGATGTTATTTTAAGTTGAATGCTACTTTGGGAGGGGTAAGCATTCTTTCAACTAATATAGGGCTGAGAAGAGTCAACTTTAGTAACAGCATGAGAATATTATAAACCAAGCCCACACATTATTAAAATAAGTTGAAATATATGCAACATTTATGAGAGGATGTCAGGTATAATGCTTGATAAAGTAAGCTTAATGCTTAAGAAATTTATCTTCAGGCTGAAAAAGCCAACTTGCAATTCTGAGTCAGAGTATAATTTTAGAAACTCTTTTCTATAAAGTCATTCTTTTATTAATGAGATCAACTCTAGGTGAGCTGAAAGAGGTAGCTTCCAAAAGCATCCAGGAGGAAGACAAACAAGACCCTCAAAAGTCCTGGGAAGTCAGTGCTCCATGTTTAAAAAAAAATCTCTCCTCAAAATATCTTTTGATTTGTGTCTGTTTTTTTTGTGTGTGTGTGTGTGTGAAAAAATAAATGTTTTGGGCTGATGGAAGCTCTGCAATTTTTTAGACACCTCTGCTTTGCTCTGGGTGTGTCATGTTACATTGTGTGACACCCTGTTATTAGGCCAGACCTTAGTAAAAAAAGAGCATCGTGAAATCCAGAGAGCAGATTCCCATTGGCTCACTAGTCACATACTGCAGCTCCCAGCTGATATACTGCTGTGTATCAGCAAGGCAATGGAGGAAGGAAAAATCTTCATGCTGTACCATCCTGCTCTATGACTCAGTCTCTCATTTATAATCTGAATGTCCTACCTTCACAAAGTAGGCTACTATGAACTCAATCAGCTGGGGTAAATTATTGACAGCCTCCATGCTAAAGCATCCAGCAAAAGTTAGGGAGGGATCACAGATATATTCAGGTTGGCAAAATCACACCATTTTCAGGAGCACTAACACTTTCTAGATGACCTTAAGATCCAGGCTTTGGCATTCCTCGCCAAAACTAAAACCTGCTATGTATCTCATTCAAATAAGCCCGAATGGGTGGGGACTTTCCAGGAATTCAGAACATTTCATGCACCATGCATTTGAAAGCAGTCACTTTGCAAATATCTCAATTACTGAATTTTTTCTCTATCATGCAGAATATTTCTGAGCAAGCCTGGCCTTCGGAAACAAAGTGAGACTTAAGGAAATGTCTAAGTGATTGATTTTATATCTATCACATCTCTTTTCAGTCAACTTCTTCAGCTCTGCACCTGAATATTAACACTGGGCTAGGGGAGGAAGAGAGGGAGGGAGGGAGGGATGGGGAGGGAGGGAAAGTATGAAATTTTTTAGTTTTGCTGAAACAACTGGTCCCTTAACTGTCTCATTTAGTGATTGGATAAAGGATTACCACTAGAATGGAGATGGCAGAAAGGTGTTCCCAGCAACACAGCATTGAGATGCTCAGCTTGATAATCCTACCTATGAAATTCAAATTGGGCCAATTAACTTGTTCATGACTGCTTTACATCTCTTACCATATCCTAGGACAGCATCTGCTTAATATTAACTTCCTGGCTCGGAGGCCAGCAGTTCTTTCTCTCATTGTGTCATTTATATCTCTGTCTTACTCTTCCATTTTCATCCTTTCTTTGAGTTTCAATTTCTCCAAACATTTTTTTTGCTAGATATTATTTTATACAGGTTTTGTCTCTTAAAAGTCCTTCTAAATCCTTCCTACAAAATAAAGTTGATTGATCAATTGTCTACTTGCCAATTCTTTAAAAAAATGACAAAGATTGTTTAAAAATGAAGAAATAGTTTCTGAGTGTGCCTGCCAGATGACAGAAGCATTTAGGTGAGTGAATGCAAGCCTCTCTATATGTAGAAAAAGAAATCTGTAGATGGATTTCTATATGCAGTGGAATTAGCTGAAGCCCTTACATCAATATTAGGTATTGAATCTGACCTTTTTTGAGGAATACTTTATGGAATGGGCAGCTGACATTATTTAAGGTCACATGGGTTACAAGGTAGTATACTTACCATAAGCATTAAAGTCTTTTGGAGAAGGAAATGAGTAGCCTCAGAGGAGAACAGCTCTCAATATTCATGGCCAGAGGCCAGAATGTCAGAAAGAAAGTGATCACCTACCTTTTCAGCAGTGACTGCCCCTGGAAGTCACTGCTGAAGGCTTCTTTGGTATTCACTATGCACAGGCAAGGAGTGTGGCTCCTCCTGGGTTTTGTACAGGGCCCAGCTCTATGCACATTCATTACAAGGTTATTACCAACATTATGGTGGACAATGCAATAATATTTTAAATGGGCCAAATTTGGCTCCTAGCTATTCATGAGCTGCTCTTGCAACCTTAAGGAAGAGGGCTTATGAGTGCAGGGAAATCGAATCTGGCTCACATCCCATTGCTTCCTCTACTATAAATTGAAAAGAGCCTCTGTGAAGAATATCAGCAGTTCTGGTTGGCATGAGCTCTGATGATAAGAAGTGGCCTTTGTGGATAACTCTTTGAGCCTAATTGCAGAATAGGGCTTTGGGCAAAAGCAGAAAACAAGTGAAGTTAGTTGCCTGAGTCATTCATTAACCCTCTCTGATGTATTTCCCTGACACCCTGCTTGTCTTCTCCTACCCATTTTCTTATTCACTACATTTCCTCCTATCAAGAAGAATAAAGAAAAATCACAGAAAGTCAACATTTACCAAACTATGTTTCATGGGGTAGTGGTCTTTCAAAATATCATACTGCAAAGGCTTCTGGAATCAAATAAATGTGAGAAAAATCTTTTCTCATGGGGATTCATGGTATCCATGAGCATGTTAAAGCCCTTGAGAGGATCCTTTCAATAACAACATGGAACTCGTGTGAGTGACATAAGATTTAATATCTCTTAAAATTATTTTTGCTCCAAGGACTTTAAGTTGCAAATTTCCAAGTTCCCAAGAAGAAAATAGAGTTTAATTTTGAGGCAATAGTTATATGAATTTCAAGGACACCTCAACCTTAGCCTATGCACCATTTGGACAGTGTCTCCAGAGTAGATATCCTTAGATGAGAACTTCAAAAAATTGTAAAGTCCTCTATTTCTTTGAAATTATTTTTTCAATTAATTTTACATGAGAAACTATGTAACTATTAGAGAAAAAAATAATTGGCATCATCTAATAGAACTCACATTATTCAGAATTTTAACAACTGCAACTTATAATAATACTAATTTAGTGGGCCAAATATAGAAAATATACCCCAGCTCAGGAGATAGTTTTGCCACCCATTGGAGGACTTCTGGAACCAATGCTACATTTTATATGCTGTATTATATTTATTCCAAATGGAAACAACTAAGCCAATTAACTGTATTTAAAACAAATACTCTCTCAACTTTAAAATAAAAAAACAACAACAACAACAACAAAAAAAAAAACTAATGCTCTTCAACCAGATTTCTGGTAACTTTCCGTCCTGATAGAATGGTCAGCCAACTGAGTTTCAACCAATTTAAAACTGGGATTCTAGCAAAATAGTTTGTGCATATAACCATCTGGGGAAAGATGCCCCTGGCATCTTTAGCTTGGTCTCTCTCTGCAGCAGCATTACATGATAAATATGATCTACATTCAACTAGTCTTCCTTTGTTAATAAGCACTTAGTTCTAGAGAAGGAAACTTAGCAGACCATGTCATCCACAGACTTTATGTGTGCAGCTTGTGTGCAAGAAGTGAAGGCCCCATGGTATTTTTATACTTCCATTCTTCTGTGCAAGGTTGCGATACTGGGGTGAGTTTGAGTGGGCAGTGAGTGGGCAGAAAATGACGCTCATTCTTTCTCCTGTAGAAGTGATTCTGTATCCTGATTAAGGACAGTGCACAATTTTGCCAAAAAAAGAAATTTAATAAAATCTGTGATTGCTCCATTGAGATATGTGTGAGGAGGCATAGAACATTATAGACATGTAACAGAGGCCTTTTGCTATGCTGATGTCCCTTGTAATTATAGGGTGGACACTGAACTTCCAAAGATCCATTTTAGAACAGAGTTTTAGCTAAGAATACAAGCAAAAAACCTGTACTGAGTAAGTCTAACCCTGATTTAAAATATACATATATGTATATATTTGTTTGTATACTTAAACTAATAAAGTATATAAACTATTACATATATTAGTTTATATAGTTTATTAGTATGTGTACACACACACACACACACACACATACACACACACACACACATACACCAATGCCCAGAGCACTAAGATCTAGAACTCACTTTGGAAATACAGAAAACAATGTTCACCTTTATTTAGGGTTGCTGGGCTATTTTGGAAAATAATGAACTAAGACCTACTAAGGCAGAATTTTCACTTTTTTATATCTATACAAGAGAATTTGGGTGGACAACAGACTAAGGAGGAGAAAAACAAGGGGGAAATATTAAAGACTAATCAAAAATAGAAAAAGAAACGCTTATGCCCTTCCAACGAATAGGACTATTTTAATTATACTATGATTTGAATAAATACTTATCAAAACGTGTGTTAGAACCAAGTGTTGCTCTAAGGTAGCTGAGGAAGCATTTCAGCAAGCTAGCTGCATGATCAAGCTACTACTTGCTTACAGAGTGACTTGAACTTCACCTTCAATTTCTAGGAAGAATCAAAAGAGTTCTGAGTAGTCACCCTCTCTCTCCCCATGCATGGATAGCTGTGAAGACAGAAGGCTCAGACCAGAAAGTCTGCCCCAAAGAAGCAAATGCAACTCAGATCCAAGATTCATAGATTATATATGGTTTCTATTGGTTTAGACTCAGTTCAAGTTCAGCTGATCCCTACATTAGGTAATAAATCACTTTCCTTGGTTTTCCATCACCTTCTCCTGGTTCTCCCTTTCTTTTGGCTAATTCAAGCCTACTACCCCCAAAGCCTTGGCTCTTTATGCAATGCACAAACTGGCTGCTTTCTCTAAACTGTCCTTAGGCCCCTCCTTTGTTTGAAAGCTTATAATTGTTTTTGATTTCCTACTCTCAGGTCAGCACCCACCTCAGATATGAGGTGAACTCGGTACTGTGTACCGCTGTACACCTGCCCATGTTTCCCTGATGGCAGCTGTCCCTACAGTCCATTCAGTGCACTCTTGGGTCACCTTCTGCCCTGACCAAGGATGGCACTGAAGACTTCAGAGTAATGTACCCCACCTAAGGGATTTGCTTCCATCCCCACACAATGAGTCAGTTTCAAGCTACAAGAATGGAGGAGCTGCAAGATGAAGGTTTTCAGGACCAGTCAACAAGCAAAAGTAACTGAGAAGCATGTGCACCTTCTGGTTTGAGAGGCAGCATGCTGTGCTGTGTAAGGCTGATTACTTGACCTGTCTGAATCTATTTCCACATTAATGCAATGGGGATTCTGGAAGACTTTATATGGTTTGTTATGAAGCATGAATGACTTAGTATTTAACAAACCTTTAGGATATAAATATGATGTGTTTAATCATTAGATTAAATAGGTATCAAATCTGTCAGGGTGCCAAAATGAGACACTGTGCTAAGTTTTAATACGGAGGTCAAAGCCATCATGATGCACTACCTATCCCATCCATGTATGCTTCCTATGGCAGCCTCTGCTTTCAGTGGCTGAATCTATTAGCTCCCTCCCCCTTGAAACACTTACTTGCAATTCCTTACACTATGCACAGCTTCCACTTGGATTACTCTTTTATCTCCCCACCATCTCATTAAATTTTATTTAATTTCCAAGTCCTGGATGCAATTTCCTTCATAAACCAGCTCTCATTAATTGGGGGGTTCTATTGTCTCTGTTTTTTTTTCTCCTAAGCAACAACATGTTTATGGTATAAAACACAGCTCCTGTGAATGTAGACACACAGGAAGTGCCTAATAATTAAGCTTCAAAAGAGCTGACATTCAAAATGATATCTTCTTTCCCGGTTTGCCCTGGGGAGAACTGACCTCTTTCACTCCCATTCATCTATATAGCCTAAGCCCAATCTAACTGACAACTCAATCTGCTGGCCTCCCGTGTTACCACTGTGGATGAGCATTCTACCCATGGAATGGCCCCCTCTGTGTTTGCCTCTGCTTGTGATGACCAGCTCTCTTCACCTTGAGTCTCTTCCAAACTGCTCTCAATGGTCCAAGCATGCTTCCCTACAAAAGTGGAATTCACAGGCAATAAATAATTTGTTTCAGTTTATTCCAAGTTGTCACACTCTTGCCATGAAAACGGGGAAAGACTGAAGTGCATCCTTGCTTGCTTTTTGCTGTGCTTTTTAGAAATTTTTATATTGTCTCTTAATCTTTGACTCATGACTGCTAAATATTCAACAAATGTTTATGGAGCATCTACTGTGTGAGGCCCAGAGCTGTGAAATGAGGCAATAAACAAACAAACAACAAAAAAGAAAACAAATAAAAAAACAAAAAAAGTAAAATAAAAAATATATACATGAATACAACAGCTTTTAACTCCAAAGAACTTCCTATAAAACAATTCTATAGTTGTTGCAGCTTATTAATATGAAATAAAAAATACCCAATACGCCCCACCAGAAGACTGCTACAGCTGATAAATTCAGCAAAGTAGCAGGGTACAAGATCAACATACAAAAATCAATAGCTTTTCTATAGCCCCAATGATGAATCTGCTAAAAAAGAAATCAGAAAAGCGATTTCACTCATAATAACCTCAAAAATAAATAATATAAAATTGTTGAGAATAAATCTAACAAAGAGGTAAAAGACCTGTACAATGGAAACTGGAGGATGCTGAAGAATGAAATTGGAGAAAACCTTAAAATATTGAAAGGCTTCCCATGTTCTTGGATAGGCAGAATTGATATCATCAAAATGACCACATAACCAAAAGTATTATACAGAGTCAATGCAATCCCATCAAAGTACCAATGACATTCTTCATAGGACTAGGAAAAAAAATGGTCCTTAAATTCATTTGAAAGAATAAGACTCAGAAGAGCCAAAACAATACTGAGCAAGAACAATGATGCTAGAGGCATCAAAATATCTGATCTCAGAATATACTAGAGAACTACAGTAACAAAACCAGCATGGTGCTGGCATCAAAACTGACATGAAGTCCAATAGAATAGAATAGAAGACAAAAAGACAAGCCTATATCTGCAGCTGTCTGATACTTGACAAAGTTGCCAAAAACATCTGTTGGAGAAAAGACAGCCTTTTTATGATGCTGGGAAAACTGGATACCCATATGTGAAAGAATGAAACTTAGATCCCTTTCACCCTACAAAAAAGTCAAATCAAGGTGAATCAAAGACCAAGAAATTAGACCAGAAACTTTGTAACAGCTAAATGAAAACAAAGGCTCTATAATCCAAATTTTGGGACAGATAAACTTCAAGAAATAATGCCAACAATCAATAAGTGGGATAGCACCAAGTTAAAAAGCTTCTGCATAGCAAAGGACACAATTAAGAGAAGAATGAGAGAGCACAAAATCTTTGACAGCTACTCCTTTAACAGGGGGCTAATATCAGAATATATTAAGAAACAAAAGCTTAACACCAAAACAAAATAAAAACAAATATTACAGTCAATAAATATACGAAAGAACTAAATAAACATCTCTCAAAAAAAAAAAAAAAAAAGAAAAGAAATGCAGCCAGGTGTGGTGGCGTGTGACTGGAATCCCAGAGGCTACAGAGGCTGAGGCAGGAGGATCTTGAATTCAAAACCAGCCTCAGCAATAGCAAGGCACTAAGCAACTCAGTGAGACCCTGTCTCTAAATAAAATACAAAATAGGGCTGGGGATGTGGCTCAGTTGTTGAAAGCCCTTGAGTTCAATCCCTGGTCACACACACACACACACAAAAGGAAATGCAAATGTCCAACAAAAGTATGAAAAAGATGTCCAACATCCCCAGCAATCAAGGAAATATAAATCAAAACTATATTGAGATTTCATCTCACTCCAGTTAGAATGGTGATCATTAAGAATATAAATAATATAAATAGTAATAAATGAAAATGTGCAGAAAAAGACACATTCACACATGGTTAATGGGATTGCAACTTAGTACAACCACTCTATAAAGCAGTATGGAGATTCCTAAAAAAAACTAGGAATGGAATCACCATATGAAAAGAACTAAAGGCAACATAGTGACACAGGCTCATCAATGTTTATCGCAGCACAATTCACAATAGCCAAGTTATGGAATCAGCCCAGGTGTCTGTTAACAGATGAGTGGATTAAAAAAAATGTGGTATATGCACCCTATGGAATTTTACTTAGCCATAAAGAAGAAGAAATTATGGCATTAGCTGGTGAATGAATGGAACAGGAGAACATCATGCTAAATGAAATAAGCAAGACTCAGAAAGTCAAGGGTTGAATGTTTTCTCTTACATGCAGAAGTTAGAGCAAAATAAGAAAAAAAATCCAATGTAAAAATAAGGTGTATCAACGGAATAGAAGAAGAACACAGAGGGAAAGGAAGGACGGATGAAAAATGGAGGAACTGTGGAATGAAATTAACCAAATTATGCTATGTACACATATGAATATACAACAGTGAATTTCACATTTATGTATATTTATAAAACAGCAATTAACATAATAATAAATAAATAGAACGAAGACCAGTTGAGTAGAGGAAAGGGAATAAGGGGAGAAGAGGGGAGAAAAATAATAAGTACTGGGCACTGAAATGGAACAAATTATTTTCCAAGCATTATTGAGTTTGTCACAATGAACCCGTAACTACAATGTACTAATAAAAACATTTTGAAAAAGAAGCACACATATAATAAATATTTTTTAAAGAAATAAGCCAGGTATGGTGGTGCATACCTGTAATCCTAGCAACGTGGTAAGCTGAGGCAAGAGGACTGCAATTTCAAAGCTGATCTCAGCAATTTAGCAAGGCTGTAAGCAATTTAGAGAGACCTGTCTCAAAATAAAATTAAGAAAGGGCTGGGGAGGTAGCTCAATGGTAAAGTACCCTTGAGTTCAATCCCTAATATAAACAGACGAACAAACTAACTAATTAATTAATTAATAAAAGTGATAAGAGATGTTTTGAAAATTAATACATAGTAAAAAAAGAAGAATTTAAAATTTTGTATACATCTTAACAATTCTCCTTGGATAAAAGTTAAAGAATAAAAAGAGAAAAACATTTTTTAAAAATTTAATGTAATCCTCTCTTTTTCAATTTAGGTAAAGTTGAGGAGTCCAAGTTAAGTCAGCATTGATAGATTTGAAAGGATATGAAGAATTAAGGATGACTGTAAGACTTAAAATTATTACTTAGAGCCAGAATTTCCTTAGGTATGAGGAAGAATAATTATGCTTGTTTCTGCACATTACTGTTGAAGCTCTCTTTGCTTATGTTTCTCTCTCCAAAGGAAAAATCTGTGAGGCCCTAAAAGCAAAATTTCCTTTTAGAGGGTATACTAGATATCAGGATATTAAGTGTCCCACAGTGGCTCCAGGTGAACCACCCAACTCATGTTCTACAAGGGAGTGTGGTGTACTTAGTTTGGGCACTTGGGCATCCCCATAAGCACACTGGGGCTCCTCATAGTGAAGAATACAGTAGGGGTGGGGTGGTAAGGGTCAGGAGCCAGCCCTCTCTACATTATCATCTGTGTGGAACTTTCAGGAATCCAAGAATTCTAAATTCAGACTTGGACTCTTGGATCATAGTAAATGCATAATTTTCAATGGAAGAGAAGAAGGTCATTTCAACAGTTCATTAAATTAATTTTAATCTTTAAATATCAGACATATCATGTGTAGAACTCCATGGTTTTTTATTGCTCCAGCCTTAGATACATGAAAGATGATAGTCAATTCAATAGTAGGCACAGAGGAAGTAGGGGTTTGGCTCACACTACCTCTTCAGGGAATCTCTCCAGACTCCTGGACCTTGAGCTTCTCCACACTGTTCCTCACTCCTGGACTATTTGTACCCATGGACCTGCTCTTCATTTGGCCTAATGGTAGTGGACTGTTTTTTTTGGTCTACTGTTCTGTTTTCTGCCCTTAACCTCTTTCTAACCTCTTTGAAAACTATTGTGATAGTTCTGTATCCCCAATATCTGAGCTCATGTGCAGTCCACCTTCTTGCTCAAGAAAGTCAAACTCAAATGTATGGTTGAAAGCCGATTATATCCTCAGTGGCTTGGATTAGCCACTTGGCCATAGCTTAATTTTTCTATTTAACATAGTACACGATAAGCCTTTTCTTGTTATAATGAGAAAAAAAAAGACTAAGTCCTCAAAAACAAATCCAACTGTTTATGCTGACCACAGATGAAAAAAAAATTCAGAAAAAATGTGGAAACTCATAGTCAAAAACTTCTGAAAGCGTCAAAACTTAGAATTATGATACTGGTGATGGTTGAGTTTTATAACTTGTACATGTTCATGGCATATACAACATACTGTATCCCTTGTGATTATCAAGATCTACCTAAAGTCAGATCTGTTAGACTCCGGATATCAAAATAACTCAATAGTACTTACATTAACTAATAGATTGACTCATTAACTCACTCATTTCACAAATATTCATCTAGCATCCATCTAATAAGTCACTTGGTTTGTTTCAAAATAAGCATCCTATGACTATCCCCCTATGGAGATTAGCCTCATGTCACAGCTATTATGGAAAGATGAACTCCCTCAGGTAATGAAAGCCCCCCCCATCACTAACTTGTCTTAATTTAGCTATTTGTGATGGAAATATTTGTTAAGTGCCCGAATTTCCTTGGAGTATACTCAATGTTCTTTAATAATTCACAAAGTCAATCACTCTGTGTTTTAATCAATTCTGTGATATAGTCAGGATTTTCAGTGTATAGATGGCTGTCTTTTTCTGTATTTGCTCATTTAAATTTTCTCATCTGCTCTATTCATCGAATCTAACAGTGTGTCTTCCCTAGACCTCTTTTCCTTTCAATGTGCCTATCACCTTTGGAATGGAAAATCACACTGAGCCAAACTTTTTCTAAAATAGCGGTGAATGTCTGACATATCATCTGTGAAATATGGCATAAGGTTTAATACACCAAAATTTTATGCATCTTTTTTGACTGCTCAAGACCAGTTTTTATTATTTCCTATCTCCCAATTATATCCACTTTAGAATGTAAGTGGTGAATAATTACTAGGTCATTAAGGTATTAGTGAAAAATGCTATGAGCTATGTCATAAGATAACTAACTAGCTCAGAAAATGTGATTTTTTTTTGAAAGAGGCAAATTCAATGAAACTAGTTTGATTTAATTGATTAATTATCAACCAGGTCAATTCACTCAATTGTCTGCATCTAGTGTTAAGCACATATTTTACCTTATCAATACTCTTCAATAACATGGGAGTTGGAGGTCACTGAGACCTCATTAGAAGGAGGGGGAGGAAGAGGAGAACAAAAAACAAAATAAATACTCTCCAACTCAAACTCTGAAGTTTCTAAGAAAAGTATAAATCAAACATATTAACTTGGGCTAGAAGATTAACATGGCAGCATGATAGCACTGGGGCCTATACTGGCCTGCTTCACAGTGAAATGATGAAAACTGTAGAAAACAAAGGCTCTGGAAATTGGCCTATAGGTGAACAGCACATGAAGCAACACCTACTCTGGGATATCTATGAAAATTTAAGAAAAGTGGAAGTCTGAGAGATTTTAGCCAAGACCACCCACTCAGTACCTCATTCCACATGTGAGGTGAGGTACAGAACCCACTCCAGACGGGTGCCCAAATCACAGGGTTCTCTCTCCCTCTAGCACCAAGTGATAGGGCTTTCTTCCTAGGAGAAACAGAATATCAGCATTTCTCATTCTGTCTAAGTCTTCTGTTTCTGAGATTAAGTCCTGAGCAAGTGCACTTGAGAAGCAAGGGTTCCCTTTCTCGTTCTGCATCAGGAGATGCAAGCTAAAAGGATCTCGGGCTTCTGCATGGGAATCTTGGCTCCTAGAGGGAGGGTGTCACTCAGAAAGAAGCTTGCTGTTGTCTCATCCCAACTTGCAAATCCCTGGTTCAGAGATTTTGCCCGGGAAGAGAAACAGGCCTTAAAACAGATAGCTTTTAATCTCTTTCCATGAAAACTTGTCTTTTTTTTTTTTTTTTGCAACTTTGAGTGAAGAAAATCAAGCCTGTGACACTCTCAAGAACAGTAGAGTTTCTGGTGGAAGACAACTGGGAGATGATTCAAGTTACAAGCTAAAGGGTAAACCAAATAGTTTGCAGAGAAGAGCCAGGGAATAATGTAACTTGAGAGTCCTCCATGGATCAGAATAAAAATCAAATATGATCTCAGAATCTATTATACATGAGGGGCCAGAATTTAAATATATTAGTTTATAGAACAATATCATACCTCAGGACATTACTGAAAATGATAATCATTTGACCATTAGTGGAATTTAACAACTGAATGTGGTCTGGGAAAGAGAACAAGAGAGTTCTATCAACTGCAGTGTTATCCCTGGGTGACTGTGGGTACTCATTGCTGTGGATTCCTAAAGAATAACAACTGATGATAAATTTTGGGTGGGAAGAAATAAACCACACTAAAATAACACAGTCATTATACAGACAAGAAAAACATAATAACAAGACCTGGAGAGAGGTAGTATGAAAATGTGTTATAATATGTAATCTAAAATGTCTAGTTTTTAACAATAACAATAATAACAAACAAAACAAAACAAAATAACAAACAACAACAACAAAAAGCATGTATCATGCAAATAAACAAGAAGTATGACCCACACACTGGGAAAAAAAAATAAGGCAACTGAAACTACCTATAAGAGAGAACAGATGTCAAATATACAGAATTTAAAAAATTAGTCATTCTAAAAATGTTCACAGAACTGAAGGAAAATATAAGAAAAAGAAGTAAAGAAAGGAATAATTACAATAGTACATCAAGTAGATAAGATCAATAAACACAAATTCTTTCAAAAAGTAGAAATTATGGCTCTCACTACAAGGGCTTCACAGTACATTTGAACCAGCAGAACAAGAATAAGTGATCTTGAAGATAGGGGGTTAGGGTGGAAAGTTATGATTTGAATCTGGAATGTCTCAAAAGCTCATATTTTGGAAGCATAGCCCCCAATACAAGATCTAGACCAAAAAAAAAAAAAAAGATCTAGAGTTGGGGATTTTAGGCAGTGATTAAGGCAAAAATATATATTTTCTTCTTCAGTTATTAAAAAAGCCGTTTCATAAAATAATATGTATATAAGGTATACTATTGGGCCAATAGCATATAAAATGTAAAATATGTATAGTATATTTGTCAGTAGCAACACAGTGACAATGCCCCCCAAGCTAAGTAACTATTCAACATGATCCCCACCAGGATCCCAGATGACTACTTTATAGAAATTGAAAATCTGATTATAAAATTTCAAGAGACCCTGCAACTCTATGACAATTTTAACAAAGAAAAGCAAAGTAAAAAGATGTAGAGTTTCAAAACCTACCATAAAGTCATAGTATTCAAGGTAGTGTGATTAGCAGCTCAAGGATAGACATAACTGAGTTTATCATTGAGAGTGCAGAAAGAAATCTGTACTTCTTTTCAACTGATACTCAAAATGAGTGCCAACATTTTTATCAACTAATGGTGTGAGACAAATGATAGCTATGTAGAAAAGAGGGCAGTTGGATGATTACCTCATACTGTACATAAAGATTCACTCAAAATTGACTCAAACAATTAACTCAAAGTGGATCAATGACCTAAATGTAAAAGCTAAAACTGTGCATCCTTTGATTATATCAGTAAATCTTCCTTACCTTGTATTTGGTGAAGGATTCTTAGATTTGACAACCCAAGGCACAAGCAACAAAAGAAAAAAAATTAGTTAAATTGAACATCATCAGAATAAAAATGTTGTGCACTCAAAGGCCATCATTTAAGGGACATTCCATAGAATGAACGAGAATATTTGCAAAACATGTATCTGATAAGGGATTTAAGCTCAGGATTTATTTAAGATAACTTCCACAATTCAATAATAAACAAATAATTCAATATTTAAAAATAGGCAAATGATCTGAATAGATATTTCCCGAAGGAAAATTGACAAATGGCCAAATAAACCTATGAAGAGATTCTAAATACTCTTAATCATGAAAGTAACTACAGTGAGATTCCTCTTCACATTATTTAGGATGGCTAGAATCAAAAGTCAGATAGCTAACTGAAGGAAGGAAACATGTGAGAAATCAGAACTCTCACATACCGCAAGTGAAAAAGTAAAATGAAGCAGTCATTTTGGAGAAAAACCCAGAAGTTCCTCAAATCATTACCATTTGACCCAGAAATCCCACTCCTAGCTATAAAACATGCCCCAAAGAAACAAAAACAGGTTCACATAAAAACTTATAAATGAATGTTCATAGCAGAATCATTCATATCAGCCAGAACTTAGAAATAATGAAAATGGTAATCAAGAGACAAATGGAAATATAATTATTTTTTGTACAGTGGAATATTATTAAACCATAAAAAGGAATGAAGTACTGATATGTGTCACCACATGGATGGACTTTAATAATATGTATGCTATGAAAAAGAAGCCAGTCATTAAAGATGATGTATTCTATAAGTCAATTCATCTGAAAATCCAAAAGAGATAAATATATTGAGACAGAAAGTGGATTAGTGGTTTCTTAGTGATGAGAAAGATGGCGGGGGGGCGGGGGGCTGAAGTATTCATAACTAAATGGTCCAGGTATCTTTTTGAGGTGATAGAAATGTTCTCAAATGCACCACAGTGGTGGTTGCACATATTTGTGAATATGCTAGAATATACTGAATTGTCCTTACCATAACAGAAACAATTGATAGACTTAACCACATATACTTTGAAAATATCTGTATTATAGAATAAACTAAATATGAAGTAAAAAAGCAACTGAGCAGGAAATAAGAAATTTAAATATTTAATAGCAAACAGTTTAATATCAATCATGAGTAACTTTTAAAAATTGATTTTAAAAATGGCACAATGGAAAGATGAACAAAGAACAGAAATGACATATTACAGAGGAGGAAATCTGAATGACTATGAATCCTATAAAAAGGTTCTCAGCTTCCATAAGTTATCATGAAATGCAAATATTAAATAATGAGACAATTTTTCACTCATGGGACTGACAAAAATAGAAGGTCTGGGAGCAACAACCTTGATAATGAAGTAGAGAAATAGGAACTCCAACAATCAGTAGAGTGGACATGTGAGCTGGTACAACCAATTTGGAAAGTCACTTGACCAAATCTCATAACCTATGCCCCAGTAATTCTACCCTTATGTTATATTACTGAAAATAAGTCAAATACATGAGGTAAAGCAGACAATGTAAAAATATTCACTGTACCATGGTTTCTTACTTAAAAAAAATCTATAATCATCACAAAGGCCCATGAGCAAGAAATTCATGCTATATTTTCCATGGGGCAGAAATGAGGAACAAAGGGTACATATGCCAGTGGAGACAGATCATGAGAATACATCAAGTAAAATCAAGGCAATGGCTAAAGGATCCATATTTAAATAATATGTTAAAAACTCAAAAGATAATGGCACACAAATCTTTAGTGAAAGCACGAAACCACGTAGGCTTGATATAATTTGAATTCATAAGAATTATCGTTCCAAGAGAGAACATTCATGGAACAGGGCTGCAAAGGTATTTAGGAATGGTTTGGAACAACCTAGTTCCAGCCTACAAGGTTCAGTGCTGTGGTTCCATGAGAATCAAGAAAAGAGGCAAGAGAGCCAGGTTGCACACAGCACAATTTACCTAGGACTTAACTAACAGAAACCTGGTCCTGGATAGAAGCAAAAATAGATGGATCCCTCCTTTTGAGTCAGAAGTTGGGGCCTATATACTGTTCAGGACAAAAGTAACTTCATCAAAGGTGCAAAATACCTGGTTTATCTCAAAATAATAGTGGAATCAGGGCTCAGTTTTACAGCTTCACACAGTAATAATTTTGTCTGTTTATATTATATTGGAAAAATTTGCAGGGAAATCCCACCGGGGTTACTCTGGGAATCATAGCACTTTCAACTCAGGATAGCTGCAGGGATATCAAGCCAAATTCCTACAAGGGGAAATACTTAGTTTTAAAAGTTTGAAGCAGATATGTCATAATGCCAGTGTTTATAAGGAAGGCAAGGTGAAAAGATGATATAGGATGGAGATTTAGGGCACAGCTTCTAAACCAAAAAGTTTTGTTCGAGTTTTCCCTCGACCACCTAAAATTGCTGTGGTTTTTAATGCATTCAGAAAATTGGGATGATAATAATCATATCACATCATAGGGGTGTTCTGAAGATTTGATTAGTTGGTATGTATAAAAAATTATAGAATGCTCAGCCTGCCCTTTATAGTTGATGTTTATAGTTGTTGAAGCATAATTAAGCCTCAATATTTTTTTAGTCTAGTCTCTGTATATGTTTGAAATGTCTTAAAACAAAAAAATATGTATATTCTTTACATTAGCAGAATTCACATGGAAAAAAAAAGGTAAGAGTTACTAGCCACAGGGACAAATATGATATAAACTGATTAGTCCCTATTTTCTAATCCAGATATTCAAATTCCTAAAATGTAAGAGTTAATTATGGGATAAATAACCTAATAATTAAAGCAATGACCATACCAATTAGCTGATTATTGAGGTAAAAGATATTTGTCAAATGTCTTCTGTTTCATCAGCTATTTCTTAGGCAGTAAGCAAGTTAAAAAAAAATCAAGCAATAGTCAACAGATTCCCTGCCATGATTAGCATATAGAATGTGCTCACAGAGAAAATAACTCGAGAACAAGGCCAGGAATTAGGTAAAGGCCATATTTTATGACCTTCTATCAATGGCAGTCTGGCACAAGTAATCAGAGAAGACGGGCTTGTTTGTTTCTTTCTTGTTTAAGTGAAAATAGAATGCTTTTGAGCAAAGTGTTAGATAAGAGTGGCATAGCAAAGAATGAAAGTTTAGAAGCAAGAATGAACTTGACCTGAAGGGAGACTCTCTGCTTGTTACAAAGACAGGGGTTGATGTGTGGGGGTGGGAAGCCTGGATTAGATAAGCAAGGTGGTGGCATTAATATCAGAATTACATTTTATGACAATTGAAGGGGATTTTTTGAGTGGCTTCTGATGGAGCTGCTTCTGAGAACTCTTAGGAGGAAGTGGCTTGGCTTTGCATATTCAGAGGGGAAACTAGAATTTTTATTCTCCTATCAATAGACTACTTAAAGTTATAACTTGAGCCATCAGATGAATAAGAAGATGTGTGGATGGATTTTCAACATGACAGGGTCCTTTTCAGAGCAAATACATACATAACTAAACAAATTTAGTTTTTAAAACAATGTTGTATTTTAAGAGAGGAAAAGCAACTAGCTGTGAAACCTCTCACCAGTTCTTTTCTGGAGCTCACAGAGAGAGAGCCCTAGGGCTGTCTTTACAACTACCCAACAAGCTCTTGAAAACAAGCTTTGTCTGTGATTTAATAAGACAATTTACAGGAAACCAAACTTAACTTTATAAGCCCCTGCTAAGAGAATAGAGGCAGAGGGACAAGTCAGTAGCCAGTGAACAATTCATTATCTTTGTGAAAACAAAGATGTAAATAATCATTTATTTAATTTCAAGAATGTGGAGCCCTTAGCAAGAAAATCCTTTTCAGTCACAATGCCAGTGGCTGTAAAAACCCTCTTACCCTACCCTGTGGTCCCACTGACATCCTGGTGTTAAAGTGAAAATATTCACCAACTCTGATAGACTGAAAATAAAAATAAACAGCTTAATTACATGGTGGTTGTTTTTGAATGGCTTTCTGAATTTTAAAGTGCTCATCATGTGTCTCTATTATCTCTACACTCCACAAGACTTCCTCACTTGAAGTAATCCATGAGTGAGATGGACTCATCCAACACTCAGGAAGCATTATGTCTCCAAACCTAGCATCTTTGTAGAGGGCAGGAAAGTGAAAACATCATGGCATCCTTGCTGATCATATTTCTACTTAAATGTCCTGTTTAGCTCAGAAATGGGGTTAATTAATATCATTGAGAAATGTTCTTTTCATTTCCATTGGTTAACTGAGATGGAAACTTGTAGCTTTCAGAGCTTTTGAAAGATGGAATCTCACATCTTTCCAACTGAACTGGGGAAGGCTAAGTAAAAATCTTCATGGAAACAATGAAAATGCACTGCCATATTACCAAGGAAAATTCATTTTGAAACTCCTTTTCTCTAAAAGTCAATTGTTGAATGGTGATCAAATCAGCCAAACTCCTTTTTGAATATTTTGATAGCAAATCTATGAATGAAGGAGAAGTGGCAGGGGGTGGGATGGATGGAGAAGGAAAAGAAAGAAGAAGGAGGAGAAAAGGGGAAGAATAAAAAAAATGTGGATGACAAAAAGAAAATGAAGCCCAGAATTTTTACAATTAAGAAAATATGATTTTTAAAACTCTTTTAGGAGTGTTTGAATGTAATTTGAACAGTTTGATAATTGGATTTCTCATGAAAGAAAACTTGTCTTATATTCAGTTTAATATAACTGAAATGTGTTATCTACCATATTCCTCAGACTTAACTTGTAATTACTTTTCCCTAAAAGTCAGTCTGGGCTGGTCTTTTGAAAGAAGTTAACATGGAGTTATCCAAATGGAGCTCTTGCCATGCACATGGAATAGAAAAACCACTAGCTCCTGAGAGAGAAGAGAAAGAAAAGGAGAGATGTAGATGGAGGAGACTCCTCCTGGATCTTCTAACACTTTCATTTTCTCTTCCCTGACATCCTTTGAGCTCTCACAGACACTTCTGATGTTTTATTTCATTTTGTCTCAGGTCAAGAAGGTTTGAGTAATCATATTTCACAGTTTCTGGTGCAAGAGCCATAGGTTCATGAGAAGTCCTATTGGTTGTATGAAGTTATGTAGGAAGGTATGTCTTCATTCTTAGTTTTGTTCTTCATTCTCATCTTCCTTGAGTTCAAAACAACTTTTCCAACATATTTAATACTTTAACATGAAACTGAATTTAACAATGTAAAGTATGCTGTATGTGTATGTGTATTTTACTATATGTGAATGGCATTGTGTTGTTGCCTTAATTGTGTTTCTGGTTTTCTTTTACCTTAGACATTTTAAGATCCATTCATAATTACTATATGTGCATTATTCACTTAGGTGTTTCTAACTGCTGCACAGAATTCCAAAGTGTGAATCTACTATTTTTCTGTATTTATCTCTTTTATGTATTACCGAGTAGTTTTCAATTATTAAACACAAATTCTACAGTTAACATCCCAAAACATATCCCATTATGGAATTTCAGTGTGTTGTGTTGCTGGATCATGGCTGTACAACTATGACAAAGTACTGCTAGATGGCTCTCCATAATATAGCAGTGTCCCTCCCAGTAAGAGTACAGCTCTAATTTTTGTAACTAGCAGGGGTATAGAGCAATCTCCTTATTTTGCCTTCACTTATTTTTCATTACTGATGAATTTGAACATATTTTCCTTTAGTTGCTATCATTTACTTTTTTTTTCTTTTGAAAATTATGTATTCATATTTATTATTTGCTTCACAATTGGTTCTTCTTTTTTTGCTCTTTTTTATCATTAATTTGTTTAAATCCTTTATATAGTCAATATATTTAGCCTAATTTTACAGTATTTTCTTTACCTTTAAACTATTACTTAACTCTGTGGTGTATTTCCATAAGTAGATGTTCATAATATTAAAGTAACCTAATTTACTTGTTCAATGGAACTTTCAAAAAATAAATCACTTCTGCTATATAACAGTTGCTACCAAAGGTAGGGAAAGGGAGAAAGCCAATAATTGCATCAGAAGACTGAGAAACGTCTCACTTATGGTACTAGAAAAATTTTAACTCAATTAAATATGATCATTACAGAAAGCATATCTCCACTACTTGATTTTTTGCATAGATAAGACAATTTTTTTTTCTTTTTGTACCAGAGATTAAACCAAGGGGTGTTCAACTACTAGACCACATTCCCAGGTCCCCATCCCCTTTTTTTGTAAAATGTTGAGACAGGGACTCATTAAGTTGCTTAGAGCCTCCATAAGTTGCTTAGGGCCTGGCAAAATTGCTGAGGCTAGCTTTGAACTTGTGATTTTCCTGCCTCAGACTCCTGAGCCTCTGGGATTACAGGCATACACCAAGACCCATGGCATTAGATGAGCCTTTCTTAAGTATAACATTAAATTTTTGTTAATAGTGGATTAAAAGTGCATATTAAAACATATGATAAACAATGGTTGATTAAAGGAATTCAAGGATGGTTTAATATTGGGTAATCTATAATTCACTTATACATTTATTAAAAGAAAACCACCATAGAATTTTAACAGAGTAAATCATTTGATCAACTTCGATACCTACTGATGACTAAGAAACAAAATCTCAAAAAACTTGGGAAAGTATTTTCTTAACTTTGGACATATGAAGTAATAAAAAACTATGTAAAACATATTTATAGGAAAAACCTTAGGTAAATTCACTTTATGATCAGAAAGAAAATATTCCCATTATTGTACAATACAATATGGTACATCTTTATAATTCTATAAGACAATAAACAAAATGTATACGATTAGGAGAGAAAGATCAAACTTTATTAATATTCCTAGAAAATTAAATAAAACAAAGCAAATATTAAAAGTTTAGTAAGAAAAAAATTAGACTAGTTTGCTTGACAGAAGACAATACTAAGACTAATGACATTTCATGTCTATACAAAAATCAATTAGCTATATAATAGGAAAAAAAGAATATTCTATTGGCAATGAAAATAAAAATTCTACATTATTTGGATACCACATTAACAAAAAATGGAAAAGGGTTCTATAGAGATAATTTTAAAAATATTAAAGAAGGTAAAAGAAGAACCAATTAATGTATATTCCATCATTATAAGTAACATGGCCTAACTGTAAAATCATTACTTCCAGTCAAATTATCTGATAATTTTCAAACAATTCTTATACAATCAGTTGGATTTGTTTTTAGAAACTTAACAAATAAAAAATCACATGTAAGAATGAATAACAGCAATCCATTAAAAGTTAGGTCAACAAGTTAGCAAGTGGGGACTTGTCAATGAGATATGAAGAATTCAAAGCCACTGCAATAAAAACAGCTTTGTGTTCCTAAATTAGGAAGGGACAAATATAATTGTGAAACAGAATACATTGTTCGAGACAGAGCCATACACACATGGAAACTTAATGTATTATATATGGGCCAATACAAAAAAATGAATAATGGACCAGCTGTTAAGTAGAAGGTCTTATAAAGAATCAAATACTTAATAGCATTTATAGAAGTGAACTCCAGATAGATTAAAAGTTACATGTAAAAGAAAAAACAAGTTATTTGGAGAAATGTTCAATAATAACTTTGTTACCTGATGTGGAGAAGAAACATTAAGGACACAAAAAACCTTCCCAAAATTGGCTCTCGGATCTTTGTGATTGCTTCCCTTAAGAGAAAAAGAAAAAAAAAAGCTTGAGTGGATTTCAGATTTACAACATCTTTAAATATTATCATATTATCTCTCAGAAGGTAAAGATGTGCTACCTGCAGGAATGTGTGGCCAACTGAAACTGTAAAAAAAAAAGTGTGCATACAAAATCAGTACAACATCAACATCATTGATTCTTCTAAAAGAGAAATAATCCCTCACATGGCTGCAGATATTCTGATACACTAATAAATGAACCTGTGAGATAATCATTCTCATTATTTTATGATTACCTCCCTGGGATTTGGGTCAAGAGCATACAGTCAGTGTCAGGTGCATGGACATTGCTGACCATATAATACTGAGAAACTCATGACCCTCAGACCACAAATGAGAATCATAAGACTTGCCCTAACTCTCTTCATAGGTGGCTTTGAGATAGTTATGAGAAGTTTCCACGAGGTATAATGTGGTGAGAGGCATTAGGAATTGTCAGAGAACAGACTGGGGAATGATTTTTGAGATAGAATCTGAACAAAAATTGTCGCCTGTTTTGTCACTCATGCATCATTTCCTTAAAATAGGTTCCTGATATTCACTTGTATTTAAACATGTTTGTTTCTCCCATAGAAAGAATCCACATATGTAATTATTTGTATGGGTAGCCTTATCATGAATTTAAAAAACCACCTTGAACTAATGTTAAAAAAATTATCTAGAAGAAACATCTCTGACTCTTTTCCCATCACAGCAAGTACCACTTGATATGCATGAAAACATGGAGGGGCAAGGGGAAGGGAAAGCACAAGGATGAGCAATGAACAGAGGATGGTACTAGCTCTTAGTGTAACTATGAAAATAATACATATGAATGAAGAGTTAATTAGAGAAGCTACACAACACATAAAAATTAAAGCAATGATCTAAATGCTGTGGGAGTTCAGAGGTTATTTTAAGATAAGACAGCTTTCTGGATGAACCAGACATAGGAAGAATGTATAGGGGAGGAGAAATGTTGAATATTCTAGTCCAGGTGAGTGGACCTCCTGACTTACCTTCCATACACCTGCTCTTCATGCTTCAGCAATAGACACTTTATGCTTGTTCTCCTGCCCTGGCTGGTGCAATTCCAGAAAATATGGTAGAAAGGAAACACAGTTGAGAAGAAGAGGAAGTGGAGCCAGCTCAATGTGTTATTATCTTCTTCAGTAAGATGAAAACATTTCATATAATTATTTTCAGCATTTGTCCAGAAAAAGAGATGATATGCCTTTTGGGATTCAGTTATAGGTTAATCAAAAAGGCCACAATTTCACAGAAAATTCTGTAAAATTAAGAGTTATTTCATAGATTAAATATTCTCAGGGCCAAACATTGCTTGCATGTTTCCAATTGGTGTTTCTTGAAGTCAATAGAAGATTTTAGATGGATAACTTTGATTTGGTATTTTCAGCTGAAAATTTTAGACTGAAAAAACCATGAGGAATGGAAAAATGGAAGGACTGACTCTCATCACATTTGAACAAAGATGAAAAGGCAAGTCATGCAAGAAATTAGTTTTGATTGGTGATAGGTTATTTGTACAGACTTCTCATTCTGTCTTCAGCAACTCTTCCTTCCTTCCCTCCTTCCTTCCTTATAATAAATACTTACTTAATACTTCCTGAGTACTAGTCACTGTTCTCAGCACCACAAAAAAATAAGAAAGAGAGTCATATTTGTATAAGACATCCCTTCTTTTCTCCTTTGACAAAGGAGCTTTGATAAAGCTCCTTTGATAACTTTGACTAAGCAGTAGAAGCCATGCAAGCATGGAACAAGGGGCAATGGCCTTCTACCAACCCACTCATCAGCCAGATCTTGACTCCTGCAATTGTCCAGAAGAAGATGGTAACTAAGAGCCATGATGACATCTTAAGACTGCATCGTGCAACACTGACTCAACAGTTTCATTCTTCTTATCATGTTGATATATATATATATATATATATATATATATATATATATATATATATATATATATATATATATATATATATATATATATATATATATATAATCACCAAAGAAGGCAGTTTTCTTTTCAGAATAGCATTTGACTCTTTATTTTTGGGGACAATAATTCAAGTTCTTTAGGAAACAATTTCAATTCTAAGGTCACTTATTATACCACACACAAACACACACACACACACACTCACATACTCACATAAATAGAGAATTTGTTGGCTGTGGGACTAAAGGGAACTTTGGGTTGACCATCTTGTATAATGAGTGAGATGAACATGGAGCACCTTGTTTAGTTTAAAGGTTGAGGATAGTGATCCCAGGGGATCACTCAGCATCTCTGACTTTTGGGGTTCTGTTCTCTGCTGTTATGTTGTTGCAACAACCTCTCGTAGCATATTATGTGTTCCAATTCATTCAGGTGGCTATTTCTTTTGAGAAACTGTTCCAGGTACACATAATTTATCTCCCTCATGCAATAAAAGCTCCCTTCCTCCCTGACATCATTCATTCACTGATTCAAAAATTTGTCATCATGATATTTACTACCCACTTACAGCCATTATTCTAAGCTTTGACTTCTAGAACAGCAAAAATGTATCCCTTCTAATGTCTTGCAGAACTTAAAAATATTATTATGATCTTGTATTTCAAGCCTTTGGAACATGATTTGATTTCCAAACTTTCCCTCTCTTAGTTTTCTTTCTCTGGATTAAGTGTTCCCTCTTAAAATAATGGCCCAAGAACTGAACAAAATATTCCAGATGTGGTCTAAGGTACAGAGCTTAGGAAGACAATTACTGGCTGTGATTTAGAAAAAGGACCTCCGTCAGTGCAACCTATGAACATTATTTTTTGAAACACCTGTCTTACACTGATGGGTCTTATTAAAGTGTGGTCAGTTAAATCCTCTAGATCTTTTTTTACATGAATTTCTGCCAAGCCAAGTCTTTCCATTCAGTATTTATACTATTAATTATTTGAACTTTTTTTTTTTTTTTTTTTTGCAGGACATTGCATTTATCCCTATTAAATTTCATCTTATTGGCATTTGGTCAGAATTCCAGCCTGTCAGAACAATTTTGAATGTTGATTGTTATATTTATTATGCCTCCCACCTTCCTGTCTTTTAGATTTTATAAACTTTCTTTCCATACAGTCATCAAAATCATTAGTATCCGGACTTAATTAGGCTGAGCCAGAGAATGTACCATTTATTAGACAATGAGGTTTAAATAAATTACTGGTATCTGATTGTTGAATTCAAGCACCCTACATTTAGTCAGTTTTCATGGCCTCATGTGCATTAATGTTAGAAGAAATATTTATTAAATGTTTAAATTAAATGAATATTCCTGCAGATTTACCATTATCAACCAATTGTTAATCTTACTAGGAGGAAGAATAAGTTTATCCATTGATTTATTGTTCAACAAATATTTATTGATGTCTACTATGAGCCAAGCATCAACATATGCTCAGATATATTATAGACCACTAAGGGAATTTGGATCTTAATTGCAATCAGAAACCATTAGAGATCCTCTTAGGTACAGATCAGTTTTCAAAGATCACTTTGCTATTAGGTGCAGAGTCAGTTATAAAAGTGTAAGAATGGAAGTAGGATACTAGTCATTCGATTACTGATATTGATTGAAGAATCATGGATCTTGGGGACAGAAGATCTGGTCTTATACCTTGCTGTGCTGTGGTGAACCTGGAAGACATTTCAGCCCAATAACAGGACCCCTTTATCTACAAAATGAAGATTTATGGAGCTTTGTGCAATAACTTCTCCAGTGCTTCCTAACTCTAACTTGCCATATACCCACAATTTGATCATCACTTCTTGATTTGTTAACAGTCAGACCCAAAATGTACCATGACCTTGTCTATGGTTCTAAGATGCAAATCCTCCTGTATGTCAATAGTGGGACTTCTGCTCTTGTGACACTTTTAAAGTTGTGATGGTTGGACCTTTGAAACAATATCTGTTAATTCTCTACCTGACCAAGAGTGGATCTTACATCAAGTAGCTTTGTTCTTCTTTATTAATCCTTCAGTGAGACAGTAATCTTCATTTTACATCCTTCAACTGTTTCCCCTTTGAAGACTTTGCTCCTTGTTCAGAAGGGCATGGCCAATGAAGAGTCAAATAATTCTGCCTTCTTCGGGTGTTATTATAGTTGGTCTTCCCTATTAGAGGGTTCCATCTCTGTGAATTCAACCAACTTCAAATTAAAAATATATTTTTTTAAAAAAAATTGTATCTGTAGTGACTTAGATCTTATTTTCTTGTCATTCTTTCCTAAACAACACAATATAACTCTTATTTATTTACATATTATTAGGTAATGTATGCAATCTAGAAATGATTTGAAATATGCATGAGGGACTAGGTAGGTTCTATTCAAATACTGCATCATTTTATGTAAGAGACTCAAACATCATTGGATTTTACTATTCACATGGGTCCTGGAACCAATCCGTCACAGATACTGAGAGAAACTGTACCTGTCTATGTCATTGTAGACACGTTTTTTACTATCACTGGAGTCATACAGAGAACAAGCCAAATGCAAGAAGAAGCATTAAAGTGACCCCTTTGTTGCATAGGCTAGGCTAACACCAGACCAGAGCAGTCTTTCCATCTTCAGAACAAAGTGCTTCTTTCCTGGGTTCATCATCATCACCTGCATCAGCAGCAACATATTGTTTCTGAAATCCATTCAATGTATAGTATATGTCTGGCACTGAGCAAAAAGATTTATGTGCATTATCTCATTTTATAGGGCAATTTATTCAGACATCCACTCATTTATTTGATTACTATTTATGGTGTACCTGAGATATAGTAGATATTGAAGAAGTACCAGAATGCGGGGGTAAACCAAGCTGTCATATTCTCTGCTTTATATCTCATGTTGCCTTGAGGGAAATATAAGGACTAAATAAATGCTTATAATTATATGGGTATTATTTTTGGTGAAATGCAAAAATCTATGGGTGCTCATAGGAAATAGACCTATTAGATGACTCCAACTTTTGCTATTTTCTAATATGACAAGTACTGTTCTGCTTGAGGGTTTCTGATTCCCTGTTCCCTTTATCTAAGGCTCTCCTCTAGATATTCATTTCCACATTTTCTTGATTCAAATGACATGCGAGTGACAGAGACTTTCCCTCTCTTTGCACCTAATGATGGAACTTCTCTTCCCATACCTTTCTTTATTCTCCTTGCCTCATTTGTCTTTGTAGAATTCACCAATCCCTGAAAGAATATGTATGTCTCCCCTCAAAATACTTCTCTAACAAGTAAGTTGCATGAGACCAGGAACTTTATTTTAGTCACTGCTGTCTCCTGAGTGCCAACAACACTAGATATCATATTCTAGGTTCTTGTCTTGCTCGATAAGTGTCATTTAAATGACTGATTGGATGAATCAATGAATGGACGAATGTTTTATGATCCCCTAAGTGAGAGTCTCAAATATGTCATGCTGTGTCTTAGATCCGGTCCCTGTGTTTTGCTAGGGACAGTGTGAGGAACGAGAGTATCTGAATCACATGTCTCTGGCTCAGAAAAGGGGTAGTTCACATCAATCTTGGACGCAGGCTGTGTAAGTTTAGGATTCCTGTGCAGAAATAATCACGACCAACCTCATAAAAGAGACAACTAAGAGACAGAGTGTTTATTCCAGGGAGGTGTTTAATTGATGAAGAAATGATGCATGTATAAGTGAATGAGTGCACTTGGACTACTTCCTCAGCTAAGGCAGCGTGCCGAATTTCCAACTTCCTGAGCCCTGCGAACCTTACACCCTTTTGTAATCCAATCCATCTTTTTTCTTCTCCCTGGCTCTTTTTTGACATGAGCCTGGCCCAGATATTTGCCCCCAGAGTTAACAGTGTGGGAGGCCAGTAAAAGAGAAGGCCAGATTCAAAGTCAAACAGCAGCCAGGGTCACAGAGGGGGAATGACAAATTAAAGAGTGGAAACACAAAGAAGATCAGCTGAATGAGAACCAGAATGTGGCCTTAAGAAAGGCATGTCTGAGAAGAGGCCAGAACCAGGGCCCTTTTCTCTTTTCCTAGGCACAGATGGCTGGAAAGCAAACCAGTTTGACCAGGAGATGCTATCTCTAGGAAAGGGGACAGAAACAGAAAATGATGCAATCAGCACATGAAGGAGGAAAAGCCATCTTCAGATGGGAAGCACATCTGGCTTTAGGAAATTGGGGGAAAGCAGAGAAATCAACAGGGTCAAAGCAAACTGTCAGGACCATGTGGCTACGAGAGAGGGAGGCAAAGGTGTGACTTTGTGAGAGGAGGTTTGGGAAATTTCAAGTATTCAGAAAGAGTAACAGAGTCCTCGTGGTCTCATATCCCCCACCTGACCACAACTGCAGACCCTGTTTTTCCATTTAAATGCCAAGAAGCTCCCTGCACTCACTGTTTTCCTGAAGAGGTGATGTGAGATGTCTCAACAGCAGCACTGTTCTCATATACCACCCAACTGACTAAAAACACTCAAACTTATGTGTGGATTTCATGAACTAAAAAAGCAGAGCCTTCCTTTTTATTTTTATTTTTTTTTTCAGATTTCTCCTATCTCAGCTATTCTAATACATATATGTGGATGGGGCCCCAAGTGGCAACTTTGCTGACCTAAGAATCCTGGGAACAAAGAAATAGTGAGAAACTGTGCCCGAAGAGTGTTTTTCAATGTAAATGTACAAATGTTCCTGGAGAGTAGGCAGAGTAATGTCTCTTGGCAGGTAGACGTCAATGTGAGCCCCTCTAAGTCCATTCCTCATTTCTTCCTTTAAGAAACATAAAATAATGTTCAGAGAATCACCAGATGGAGAATTTGTTCAGGCAAAATGGCTTTGCAAGTTCTCTTGTAAATCGCCTCTGGCTTCTAAAAAACAGTAGCAAATGTGCAGAAGACTGAATTAGATAGAACAGAAGTTTCACTTTTTCACTATAAGAACTGTCTGGGAAGGAGCTAAAACCCGGATTCCTAGAACTAGAAGGGATCTTCAAAGACTCTTGTCAACTAGGCCTCTGATTTCAGTCAGGAATACTTAACAAGTGTGTGAAACTTAAAACAGGCTGAGGTCCCCTGCAGACTGAAGGAAAATCCACTCCATGTCTAACCTTGATTCCTTAGGAATTTGTTGCCGGTAGGATGTGAACACAGGGGAGAGACTTTGACCTCTGCATGGTACACATTGCAAAGTCTTGAAGAGAGTCCCAAGTGGTGTAGGAATGTTGGAAGAAGATGGCCATTTTAAAGCAGACATCGAGAGATGAGACTCTTTCAGAAAGCCAGAAGCTGGAACTTTGTCTTTCTTTTGACACATCTCAAACCTCCCACCAGAGGTTTGAGATGCAGCCTTTAGCTGCATTGCACAAAGGACACTGTCCAGATGGATATATCTTTTGGGTCTAGTGACCTTTGGCATCTTGAGCACAGAAAGGATTCTGAGGAGTCTTCAGAAAAAAAAAAAAGTCTTTCTAGAGTTTTGTCTTAAAAGCACCCCACTTGCCTCTTTACAGGATCCGACAAGTGAGGACCTCTGCTGAATGAGGAAAGGCTTCCACACTCATGTCTCTGAAAGTAGAAAGAGGAATTAAGGAAGGTTTGAGGACAGTGTGGGAAGACTAGCATTGAACTATTTTAAGCCTTACCTTTCAACAGCTTGAATTAAATTCAGGGCATTGAATCAAAATCATGGAGCCACTCACCCAAAATTCACTCTTTTACATGAATTTCCTTTCCGAAAATTAAAGCTTGCCCACAGGGGTGGGGGGAGAGTTGGAGGAGATTATGGAGTGTGGGCAATTTAAATTCTTTTGCATTTAGTGACTCTTTCTGGCTAGGGAGGGATTCAGATATTTGGATAATTTCATAAACCATTGACTTTCTAAAGAGGAATATGAAGAAACATATGTCAATTGAGTTAGAAGCTGGGCATAGCTGTGAGTTAGATATTAGTCCCTCTTACCAAAATGTGGTTTATGAGGCTTTTAATAGAGATTAAATTGGTGGAAACCAGGTTTTACCTTATTGTGTATTTGATAGTTTCCACATTTATCGCCTCAATGTAATGTTGAACTGTTGGACCCAATGCAGAATATTTAACGCTGCATAGATCACCTGTTTCCATTTTAGAAATGAGAAATGACAAATGCCTATATAAAAATCAAAATAATTCATCAGTGATTCATTACCCACCCCCTTGATAAGCCCTTCTTGCAGACGGTTTCTGTGAATGACCCTGGGGACCACAGGGAGTAACTTTGACCTCTACACCCAATTCTCATTCTGGGATGTTTTTCACTTGCTTTAAATTCTACCTATTCAACAAATATTGAGAGCCAAATATATCAGTGCTAAAATCTCTTTCTAAATGGTGACAAATATTATGAGGAAAAAATAAAGCAGACTAAGGAGCCAACTGCCTGCTTTGAAAGGAACTGAGTTTTAGAAGAGTAGTCTTCTCCTCTCTGAAAAGGGAAGATGAGAAATAAATAATATTTTTTTTAAAAAGTGGACAAATACAGGATGAGTGTGAGCATGAAGAGCCATCATGGTGGCTGGGGGGAAGTGAGGCGGGGAGTTGGTGGAAGAGAAAGGACCAGGAAGAAGGAAGCCGGAAGGGGCAGGAACACCCATGGCTGGAGTCTGTTTTAAGTTGGAGACCCATGGAGAGCCATGAGAGTAAAAGTGATAAACATGATTGAATTCTCAACTATGTAGAACTTGTGTTCCAGTGGGAAAAGAACGATGACTAATGGGTAAACCAGAAGTGAACTGGGTGGTGTTTGAAAAGATCCTACCAAATGAATATTTTACAAAAGTGTGACTTGATGATGCCCCAAACTGCTGAGTTTCCCTCAATCTGTAAGGGGACATTATCCACAGTGAACTGCATGAGGGTAATCTGTTAGCTTTTCATCACTTCACAACAGGGATTCAATGGTATACAAAATTTCTCACCTACCTTTGGAGAGAAGATATTATTTGGTGCTTTTAGAGGCTTCATGAAATCATTATATTGAATTAATTTTAAGACTAACTTTTCTCAAAAGAAATGCTCTAACTATGATCACTTTTCAACATTGACTCTTAACATTAATGAAGCTATGACCTCAGCTATCAGATGGTGCATTAGTCTACTCGGGCTGCCATAACAAACTACAATAGACTGGGCAGTGAAACAACAGAGGCCTATTTTCTTACCGTTCTGAAGACTGGAAGTCAGAGATTAGGGGGCTGGCATGCATGGTCAGGCACTTGGGAAGTTTTTCTTGGCTTCAATATGGCTACTATCTTGCTGTGTGTGCTCTTCTTTGCACACACATGCAATGGAGGAATGAACAAGCTCTTCGGTGTCTCTTCTTGTAAGGACACTAAATCCAGCATCAGGACACCACTCTCATTAATGATATAAACCAAATTACCTCCTGAAGGTCCATCTCAAATACCATCACACTGGAAGTTAAGGTTTCAGTATTTGAATTTGGTAGAATATCATTCAGTCATGGCAGATTGGAAATCTAGATGATATCCTATCAAAAAAAGAAAGAAAGAAAGAAAGAAAGAAAGAAAGAAAGAAAGAAAGAAAGAAAGAAAGAAAGAAAGAAAAAGTGTGTGTGTGTGTGTGTGTGTGTGTGTGTGTGTGTGTGTTCACTTCAGTTTTTCCATCACATATTTTAATAAATTCATGAAGGAGGACACGAGAAAAAAATGAGCTGCTGTTGTTTCTGAACTTCATTTTCTTTCATCTTCTCTCTCTCTCTCAGCTTCCTTAATATAATTAAGGCAAAAGTCTAGAAAGAGGAGCTCCTCCTTCTGCCTCATGTGTCATGAAATCACCAGTGATGGCCATGGGAGATGAAGGCCTCCTGTCCTCCCACACCAGACCCCTCACACTATTCAGAGAAAAAGGCTGGCACTAGCCTGCTGGCGAATTTTCTTATATCAGTCCTGAACATTCAACATACTTTGACCCTGTTTCTTTATTTTCAGACAAAGAGGTGAAAATCAGACAGTACTGGGTAAAATAAAAGCAGATTTAAATTCTCATTGCTTTCCAAACCACAGAGAGGAACTGGGTCAGACCACTTGGCCTGAAGCTGTTACGTCTGGATAAAGGCTTCAAAAGGCTGTCCTGAGGTCCATGGTTCTCCAAAGTCCTTGCAGTGATGTTGGCAGACAGGAAATGGTGGGACTCTGAGACAGGGACAGATGGGGGAGCTGGGCAGGGAGGGGCAGCAAATCTTGGAGATGATTTTTGAACAGAAACCAGTCCTTTTGCCAGTGACCCCCCCCTCCTTTTTTTAACCCTATATGGGTCCATTACTTTCTTCCCACTCAGTAAACCAGTATTCCAGCAGGGAGGAACCCGGAGTTTCTTTTAAACAAAGGATACAGAGGACTGAGACCTTCTTTGTCATTCCAAGGAGAAGCCATGGGACACAATTTAAATGCCAGCATCTTGCTTTGGTTGGAAGACACTTACATGTTTTCATGTTTTTTTTTTTTTTTTAGTTATTTTTTTTTGTGGGTGGGTAGTGGAGGGGGAAGTTGAAGGAAGAAGAGGAGGAAGGAAAGTATACACTTTATTAATACCCAGGGAGTTAGAGGACCCAAACAATGCCAGTCCTGTGTAGTTCACCCATGCAAGAGCTAAATAACAAAAAATCACATTATACAATGCAGAAGTCAACCCTGAGCCATGAATACAGAACAAAAGTACTTTGGAATATGCCATCCCTAATATTCCTGTCTGCACAGTTTAGTATTCTTAAATGTGTTTTATGTTTAATGAAAGAAACAAGGATTTTCAGTAAAGGGGAAAAATAGACCTTTAAAGATAATCAGGGCCTTAACTACCTACCTTAGATAGCTGAGAAAAAGGTACTGTGCTCTTTATTTTTTAACACTCCAGATATGTAATTTAATGCAGGTCTAATGACAGTCTCCAACATGGGGCTTTAATCGAAATTGTTCAAGCTCAGTACAGTGACAGGAACTCACAAGCCCCCAACAATGCTGTCCATTTTCTCAGGTTCTGTAACAAAAAAAGGAAAGAAGAAAAGAACCTCTTGTACTCTGTTGCTATTGATGTGTAATATACAATAAAAAAACAGTTAAATTTCAATTACCCACAGGTAATTATAATTTTATTGTTTGACTGTACTACAGGGATTTTTGTAATTCCCAATAATTTTCTATAATTTTACAGGTTGTCAAATAAACTATTAAAGATTATCTTTGAAAAGGCGTTTGCAATTGTAAGGACATATCATTCTGTTCATGTACTGTATTAGTAATTAGAGATTCCTGGATAGTGAGAGATCCGTGCTGGGAGCTCACTACCCGGGAGCACATTTGCTCCCAGCCACCTCTAATCTCCCACGGAAGCTTTCAGACTTCTCAGGGATTCTCTTCACTGCTGTGGGATGCACACTCAAATTTTATTAATATTCCCCTAGCGATTCCAAAGGGTTTGTCAAGATAAATCTCTACCTCCTGGTGGGGAGAAGTTAAAATCAGAAAGATGGGCCCCATCGATTGTAAAGGGGAAATCTCAGGGCCAAATGCAAAATAAGAGGGGCTGACTTGGAGCCGGGGGGTAATTGGAGAGTGCAGGGAAGTGTGTGTGTGTGTGTGTGTGTGTGTGTGTGTGTGTGAGAAAGAGAGAGAGAGAGAGAGAGAGAGAGAGAGAGAGAGAGAAAGAGACAGAGAGAGACAGAGAGAGACAGAGAGACAGAGAGACAGAGAGAGACAGAGAGAGAAAGAGAGAGAGAGAATATGTGTTAGCTTTCAGGATCAAGAAAATAAAGGTTTGAGGGCCTAGATAGCTATATGGTTGTTTCTACCATTAACTCTTATACTGAATGGTATAGAAAAATAGCAAGGCTCTTTCTAAAACTTTCTTTTCTTCAAGGCTGTTTCTATCATTTCCATATGTACATTGTGGAGTATGCACTCTAGGCCTAAAGAGACAAATAAACCTTGCCCTTTTTATGTGGGTGTCAATATCCAGTTATGAAACAGGCACGAGACAATTCAGGTGGATGCAGATGTAACTTCATGAGACATCTTGTTCTCCTCCAAACATCCCAAACTTGTCAAGCCTCCCTGGATTCTTTTGGCATGTTGAACTCCGCTTAAATAACTCACTTCTCTTCCTGTCAGGTTTCAGCTCACTCTTGGAGACTGGAGGAAATTGTGCCTCCTGGAGGGAGATGTTTCCAATTCTTCTGTTTTCATGAAATATTTTATCTTATGGATTTTCGGAGGATGTTTTGGTTTATCTTTATTACTGGGGCATGAGGCAACAGGTCAGGTACACTGAAATCAAGCCCACCGGCAAAAAGCAGCTGGAGAAATGTCTTTAGGTCTTTGGTGGGCACAAGGAAGATCCAGGAATGACTTTGAGGAGTTCAAATCTGAGATAAGTACTGTGGTATGTGAGTTGGAGGAGGAGGGAACCACCAAAGCAATGGTAGTGATTTGGCACCAAGGATAAGAAATTAAGAGGTGGAAAAGAAAGATGATTTATTAGAAGACAAAGATTTGAAAAAAAATGTACCACATGTTCAGGTTGGATTATTGTGGATGGATGTTATCTGAAAGGGCGTTGAAAAGCAAAATAAGGTCTATTATCTTGAATTGGGCACCATCTTCCCAGACCCACCTGCCAATCTATACCTCCTTTCATCTCTTCCATTATCCTATGAATTCCTAAAGGGCAAACACTACTACATCCATTTCTGTGACCCTAATCTACTAGGCAGTCATCTAATAATGCTTAATGTTTTCATGTGACATGTACGGAAGACCTGGCCCTATAATAGTCTGTGTCTATAACCTGTACTAAAATTGAGACTGGGGTTTCCACATTGTGTATATATCCCATTTCCTGGCTTAGAGGGACAGTAAAAAATCATTCTTTACTAGCATTCTAAAATTTATCCCATTTGGATACTTATTCCTCAAATTTCTCTAACAAAAGAGTGTAACCTTAACTCTTCAACTAGAAATAGATGCAAATGTAACAGGGAACAGTAACAGGTTAACTTTTACTGGGGGGGTAGAGTAGATTGGAGATTTTGAGAGAGAACATAGCTGGGTCAGAGAGTAAGAGTTTAATCATGAAACAAAGTGGAATGTGGGCTTATGATGCTCATGGACTAGAAATAAGAACCAGAAAGAAGGTCTTAGAAACTACAAAGGAGTTTTTCATCTTTATAATTTTACCAAGAGTTTGCCTAGGTAAGAGAAACTGATCATAGCTTGATTTTTAGGCAAAAGATGAAACGAAGAAAGGTCAAAAGATGAAGTAGGACAATAATTATATTAACCTTATGAGATAATAAAGCTTTAAGGAGTTTAAAGATGATTCTACAAAATATTTTTTTCCCCTTGGCCACATGTCTGGTACTGAAATAGGAACCAAGGAGGACATCTCTTGACTCCTGTGTTTTTTCTGTGCTTATTTGTTTCGAATATTTATGCTGATGCTTAAAAAGATATCCTGCAATACACAGAAGAGACATTTCATAATCAGATAATTTTGTTAAGATGCAAACAATTAGGTCAAAAATATAAAAATATGCATATTAAACAAGGTCTATATTTCTTACCAAAGCATAATCTTAACGTAGATTTCACTTCAACACAGTGCTGTCTCCTTATTGGACACTACAAAGCTAGTGTTTGTCCTTGTGGCATAAAGATTCTGGGATTTTAAAATTCTGAAATGTAGAATTATTAAATAAATGGTCCTTATTGCAGCATGTCTTACTTCTTGATAAGTCATTTTGATAACAGCTTTGTGCCTTGAGCTGAAGGCAATGTCAAGGTCAATTATCTCATTCAAGGCCCCTAATTAAGACTACTTTTTTGAGGTCAGAATAATGCATTACTTTATTTTAATAGGAAAGAGATCAAAGCTCTACCTTAAATTTTCTTGCTGCAAATCAATGCAGCTTTAACCTGGGTTACATTAATACGGTAAAAATCTATTCACCTATTTTGGAACACCCCCCCACTCCAACCCAAAGGTAGTGTTAAGCTCAAAATAAATGAAATTTATTTAATGAAAGAGACTGCTCGACTTTTGCTGTCATTGCATGTCCTTAATTTGGTTTTGTGTTAGCTCTTTCAGAAATGGGACTTCTGTGGAATAAGCTTACACTAGTGAAACAAGTTTACCTGGAGAGGCACAAAGGAGCCACTTACATGCTTCTGAGGTCCTGAGCTCCCACGGTCCCTGTGCTATCGCTTCTGTGACAGCAGAGGCTGTGCATGGGAGGTGGACACCCCAAGAAGGGCTTCACAAAGCCCAAGCAACTTCAGTTTACATTGTGTTAAAAAAAAAAAAAAAACAAGATATTTTCTATAAAATCTGGAGGTTTTAGAATCTCATGGGGAAAAATCATAATCTAGCAATATCATCTTTTAGACAATTGGCTGTAGCTGAGGAGGACAGCCTCATTTTGGTAGGACATGCACTGAAATTTGCGACTATGCCTCCTTCCATTATTGTAAGAGTTGCAAGCTGACAGACATATTTGGTTTACCTGGCATAGTCTCTGAATTATTACTATTATTATTATTTTAGATTATAATGCTTCTGGGTAGGACATAAAGTCTGTGATTCCCACAGGCTCAGCCTTCCTTATTTGCTTTCTACCTGGACAGATTCACCAGCTTATATAGGTTACCAGGCTGCACAAAGATGTGCTAGGTATTTACATACCCAGGTGCACCCTTCTCCAAATCAGAGGAAGGATATTGGTAGATATACACCTTAGCCTCCCCAATACCCATGGAATGATTTTGAGGTGTGTTCATGTGGTTATGCACAGGTGCCCAGTGCAATGGAGTCCCATTGCCCACAGCAGTAATCTGCTCATTCACACATATTTTATTAAATTTCTTCCTTCTCCAATTTTCCACTCTTCCTCACTTGAACTTCCTGAGATTGTCTCCCAAATAAATCATGTACACCAATATTTTGACTCAGGTTGCTTCAGAGGAAACCAACCTAAGACCACATTTAAATCTTCGCTAATGTGAAGTGATCCCAATAGATAAGACGCTATGAGAACTGGCTCCAGAATTCATGTCATAGAAGGAAAATATATGGGGGCCATGTAGAGGAGACATAGGATAAGTCTGATAAAAATCATCAAATTTGAAGAAAAAATGTCTTGCAGAAAAAGATACAAGTGTCAGGTCTCCTTAGAGGGCAAAATTAAGCCCAGTATATTTGACCCTGGCAGATGTAGGATCAATGTAAGGACACATTTGTTAATCTTTAGAGCATACCAAAATGGACTGGACTGCTTTGTTCAGAAGTTTACATTTCCTTTCAAAGATTTAAAGTAAATAATGTTCCCTTACTGTATACATGCACATGCTCACACACTTGTCAGAAACATGGGGTACAGTCAGGGGAATATTGCTCTTCATTGGGTTGAATAGCTTTGCAGATGTTTCTTTTAAGGTTGGGGAAGGAAAAAAGGAAAGAGATAAAGCTGACATTCAATAATGGGAAAAGTTTTTAGTTCCCCCACCATTATAGGGATATAATTTAGCATCCCTATAAAACCTAGGAATGCCTCAAATCAAAATGCATTTTTCTCTTCACACTGAGAATCTCTTAAGTGCAGAGGAACGCGTACGGGTGAATTATCTATTATCTGAAAGATATTTATGATGCCTAAGGTGGGAGGGCATGGATTCCTATCTGCTCCTCACAGGAACTCCGGCATGTGAGAGAGAGCCAGCAGGGAGGAAATAGCTGAAATATTTGGAAGAGCAGACCCTGCCAGAGGTTACTATGAATTCAAGTGTTTTCCACTTCTTCCCTTCTTCAAAGCTACAAAGCAACAAGGTAGGCAAATTAATGAAGTATTGTAATAGACATGGAGAGATTAGAGTGTGCCAAAGAGTGGAATACAGTTTTGTCCTTAAGAGGCATAATAAGAAAGAAGCACTTTGATGTAAGAGTCTGGCTGGAGGGGCTATTCAGCTTCGGTGTCACCAAAAAAATAATAATCATCATCATGGGAATGGATTAGCATGATTTTGTTATCATTCCAGAAAGGGAAATGCATGAGAAAATAGACATTATCAGGTTGTAATTCAAACGTAAGCTGTAGGAATCGGGTTCTAACAGTGTACATTTTATCAGAGCCTCCGGTGGACTGAATTACAGCTCCCATAATGGCCAGCAGCCCTCCCATTTATATTTATGGATTCCAGTCCACCCAACAAAAGTAAAATTAAATGGAAATTCATTACAAGAGAACATAGAAGGCCTGCTGGGACCCCCAAAATGATGGCGGTCAATTTTCAAGGAAGGAGAAACTCCAATCGCCACCTAACCCAATATCGCACAATAGCACTTAAGTGCTTCCACAGGAAACGTAGGCCTCAAGCCAAATGCCAAGATTTGTAAATCTGAGAGTAAAAGTGGTGGTTCTTTGAGCATAGATATATCAAAGTGCCAAGTACAACCCAGACCACTGTGCCAGAGTGACAACACTGTCACTAGGACGATTAGGAGAATGGGTAGGACCTGCTTAACCTACTTTCCCAGCATCTCTTGGTACAGTCTCTAGGAGAGGGTACCAGCCCCTATCCTGGAACCCCTGTGGGTGGACCTCAATGTCAGATGACTTTTTAAGTGACATACTGCTTCTTAAGTGACATATCTACTTGTATCAGTTGATGTCTCTGGGTTTTCTTTTGATGATACTAATTCTACCAAAGATAGGAAGGACACAGAAATCTGATTTGGGGATGTACTGACTTAGCATCAGAAGGAAAATGAACTTCACTCAATGAAGGCCTGGGGTGAACTCCATTTTAAAAGGGAAATAGATGCAGCTGAAGTTTTAGAATCATCTGCAAGAGAAAATCTTCTTCTTAGGATCCCTCTGGTGAGATGACTATCCCTTCATTTCCTCAGTTTCCCCCTTAGACACAGAAAGCCAAAGAAATGGATCGGTGTTTGGGAGAAGAAACTTAACTTTCAATCATCAAGTTTTCCAAGCTGGTGATGGGTGTTACTCTGAATGTGTAATGCTGAAATCATATTTCACAGTTAACACATTTTCTCAAGAAAGGCATAAAATGATAGTAATAATCCAACAGCCCAACCTGCTTTGGGGATATCTTGCACAAAAATTTCTGATGAAAGCCAAATGTGTCACTGACTGTTGTGAGACGTTCCATGTGGTAAGATTGACAGTTTATTTTGAACATTTTAGAATGGGAAAAGTGGCAATGAACTATCACCAAAATGCAACTTTTTAGTGGATGAAGCTATCACAACCCATCCCAGCAACAGCCCCATCTCTTATCAAAATATACATCAGTCTGAAAATTACTTTGAAACCTCTACTTTGCCTACTCTGTATGTGCTATGATCTTCCAATTATATAAGTAATATACTAATTTATTAAAAAATTTAGAATGTAAATTTAAAAGAAAATATGAGAGATCACAACACTGTGCTCCCTTGGCAGCTGAAGACTATGCTCTAATATTTTAATGTAGCTATTTCAAAGGAGTCCTTAACTTTCAACAGCCAACGTGACCTGTAAAATAGAAAAGAATCCACAAAGTGTTGGAAGGCAATTGTTCAACGTTGTAGAATTGGGATAACATAAACAAATTCTGCCCAACAGACCAGATATGATGATGTTTGACAAACTTATTGGCATTGAAACTCCTCTAAGTACACACAGATAATACCAATGAGTTCTGATGAGTGTATGGGTCTGAGAGAGAAGATGAAATTAATATGTAGGCTGAGAGACTTCAGAGAAAAGCCAATTATCTTCTCAGTGACTGGGGTATTTTGCATACACAAATTAAATATTATAAGTAACTGAGAATTAATTTTACACTGGAATCAATTCTGAGTATTATACTCTCACATACCTGATATATTATTAGGATATTTTTTATAACAAAAATTTAATGAAATTGGCTATTTCCCCAATTTTAAAATGTATAAAGGAGGCAGTTATATGGAAAGAAAAGGGTCAGTGCTATCAAAGAAAGGGAGAAGAAAGTAACTGCAATTAAAAAAATGGAAGCCATGTTTACTGCTATGGTCTTGAGTCCTCCTCAAAATATATATGTTAAATCCTAATCATAATGGTGATAATATGAAAATGGGGGACCATTGGATGTCGATTACATCACAGGTATGGTGCTTTCATCATAATTAATTTTCTACCCATTAATTTCATGGGATTTGCCCTCTCCAGAAGAGGTTTGGGAAAGGTTCCTTGCCCCTTTTATAGGTAAAGACACAACGACAAGACTTCACCTATGAAACATAAAGCAGAGCCTCACAAGACACTGAAACTTAATCTTGAACATCCCGGCCTCTAATACCATGAGAAATAAATTTTGGTTGTTTTAAGTCACCTAGTTTTTGATGTTTTGTTATAGCAGACCCAATGGCCAAAGACAATTGCCTATGGGGGAAAGGTCACCCCCACTATAAAAAACAAAAACAAAAACAAAACCTCACAGTTTCTGGTATCTTTTTAAATAACAGTTGGTTCTTAAGAACAATATCGTTTTTTCTCTATAAACAAATTTGGAACATAATAACACAATGAATATTTATAAACTCATTATCTGACTTAAAAAATAGAACATTTCTTTTTTTTTGAAATCATTTTGAATTTTAATCATAGCAAATGTGTTTTAACAGTAGTCATAAAATCAACATTAGCACATATACAAAGGACAAGACACCAGTTTGGCATACAAAAATACCATATATTAAAATTGGATTCATTGGAAAAACTCAGGACTGGCTAAGACACCATCTATAACAGAGAGAGCAAGCAAGAATGCTTTTAAGACATTCAGATTTATCAACAGCAGCTTGATATCCCCTTTACGAAGTCAATATTTGGCAACATTTGGACAATATTTTCTACGTGGCCCAGCAGCTCATTCATCTGTAGGGCGATTTGGCCCCTTAAAAGAAAAGCTCCTAAAATAAATAATCCACATAATTGTAAATAACACATGCCAAGGACTGGTTAACAGCCTCCGGGCAGCATTCATCTAGCTATTTGTTACCCAGGGACCCAGGGAACCCACCAGCAGAGCTCTCAGAAGGGAAGGTACCCTGGGCAGCAGTGTGACCACCCAGATGGAAACCAGCTTCCACACCTGTGACTGTCAAGTGAGACAAACACAGACAAGTGGCGGAAGGAATGAATATAATAAATGACAACCACCAGAACAGAAACCAAAACAGTCTTCAACCAACTTTCCCAGCAGTAGTAAGATTCTCCAGGAGGTGAAGCTACTCTCGGAAGTAAGATACTCAGGTCAGTGTAGAGCCACAGACTCAGCAATACCTTCCGCAGTTCAGAAGATTTGAGTTTGCACTCAATCAGCCACCAAGTCTAGAGCAGATCTGTACTGTCCAGAGCACTGACCACCCAACCTGAGAGTACTGTAGAGGATGACAGGAAAAATGGGGCCTCCCTGGAGCCTCCCATCAGCTGAGCATGGGTTCATCTTCAACTAAAGAGAGCGGCAGAGACAGAGAGACAAAAAGATGGGGGGGGACTGAATTCAGAGTCCACGCTATAACGGCAGCTTGTGCTTGACCAAGTTATCCCAGTTGTCCTAAGCTGGTCTCTGCCACGACTGACCTTCAGTGCCCATTTCTTGTTTTGCAGTTATCTGTATGACAGATTTTCCCTCCTTTGTGAAGTATTTTCTCCCTCACTGAGCGTATCTACCCATCCTTCCATACAGACCCAAGGCCTTCTTTACCTGGCCAAGGAGGGTCCACTTAACAGCTGGGTTCTCTCCCAGCCAATCCAGCAAGGGGTGTATAAGTTGTTAGTGTTGTGGGCAAATTCCAGAAGAGACCAGAGTAATGGCTTGCCAGATAACATCAAAACATCATTAAGCCTGGAAAAATTCTATCTGGCAGGCTAAGACATCTCTTTGCCTTTCTCCTCCCTGTTCCCCACTTCTGAGCATGCGCGCGCATGCGCACATGTATACACACACACACACACACACACACACACACACACACACACACACACACCTTGTGACAAAAGCCCAGGACACAGAGGCCGGAATTCATAGTTGCATACCAGTGAAATGTCACAACTGGAAAGCCCAGGAAGAGCTGAAAACAGTCTCTGATGGTTTCGTGTTGTAGATGAGCCCAGGGCGGCTCAAAGAGGAGTGTGGAGACTTGTAATTCTGCAGCAAAGGGGAATGAGAACTGTGCATTGCTGTCCCTCTTGCTTCTTTCTAGATCCATCGCTGTGTCTATCTGGCTGAGCTTCTAGTTGGGGCTGATGGAGACCCTTTATTATCTCAACCACTGCTTTAAAAGTGTTGGTTTATAGTTTGTTTCTTCATTTTAGTTAGCTACCTCTCTGGAAAACAAAAAAAAGGTTAGGGTTAGGGAAAGGGATAGACATTTAAAAGAAACTATCTGACCATATTATCTGAGTTTTTAAAATTGCAGAACATTGGTCCACCCCCATGTTGCCGCAGTCTGGCTGGGCACAATTCAGGAGCCACTTGTCAAAAGAAACTAACTTTATTTTTAGAACTACAAACACCAAGCAAAACAGCTCCAAAGGAAAAAACCCTCAGAGCCCAACTGCCACCACCGGCTTCCACAAGCCTCTCCCCTCACAAACCACCCCACCTCCCAAAATCCTCCTGCTCTTGAGGCCGATTGGCTGGGTCGCGTGGGCGGAGCCAAAGAAGTCCCCCAATGAGCAGTTCCGTAGTCTGAAGGGCAGGGAAACAGCCCAATGAACATCACCGCAGAGGAGCCAATCAGCTAGTTGTTGCTGGGGCCGCTGTGAGCCAATCATCAGCTGGCAGTCTGAAGGGCAGGGAAACAGCCCAATGAACATCACCGCAGAGGAGCCAATCAGCTAGATGTTGCTGGGGCCACTGTGAGCCAATCATCAGCCGGCAGCTGGAAGTTTGCTGGGGCCCCTATGGCTGTGGCTCTCAACACATGTGTAAAGAACATTTCTAATTTCATGGTTTCTGCATGAGAATCTTCATCATCTTGCTTCCCAGTCTTCCCAGCATGCTGAATTTTACGTTCATAATTCTGCTTTTTTTTAAAGTCTCCGTCCATATGAATATATCCCCAAATACTGTTTTTAAGGTCTATACAAATTGTGTAGTATTGAATATAGTCTCTTATAACCTTATTTTATCAGTAAATTTTCTAAGATTCATTGCCTTGTTGGGTATAGCTGTTTTTTATTCACTGTTTATTCATTGTTCTATTATGTATGTATGTATGTGTATGTGTGTGTGTGTGTGTGTGTGTGCGTGTGTGTGTGTGTATATATATATATATATATATATATATATATATATATATATATATATATATATATATATATATATATAAAGGCATACACCATAAATGATTTATGTATGAAATTATCTTCTAGGGCTTCCATAACAAAATACCACAAATTAAGTTGCTTCAAAAACAGAAATTTATTTTCTCACAAGCTGGCAGCTAGAAGTTCAAGATCCAGGTACACAGAGGCCTGGTTCCTGGTGAGATCTCTTTTCCTAGCTTGCAGAAAACTGCCTTCTTCCCCAGCTCTTGCGTGCCCTTTCTTCTGTGCACAACTTATTCTACTTCTTATAAGAACATTGGTCTTACCTCCTTAAAGGCATCCACAGGTAGTCACATTGAGTGTTTGGGCTTCAGCGAATGGATTTGGGTGGATAAAATTCACTCCATAATACTTAATGATCCCGTTGGAAAACATTAGGGTTGTTCCCAGATTTTTGCTCTGATAATCAATGTTTCTGTGAAGATCCATGCACACATCTCTGAAGACATAAAAGCTAAAATTTCTATAATTTCTGAATTTGTCTTATTTTCTATAAAATTTCTAGTTTATCCTATTTCACTTATTTTTCTGTATGCTTGTGTCTTTTAAAGTTTGTTAGCAGACAATTTATACACATTTTAGACACAAAATCTTTCCTGATAAAATATTGCAAATATCTTTTTTTAATTTGTATCTTGCCATTTTACTAACACTTGAAAGACCAAAATTTTAAATCTTAATTTGATTATTAAGAATTGAATAATCTTAATTGAATTTATCAAGTTTTCTCTAAATTTATTACTTTTTAGTTGCATTGAAAAATTCTTCCCTGCCCCCCAACCCCTGCCTCAGGTCATAGAGATACTTTCCATGTGTTAAATTTTCTAAACCTAAATTATTTCAATATGGCTATAAGGAAAAAAAAATTAGGTTTAGATTTTTCAAAATTCTTCACTCATTTGTATCCTAATTGTTTTAAATGAAGTATATAAACTAGTGATTTAGGTTCAAAGGTTCTTTCAAATCATTTTATTATCATTTACTGAAGGAACAACTAAGATGAACTGTATATGGTTCTTGCTTTCAAGATGCCTGACCCCAAGTTTCCCATAGGAGGCCCCTTCCACTGGAGGAGGAGGAGGTGGGAGCTGTAGCAAGGCCAGCCATAAGAGCAACATTGACTCAGGCAGTGGCATTGGAGAGGCCTTAGGGATGTAAAGGTTTTAGAAGACAAATAAGGGCCTTAGACTTCGTCATGTTGAGAAGTGGCTAGAAGAATGCTCCATTTTGGATTTACCAAGGAGTTCATTGTTGACAAGAAAAACCTACTTTCAGAAGATGTTTGAAATACAGAGACATAAGTGAAAGGGAGAGCAATATCACTCCAAATATGGTCTATCAGGCTTCCAAGTCTGTGTTGTCTCAGGACTGTCTCTTCCTCCAGGTATCCTGGTCACCATGCTGCTCCTAAGCAGGCTCGGCATAGCCCTGCTTTAAGCACTCTGGACTGGCTATCCTCCTTCCATGATGAATTAGCCACTTTCTTGGCCTAGAATCATCCTCCCTCCCATTGCTTGGGTCTACATATAAATGTTATTCATTGTAGAGCCTTTTCCTAATTATCTTGTCTAAATATATCTTCCATCCCTACCTTTTCCTCTGCTTTATCTTTCTCCACACCACTCACCACTACTCTAGTTTATTTATGTCATTAGCTCCACACCTATTATCCACTGGACAAGACTTGGGGGATGATTTTAATCTTTACCACAACCTCAGTGCTAGACTCCACCTGATATATTATGTGTGGCCTGAAAATATTTGTTGAATGAATGAAATAAAGCAATCAATGATAAACAAATGGCCACGTGAATAAATGGTGGGCATAGAGTTGCCACCAGAGGTTTTCTGGGTTGTAATATGAACACATAGTTTTGTAAGCAGGCTGTGACAGAAATGTGAAGAGGAAGAGCCAAGATGAGATGAAGAAGCCGGAAGAAGAGTGACCAAGTTTTTATAATCCCTGTTGGTGAAGAGCCTCATGGTTCAGTCTCATTTCTGGGGTCAGACTGTCAGGTTTCATATCCTAGTGCTAAGATTTCCTCAGTGGTGACCTGGAACAAAACACTGTGACTTTATGTCTCTCCTTTTGTCTGTAATTGGGGATGATATTATCTGGCTCATGGGATGGTCAGATGGCTTAGATGAGATAATGCATTGATGAAATGATTCATGAATGACTCTGCTCATTAGTGACAATTAGTAAATATTCCAGGACAGTGTCAGTGGGACTTGAAGGAAAAAAATTACTAAAGAGACATTGAACATACAGGCCCAGAAGGCCTTGGGGTAGCATAGAAAGGCAATGCCTGAAAAAGACTCTGATTTCTCTTCTGATTGGACCATAACTTTAGGAGAAATCAAGCATGCAGATTTTGAACATGTCAGAAGGAAGAAAACAGGAAGTACCAGGGTATTTGAGGTACATTTACTAATTTTACATCATGTCTAACCAAGGTCGGAAATACACAATAACAGTTGATGATACACTTTAAGAAGTTATTTTTTAAAAAATTCTACAAGAAGATTTACGACATAAATTTCTTAACACCCTTTGCTTTGAACTTGAAATATAGTTTACTTAACCTGGATATTACTCTCTCTCTCCCTAAATCTTATTACTCTAAGAAATATTTCACAAATTCTGCAGCATTCCATTAGTAAGCTCAAGGCTTAATAGATCAAAATATGCCTGCCCTCAGCCTTTCACAGCATTGTGGAACTGAGAGAGGATTCTCAAGTTCCATGGAGATCATGAAGATTGTATGCAAAATGTATTGTAGGGTTGAATAAAATAGATGTTGAAGGACCCCCCAAGGGGATAGGACCAACCCTCAAATTTGCAAACCAGAAGCTCTTGTTTACCACCCTCAGTTTTAACCACACACATTCCTACTCCGAAGAAACAGCATGCTTGTAGCCAAAGAGCAAAAAGGGGTACTTAGAAATCTGTAATAAATGTATGTAAGTGAGACAGAAAATTAGAAAATGGCCACCTGCCAGCAGCCACATAAATTTCAGAGGAAATGCATTTTATACTGGGATGCTTTATCATAGGAATTGCAAATATTTATTAAAAGTATTAAAATAGTCAGAATGTTAAATGCTTCCTCCAGTGGTGAAATTTCACATTGCCACATAGAAGATGGGATATTCTGATATGGCGTTTATTAAAATGACTTCATTTTATTAGTCTGTCATCTACAATAAATATGGGCAGGTACCTTTAAAACAAGATCTATTGTAGGATAAAAGAGATCTGTGGGAGGTCAGCATCTCATTGTGTGAAAGTGGTTTCAACTATACAAGCATATAAATCTCACAACCTTTCCCAAATGATGCAACCAGATTGTGGTGGTGTTTGTGATATCGAGTTTGTCCTCACATGAAAATCAGAAGTAGTATTTGTTACTAACTGTCATGCCAGGTCCATCTGGAAGTCAGGAGGGGTGAGTCCTTCCTGGGTTCTCAGAAGCAATTCCAGTGAGGATGCTGAGTGGACTCCACACACTGAAGTCGGAAGGAGGCAGCTGCTCTTACTGCACAGGGACGACAGTGATGACAGCCAGAACACATTATTACTGAGTGGCACTAAGTCGAAGGGTGACAGGATGAGTTGGGCAAATTAGCTCCCTAAGAAGCTTGTGGTTCATGCGAGGCGCTGACCTAATAAAGATCTTATGCCATCACCCAGAGAAGGAAGGAAGATCCTTCCCCACTCCTAATGCACACTTTTGTGCATATCAGAACATTTCCCTAAATCTAATCTACCCCATGAAAATGATGATGGTCCTGGAGAGATGGATACCATCTTAAATTCAAGATGAGATGAGGTGGAGGGAAGAAGCAAGGTCTGTCTGGAAGGAAGCCAGATGCTTCTTGGACAGAAGTACGATGGTGTTACCTTCAGTAGGTGGGTGGTGTGGTCGTTGATCTTGTTGAGATACAGGACAAAGGTAGGATGGTTGGCAACTTGCTTAAGATGTTTGGTGCTGATGAATTCATTTATTTAGTGGATATTTGGGAAGCATCCCATACACACTAACCACTAATCTGGGTTCGGGAATTTAGAAGGGATCAACACTGACACAGATCTGCTTCCAAGATCTGAGATTCTGGAAGGGGAGATAGGATTTATATATCAATGCTTACTTAATATTTCAGGGGATAATTACTGCCTTGAAGAAAAAATATAAAACAAGATTGTAGGATGGAATAAAGCAACAGAGGGGCTTCTTTTAGATCCTGGAAGGGCTTTGGATGAGGTGAGACTGGACTGTGTACCACAGTGCAGAGAGAAGTCAATCAGATCCTGGTGGGAATGCAGAGGAAGAACATTGCCTGAACAGAGAACAGAAGAGCAAAGGCTACGGTGAGAACTGCATCCTGGGACTGCTGTTTTATCCAGCCTCCAGCCTTCAGCCTCCAGCCAGGCTTCCAGAGACAAGTATTAAAGACCTCTGAGAATGTCAGAATTGCTTCATCTTTACTGATTTCACTATCTCTTTTGGTCTTGATTCAGACATGGTTATAGGTTATCTTCATCTCCTCAGAAGAGGCATCAAATTCCCTGGCAGGATAAAATACCCCTTTGGTTATTTGCATACAGCTGCCAGGTCTGAAAACTCTTGGGGGATACATTAGAACCTGATGATTAAGTGGACAGAAATTTCAACTTCTGTTGAAACCCCAAAGTGAATGGGACAGATGCTTTTATTGGGATATTAAATTGTATATTATCACTTGTACACAAGCCTTCTAGAAAGCTATCCATTCATTTCTTCCCTCCTTTCTTCATTTCCCTTTGGAGTATTATCTATCTATAAGGGTAATGCAGTTTGCATGTGGGATGCTGGGGGGAGAGAAAGCAGTGGATAAGACTCACTGATAAAGCACACAGAGCATGTGTGTTAACGGCCTTGTTTTGGAATCTGTGTTCTAATTGCAATGAGTTCTTTATGACCTACAGATTCCTTCAAGCATACTAATGGTGTAATAGTACCTGTCTCCTAGGATTCTTAAAGGAGTTGAATGAAACGATGTCCATGGTTTGATATAATGCCTCAAACAAAGGGAACAAATCTATCAATGTTAGAGGCTTTGTAAATGTTAGTGCCAGAGCTTCTTGGCAGGGTCCTTTAACTTGTATTCATTCCAGTGATATTTGTGGAAAAGTTATACAGAATCCATCTTGCTTTTAAAATTATTTCTCTTTTCTTCAATTTAGTGAAACACTTTGCAGGGATGAGGAGAGAATGAAGAGTCAATTGGTTCACATGTTGTGGGTGCCAGAGCATGGCTCATCCTTGTCATTAATTCACTGTTCATTGATTTCACAAACATGTAGCAGGAACTGATTTTGCAGCTCTGTGATAGTTTTGAGGATCTAATAGTAAACTGTTTAGGAACTTAGGACTTCTTGCAAATAGTAGAATCTCACTCAGGGTGGAAGAGATGTAGATAATATCAGGACTAGAAGATTAAGGATTCAAGTGAACAAAATCACATGGTAGGGGACAGACATCTGCCTGAAGTAAGAGTGAAGTAACCATCTTGACTAGATAGGGACCACTGGAAAGAAGAGTGTATTATACTGCTGTTGTGTACCTGGAGGTTGGCAGTGGAAGAGGGCACCATGTCTGGGTTTTTCCTTCAGGAAATCTTAGGGCCAGGCCCACTGACAGAGCTCTGGGCACTTCCAGTGATCTCTCTAACACTTGCTGATGATTTTTCTTCTGGCTTACTATCTAATGAAGCATGTCCTTTCCTTTGCCAGTGGCCCTCATGTTAATTTCAGTGTTATCATTTTACTAAAAGAATGATAACAAACTGGACCCATTCAGCAGGTTTAATAATAACACATCCATTGGGAGATCAAGGCGTTTTCTCTCACGAGTCAGTCCTGGACCAGATCCCCAGCTGTAGCAAGGGTAGATTAGGTGCTTGCTACTCCAGAAATGATGAGAGAGAAAAACTGGAATCCTTAAGTGGTCTGAGGACCAGGAGCATCAGCATCATCTAGGAACTTAAAAGAAACACAAAATATAAGGTGCCACAAAAACCCTGCTAATCAGGGCATGTTCTAGAGTAATGCACACCAGCTTTGCAGTTTAAGAGGGCATACCTCTAGAGTCAGTCTATTTTGGACTTGGCATCTTTAGGCATGAATTTGACTACTTCTCTCTCTCTAATGCTGATAAGATGGGAATGGAATAATAGTGGGAGGAAATAAATGGAGCTTCTTTTTCTATCCAAGTCTCTTAGATCTATAGCACACTGAGGCTAAGAGTCCACAGATAAATAGTTTCTTTCATCTGTGAAAGGCATAGTTGTTGTCCAATGTGGGGTTATTTGTATGACATCACTCTTTCAGTTTGTTTAGAAAAGTATAAGTCCTGGTTAAATGATGATGATGATGATGATGATGATGATGATGGTGGTGGTGGTGGTGGTGGTGATGATAATAATAGGTTTAAATAAATAACATCAGTCTGTAACAGTAAAACAGATGTTTCAATAAATAATAAGTGAATTATAAAATCTGATTAAGTGACATTAAAACTAGGTAACAGAAATCCTCTGATTATGTTTCATATATGGTAATGTTCTTTGAACTACGATGTTGTTTTTTGGGAGGATGTTTTGGCTGTTTAGTATTTGTGTGTTGCAAAACTTTTGAATTTAAATCCTTAATTTAACAAAAGGGGAGAGGTTGGGAGCCTAACTCAGCAGTACACATTTGCCTAGTATGTGCAAAACCCTTTGGTTCAATCCCCAGCACTGCAATAAACAAACAAACAAAAAATCTTGACTTAATTTATTACTAGTTGAGTAAACTGGAAATGACTTAATTTTCGGAACTCCAATATGTCCTACTATTTTCATTTCATTCTTTCTTTTTTCTAATGGCCAAAGCAGAAAGCTCTGTAATAAGTGTAACAAGGGAGATGGAGTTCTTTTGGCTTTTTATGGAACCAGCTCTGATCTCCTACTTCTTCCACCTCAAAAATACCTTGCCATGATAAAAGAGAAATATGTGACCAGCAGGTGGCTGCTATTGTCCTGGAAAAGGGGTGTGGCCCACAGTTTGCTGACCTAGGTTTCTATATCTGGGATTTGAACTTTCTAAATGATCTTAAAAAGAATCTCCTACCCACTCATCAGAATTTTTCTTTCTGATAAAATAATAAAGTAGGCATATGTGATCTTTTAGCTCTAGCACGTGCAGAGCTCATTTTTTCCAAATGTTATCTCATTTATTCTCAATTATTTATGTTCCATTATTTTTGTTGTAGGTACTGTCAATAGATGAGCTTAATATCTACTCCAACAACGGCCTTTTATGTCAGCCTATTACAGAGGGTGTAGTAAAAGTGCTTCATTCCCAGCCCCCATCATGGCTAGGGTAGCCATAGGACCCCATTCTGGCTAAATGTTACAAGCAGTAGTTTTTTTTACACTGTGTCTTCTACTTCCTCCTTCTACCCAGATCATAGAGAATTATTGGAACTGCTGCAGACATCATTAAGATGGTATTAAGCCACAGTACTAGTTCTGGATAATCCATCACTTATTTCTTGCTATGTGAGACTAGCAAAGCCTCTCCAATTTGGTTAAGATGGTGCAGTGCAGTTGATTTTCTCTATAACCCCGATTAAAGCTAGTATCTACTATATTCCAGGCATTAAGGTTTTTCCTACTATATTTCAGTATGAGCCAATCTGTTGCCTCAATTTGCTTCAGTTTTCCAATCCTAAAATATTAGGAATTATGTTTATGCCTTTTCATTGCCCAATGAAATAAGAGCCTGGGCTAGGATTAATATAATACTGAAAAACTCTTGTGTTAAATTTCTCTAATGTCAAAAGCAATGGCAGTCTCTACCTGAATGCAAGTGCAGGTTCTGATTTCATACAAACATTTAAACTATCTATTCTGATGTGACACAAAAGAATGAAAAAGAGAACAGCTCCTGCCGAGAAGTAGCTCCTGTTGTGAATGCTCCAAAGGAGGGTTCTACTATGGCTAAGGTTCTTAGAGCATTCTTAAATGGCTAAGAAAAATTATGGGTCTGAAAAAATTTTCAGAAAAAAAAACAGTGAAAATTAAAAGGCAACTGTATTTTTCAAGATATGTTGAAAGAGTTAATGGTTCAGTTCAAATCTTCTGAAAAGTTAGTAACAGAAGCAGGGTGTGTGCGTATGTGTGTCTACTTTGAAAGGCTACTGAGGAACACATTGAAGAAGAGTACTTGTTTTCCACTCCTAGTATGAGGGTTGGAAGGAATAGAGGGAAAGAAGAAAAAGAAAGCATTTTTCTTTTTAAGAAAGGAATGGAAGGAGAAAATAAAGAACACTGTGAGAAAGAGATTAGGAGAGGGAGGAAGGAAGAAAACAGCAAATGAAGGTAGAAAAATAATCTATGTATGCTGTATATCTTCCCCTGTGGACATAAACCATTATAAAACTTATCCCTTCCTCACCATGACTCTATAGAGGTCAGTATTATTATCTCTACTTTGAGGTTCAGCAATCAGGCTTAGGAAGTGAAACTTTCTTATGGTCTCACAGTTGCTAAATGACCAATGTGGGCTCTAAAACCTGACGATGGGACATGGATATCAAAACTCAAGAATTCTGTAGAACTCTTTCCTCTGTGTAATCACTGTAAGGGTTCCAGGAATCTCTAAAAATGTGATGCTTTATTAAATGTATGTTTGTTGAGTCCCTGTGATATTCCTTGAAAATATTATAGTGTGTGTGTATGTTTGGCAAGGAGTGAGAATAAACACCACCCTGATGACCTCAGATATGGACACAATTTAACCAGGGTATGTAACATTTGATGAGTTAGGGTTGTTTGGGGTGAGGGCTGCCCTTCATGTAGGGAAGTTCAAAAGAACTAAATGATAAGGCAGAATTTAAGGAGATACATAAAATAAAGTAGCTATGAGAAAATCCTGGGAAAAACATTTCAAGAAGCCATAACAGCAAGAGCAAAAGCTCTTTGGTCTTTGCCCCTTTTTATGATAATGGAGCAACAGGAAAATATAAACCTATTTGCAAAAGTAATTCTTAGGCACAGGGTATGTTCAGTTCAGCTATAAGGCTAGTACTGGTAGAAGTATTATCCATGAAACATTAGAAAATGCATCAGGTGGGCTGGGACTGTAGTTCAGTGGCAGAGTGCTTGCCTAGCATGTGTAAGGCACTGGGTTCCATCCTCAGCACTGCATAAAAATAAATATATAAATAAATAAAGCCACGCTATATAAAATGCTCTGAGAATAACTGAGTTGGAAAGGAAGAGACAGAAAAGGTGTTACAAAGATGTTTGTAGGAGTCTTGAAGTGTATCTTCTAGGCAACCAGGCATATGTTGTCTCTAGAAAACTACAGTGAGGGGCTGGGTTTGTGGCACAATGGTAAAACACTTGCCTGGAATGTGTGAGACACTGGGTTTGATTCTCAGCACTACATTTAAATAAATAAACAAAATAAAGGTCCAGAAACAACTAAAAAATATTTAAAAAAAGAAAAAGAAAAAAAGGAAACTACAATGAGGAAATAAACATTATTCATAAAAAATTTGAGGCTGGTATTGGGTCAGGTCATATTTTGTGTTTTGGTTCCAATTCTGCTTGAGGGGTTTCCATATTGTGGTGAATATGTGCATGGCTGTAATGGGGGTTTCCATCTGTGATCCTAGAAGAGACAGGTCTCTGAACATAAGCCTTGTCACTCACAGTCTTTGGAGGAAACTCAATTCAGACTCTGGACAGAAGGACAGCCACATAGCACGACAGATAATCTTCTCAAGACCAGCTGCTCTTTGCTTTTTTGACATGCAATAGGATCCAAATTCCGGAATATGGGAGCATCTCTGTCCTGGGTGCCACATATTGTTTTTGCTCCTGGCAAGAACACTGATGTAGCCTTTTCTACAAGATGTGCACCAGTGTGACACAACAGAACAGGCCCGTTAATGTGATCCTGGGATTTTGGTGACAAATTAACTCTTATTACTTTGAACCAAATTCCAAGAGGCATACTGTCTGATCTTGCTGTATGTCCTGCATCTCCCCAACATGTGATTTTACCAGCATCCATTCATCCCCCAAAGGTATGTTGCTCTGGACTAGGGGCCACAGCTGATCCTTCCCTGCATACCCAATGCTTCCCAAAAAGTTGGCATGAAATAGGTGCCCGGTATGTTTATGGAAGAGAATTCATGTGTTGAGGGTCAAATCAGCTTGGGTTTGTTTGGCTTTGTCAAAAGATGAATGATAGACATTTCCTAGGACCCCAAGTGCTAGTCTGTTGCTTTGGATCAAGTAAAGAAGAAAAGAGACATAGGAAAAAGTGATGGGCATTTTGGGAGAAATTCAAAGAAAAATAAGATGTGATTTAGGAAGAAAACTTTACAATCTAAGGGGAGAGTCAAAACAAGAGCATATGAGGATGCAAATGGCAAAGCTGAGTTTGAATAACAGTTACAGCATGACAGAAGAACATCGCCAGGCAGGTTACCCTCCGCTGCCAAGTGGATGGGAAAATAATAACTGCTACAGAAGTTCAGAGCAGGGAGAGAGTTTCATTTTCCTGGATGGTCAGAAAAAGATATGGAATGGAGGTAGGAGAGAGATACATGAGCCAACACTGGAAGAATGGATGAGATTTATATAGCTGGAGGGGAGGAGGGACAGGAATATAGAGTTGTTTAAGCAAAAACACCAGGAAAGGAGCATTAATCTGCAGAAACTGTGTACTGGAGAACAAAGCAGGGTGGTTAGAGACCAGTGTTTGCCAAAGCAAGGAGGATTGGCAAAGGAAGAGAATAAGGCAAAGGGAGGCCAGAACCCTATACCAGGAGCTCCAGGATCATTCAAGAGGTTTCTCTTAAACACACTTTGAGGAGGCCATGGGTCTTTGTCTCCACACTGAAAGCAATTAAAAAAAATAAGGAGAAGAAGAAAGAAAGAAAGAAAGAAAGAAAGAAAGAAAGAAAGAAAGAAAGAAAGAAAGAAAGAAAGGGTATTCCTGGCATGATTTCACTTGCAGCCTGATTTAGCAATGACTTATCGAGTTTGCCTCCGCTGTTGCTTTTCCTAATTTCCTCACTGTACAAAGAAAATAAATAAATAAGTGTACTATAGTCTTATTTATCCTTCTTTGGACATTTCTTTACCAGGCAGATGGTCAATTAAGAGCACTAAACAATGACACTGTTTTCTCTGTAAACATTTTTTTCTAATAGCCTAACAAATGTAAGTCTGTGCTGCCATACTGCTGAATACCATCGTGACTTTCTAATTACAAAGAACTGTGTCTTGATAGTTACAATTACAGCTGTATCAATGATGCTGGGCCCTGAACAATACCGTTGGAGGCAAAGTGCTTATCCGAATATTCACAAATAGAGGCTTAAATTTATGCCAGAGATGTAGATGGAGGTTAAACAATTGGGAGGAGGAAAAAAAAAAGGTTGAAAACACTGGTTTAATGCTACAGATGTGAGTTTGAATCCAATTACTCTGAAAGGGGGGAAAAAACTTGAAAAGGTGCTGTTTTCCTCTGTTTTAGTAATTAATAGGTTAAGGGGTGGGTCAACTTAGCATATGAATACCTCTAATTTTGATATTTGGCTACATTCTGGTGTTTTTAAAGCACACTATCTTTTTAACTAAGTGGGTTTTTTATAAAGTGCAAATGGTTGTCTAGATGTTCAAAGGAAAGTCAACCATGCTTTATTCAATTAATCCATAAAGGGAATAATGTATGAATTTTGAAGAACCAGTAGATGAGTCTAACATTCTTTAAGTGAGGCACTTGGAGTCAGATGGTCGGGCATCAGAATTTCTATTGTGACTCAGTTTCTCATCTGTAAAATGGGAATCGTAAGGGTCCTTTGCCTATGTAATCTTACCACTGGATGATAATGAGGTCTAAATGAATAGATAGACAGCACAATATCATGGCTGCTGCAGTAAGCATTTTTTTTTAAAAAAAGATAGGGTTGTTATTATGGGAAAACGTACTTCAGAGTAAACTTCTGGAATAGGAAGAAATGGCAAGATGCCTTATAAGAAGATATCTGACTTGAACAACTCCCAGTAGCAGTCATTTGATGACTTTGAGTGTGCCCATAACATAAGACCTGTCTCTCTGTAATTCAAGGTCAAAGTCATGATCAAGCCAATCCAGAATTGCACATCATTATTAACAGCATTTAAAAATTTCAGTGGGGACTTTTTCTCCCAGCTCAGGGCTGAGCCTTAAGATGGAGATTTTACAATGCTAATAATGTGTCATTTTTTTTTCTCCTAAGTACTACTACTGTAGTACTAAGACATCAGGTGACTTGAAAAATATAATGACAGTCATATTCCTAGCCCTGGATGTTGAAAAGTGTGCTTACTTATTAGCCTCTTTGTTTTGTTAAAATAATATCAATAATCATTTATGTTTAATTGTGCAAGATAGGGGTACCATGGCTAAACCTTTCACATGTAGAAGAATTTAAATCTCTCCAAAACTTTCTAACAGGTACTATTTTCTTTTCTTCATTTTATAATAAGTAAATCCAAACAGGCTAAGCAACTTGCTTAAAAAAATCAAACCATAAGTAAAAGGCTACAGACTTTTAAATCTGATGAGCAAGCTAATAATGTGAAAACATTTAAAGGCCTCAAAGCAAACAGACAAATACGAAGAAGGCCTATTATGTATGTAAAAATGCTAACTAGTCCCAGGTTTGGCTCATCTCTGTCAATTGTGAGAAAGACTAGCGCCTACTAATCATGTTCAGTTCACCTGCACACAGCTGTCATGTTAATCTGCATAACTGCCAATCTAATTGCATTATATTTTTCATGAAAAACTCACAAGCTTCCCCACTTATATATGATAAAGGCCAAGTTCTTTGGCCTACCATACTGATCACTGTGACCACATGGTCTTCTTTCCTGTGAACATGCCTTTCAAGTGGTGAATGCTTAGAATCTGCTGCTTTGCACCTTCTTGCCTTTGCCCTTATTTTCCACACTGTCTGGAGTGGAGAACGAACGTTGTTTTCTTCTGTTCATAGACCTGCCTTGAGCCCACCAGGTGGCACAGTCCACACTGCCAACTTGTGTCCTCAACTCCACTCCAAGCATCTGAGCCCTGGTTTTGCAAGTTTTTCCCTTGATTTTCTCCCTTGCTTCGACTTATCAACTTCTACAGACTAGAGAATCTGTCCTAAAGGAAGCTTTATCTCTTGCACCCAGGTCCATGCAAATAAGTACTCATTGAATGCTGAGAAATGTAGAAGATGAGAAGGAAATAAATTAGAATTTATAAGAGTACCAGGGGAAGAAGAAAGAAAACTCCACCCTACCTTGCTGACCTCATAATCTGGAAAATGTCAGTCAGTTGAGCCACCACATCTTCCCTGCTTATCTAAACTAAGCAGTTAGACTACAAACTTTTGGTCACCTCCACTTTCCTCCAAGTGATTTTACAAACCGGACGGTAAACACTCAGTTCCGATGCTTTAGAACCTGAGGGTATTACAACTAGAGATCAACCATTATATTTAAGGTATTAATTTGGGTAGGAGCTAGATTTTTTTAAAGTTAATTGGAAGATTCATGAGTGTTCTTGCTAGCCCTTGAATTTGCAATGCATACTGTTGTCTCTTCAGATATTGCAATTCTAAATACTTGAGAACAAGATGTGTCTAATACATCAAGATCTGAACCTACCATATGCATCATGCCCAACAATTATTTGTCAAATCAGTGGGTGGGTTAAGCAACTCTTTAGGGGAGGAGGAACAAGAATAACCTGCAAGGCAGGTATTTAATCAGCTGCACAACTGCAACCAATATACCCAAGAACAACTTAGAAGAGGAAAGGTTTACTTGGGGCTTATGTTTTCAGAGGTCTCAGTCCATGGAAAGCCTAGTCCATTGCTCTGAGGCTCCAAGGTGAGTCACAAAATTATGGCCGAAGGGGAGTATAGAAGAAATCAGCTCACCTCATGGTGGCCAGGATGCAGGAGGGAATCAGGAGAGGCACAGGGAAGATGAATCCTTCTAGGGCACATACCCAGTGACCCACCTCCTCAAACCATGATCCATCTGCCAAATTAGGATGGACTGATTAAGTTCCATCTTTCATAATCCAGTCACTTAATCTCCAAAAATTCCTGCATTAACACAGGGACACCCAACCACAACAGTATGGGTGATATTTCACATTCCCCTTATGCAAAGAATAATCTTGCCTTCTTATCTTTCCATATTCAGAACAAAAACGGGACTCTAAGGGATGAAAATCTAACTGGGAGATTTTCATCTCAAATAACTGAGAATAGGTAGCAATATTTTCTAAGATGAAAAGTTTATGAGAAGCATGGTTGGGTTCAGTTATATTTGACCTTGTTCATTTTGAGACCCCATATTAGATATTTAATGAGAGAACAGCATCTCCTCTCGTGAAAGCATTTTGATACTGTAGTAATTACATAGAATTCCAAATGATTTTTTTCTTCCCATAGTTTGCAGTAAATAATAAATAAATATATGTGGGTTTGTATCCAAATTAAGGGGAGGTACTGTGTTGGCAGTGAGAGACATGCATCCAGGGCTCTAGGAGAGGTCAAGTTTAGAGACGTGGGGGCTTGGGGAATGCTTGAAGACAAAGGAGATTTGCAGCACTGAGATGGAGCATTTGCAGAAGTTAGAGATCAAGAAGAAGAGAAAACTCCAACAGAGAAATCTAAGTATCACCCACTAAAGCAGGAAGAATGGGATATTCAGAAAGCTGAGTGTAGAAGGTTCCAAAAAAGAGTGATCAGCCATGGCAAATGTTGCAGAAATATCAAATGAGATTAAGTCTGAAAAAGAAATACTAGATTTAGCAATGTGGAAAAATACATTTCTGAAATTTAAAATTACTTTTATTTACTTTTTTGGGGACACAAGATGTTTGTTGACTTTATTTGTGTAAGTTGATAGATCATTCTTCCAGGCTCGGGGCTTGCTGTCTCCAATACTGTGCAGCACAGAGACTTGCCCATCTTCTTGGGGGAGGGGCTTACACCTCAAGTGTCTGAAGCAAGGGTCACACATCATTAAGGAAAGTTCAATTCCCAGGCAGAAATATGTGTTTTCTTTTCTCCCATTTCCATATTACAAAGATGCCTCTGGCTTCTGGGAGTTTCTATTAAGAATTCCAAATCTCCCAGCAATGATTTTTTTTAACACTAGTTTTCCCTAGGACCATTCTCTTTAGCTTGGTTTATCCCCACAAGACAATGAGGGTACCTCAATCAATGTAAAAGACTCTTATCTCTCTGACTCTGCTCCCTCCTCTGCACCATGTCTGTATCATCCTTTTCAGAATAGTACGTTCAAAATCATAATAGCTACGATTAATCATCTCCATATTATCTGTCATAATTTCATGCACGTAGTAGGCACTCAAATATTTCTGATTTGGTTTCAAATTAGATATTCATCTAAATACATTCTTAGAACTCTTCCTTCCTTTTGATTAGAAAGATTGATTCTATTTTGTTCTCTTCTGACTAGTTATTTTTAAATATAACGAGAGAATAGTATCTCCAGATAGTGTGGGAAAGCATTTTAATATTTTAATAATTCCAAATGATTCCCCTCCCATACATTACAGTAAATAATAAATACATAGATGAAAAATATGTGTTTTGTATCCAAGGGAAGAGCTAGTAAGTTTTACTAAAAGATGGAGCACAGTTTTATCTGAAGTCAGCCACATAAATACCCATAAATTTTTAAATGATTTTATTTGGTTGATGGAATATTACATCTTCAAATTACATAGTTTAGATTTCCCATTACACGCTCCTTATGGATCATATGCATATTCACAAAGTTATACAGAAGATTTTACGATGGGAAGGAGCCAATTTTCATTTTCTCTGTTCTTGTTTGAAGAACCAAAACTGTTAAAGGGATAAAGCACTCAGAAGTGCCTGTTCCAGGTTAATTGTCTCAAATTGCTCATTTAAAGCACCATTATAGTACAGCAAAGCCAGTTAATCTACTCTGAAGCTTCCTTTTTTATGACCGTAGCTACATTTGGTGAAATGGCACCTTTGGCAAACACCCAAATTGGATAAAATTGCCATTTTTCTTGGAACCTGGAAAGAATAACAATGTTTTCAAATCACTTTATATCATGTGGTTCTAAATGGTGAGTTGCATGCTTGTCTTCTCTGGAATTCACTCTCTTTGGCATTTTCTGATTTGACTCTAAATTCCCTTTCACTTTACTGATGGGAGTAAACAATGTGCTTTTGTGCACAATGTGCAGGTAAGAATGGGAGGGTGGGAGGGCGCAGAAGAGACTGGCAAGAGGAATAGCGGCAATATTTTTAAACATCACAACTGTGTAAGAAAATGATGTGTCCCTGCACTGACATTTGTGCACAACTTTCAGCTCATGGTACCTCTATTATTGGAAACACTGTAGTTTGAGAGCCTCTTCAATGTCGACATAACTAGCAGGTGCAGCGATCATAATGGTAAAAACATTCACTTATTAATCAGCGCACATAATTCATCTGTAATGCTGTCAATTTAAGATGGCAACCTGATTTTTTTGGGGGGAGTGGGGAGGAGGGTCAACAATTTAATGAATCTCCTCTGCATTTTAATTCCAACCTAATAATCTGCCCCCGGCTCTTTTTCCTCCCTCACTCTGAGAACATTTCTCAGGATCCTGCTATTAAGCACAATGGGATATTTACCTCCTTGTCTCAGTTATGCCCTAGAATGGGGGAGCATTGAGATAACCAGACCCCCACCCCCAACCCAAGCAGAACTAATGTTAACCTGTCACCAACCCTCGCTGGCATCAGCCTTAAGTCCCTTCTGTTCATTAGTTCATCTGGAGCCTCCTCCCTCCTCGATTCTGACACTGTAGTGCTGTTCAGGTTTCTTTTATTAAACACCACTGGGACCTAGATTCAGAAATATGCAGTATGTTGACATAGTTAAAATAAATAAATACAACCCATTGCCAGGAATATTAAAAAAATTCATCTAAATGTGCTCCTGTCAGAGATGATTTGTTTTTATCCAAATAGGGAAGACTGATAGCTTGAAGAAGGACTGGGTGAAGAGGCTCCATCTATTCATTCACTCCTTCATTCATTCAAGCTTTCATTCATTTCCTTATAAAAAAAATCAACCCACCACTTCTTGCTCACCATGTCAAATGTAAACAGAATAGACTTTGTTATTAGGAGAGATGTGACTCCAACTGTCTGAGCTGAGAGTGAGAGCCGGCTCCTCTCTGAATTTCAGGCAGCCTCTGTCACTTACCTTGACAATGAAGGAAGTTAATATATTCATGACATTGTTAAGGTCTGTAAATAAGTCAAAAATAACACCTGGTATTTTGCCAGAGAAATGTTAGAGTTTGTAAACAAGTCTGGATGGTGCCTGGCAAAATGTCAGAGGGAGTGGTTTGAGAAGTAACAAAAGCGAGCCATTAAGTGTGGAGATTCCTTATTGGTTGATTGATGTATCTAGTTTATGCTAATTAAGATAAGCTGTGCAAAATGTATAAATAGCTCTGTTGCCCTACAATAAACGGCTCCTATTCCTGCTGTATCAACGTATGCAAGTTATTCGTCACAGCAGGACCCCGGCATGACATTACCACACATGCATTCACAATTCAAAGCATATTGTATTGTTTACCCCTGTTCTTTTGTACTATTGCATGTAGTAATTTGCCTTCTAGCAACAGAAAAATTTCTCAACTTAAAATTTTACCCTCATTTTATTTACCCTTAATAGAAAAACCACTGCTTCCTGGCCCATCCATGGTTGGCAAGACCACCTTTCTGCAGCATTGCAAACAGATAAATGTCAGATTTTACATTTTGATCAGATCTGTCTACAGTCATTTCCTATACATATTCCTCATCTTCTGCCTTCCACGCTTTCCTTCGGCAGTCATTGCCACCCTTCCTGTGTGTTCTTAGCACATTTGTCACTAGGTGGCCAGCTTTTATAGGGGAGAGGATGACAGAGAGAGATGGAGGGTGCCAAGGACTCAGTGATGATAGGGTCAGTGCTGGCGAAGGTGAGCATCATGAAGCCTCACACTCTTGCCGGCTCTTTGCAGGATATCCACAGTGCTGATAATTTTTATTCACAAAGCACCTCCTTTGGTTTCTCCATCACTCCCAGTGGGCTGGATGCATCCCCAACATGCCTGAATCCCTACCGTTCATTTTTAACCCTTTTCTGTCAACTTGTTTATGGGGCACGGATTACGCAGCCTCTCTGGCTTAACTTATTTATTCTGATGGGGTGCAAACTTGTAATAATGTCGAATGTTTAAACAGATGGTTTTGCTTTGATGAGCACTGGATAGAGTAAGTTATTCTGCTATTCTTGGATACTGCACTATTGTTCTCAGGATTTTACTGTTGAGGACTAGAACTGCAATGTGCTCTGATGGCTTAAGGTAACTTTGTGGAGATGGCTGGAGGAGGCAAGCAGCCTGAGTTAGTAAGACACAATGGCTGTTTCATTTTCCTCACAGTGATGAGCTGTCTGCATTCTAATGCATGTCACAAAATTCCTGGGCTGAGAGAGGCTGTGAGGGGTCACTCGGTCTGAGGCCCTGCCTTTGACTAGAATCATTTTAAAACACCCTATGTTAAGAGTCTTGAAGAAAACCTATGCCCCTCAGTCCAGCTGAATGCAGAAACCCTTTCTTAGACTAGGCATGATCTCGTCTGCAATTTAAAAGCCTCTCCTGTTCTGCTAGGGAGAAAGCATTTGGTCGTCCCTTTCGAACTTAGGAATTATAATTGAATTACATTCTCTCCAATTCTGCTGCTCTTACACTAGGCTATGTAATTCAGTGTTTACTTTGGTAACCTCCTGGTTCCTTTGTAATGGTTCTTTATTGTTTCATCCCTGTGTATCTATCTAATTAGTACATAAGGTTGTGTTGGGTAGAAATTTACACACGCTTATGAAGGAGAGCAGAGATGCTCTGGAGCAGTGGTTCTCAATCCCAGCTGTGTATTAGGATCACCTGGGAAGATATTTTAAAATATGGATGCCTGGATTGCACCCATAGAGATTCTGATTTAAGTGGTATAGGGTACAAAGGCATATGATAATTTATTAAAAGCTCCCCGAGTGATTCTAATGTACAGCCAGGATTGAGAGTCTCATCTTGGGCAGATTACTTAACATTCCTTAGCCTTGATTTCATTATGCAAGAAATGGGGATAAATTGTAACCACCTATTTCTTAGAGGATTAAATTCATGTTCATGTGTATAAAAGCCTTGAGCACAGTGGCTAGTCCAGTACGTACTCCCAGCCAGTGTAAGTATTATTATTTGGCCTAGAGTACCTAACATGCTATTGGAGACCCAACAAGCAGTTAACAAAGGAATATACCCTGATAGCTTTGGGTCATTCAACCATTAACCCACATCACCTACCAGAAAAGTTTAAACTTATTAAGATAAGTGTCTAAATAAATTAAAACATTGATCATCTAACATATCAAAATTCTTGAGGAATCCATGTTGGGAGATATTATGTAGGTAATTATGTTTGTTTACATTTTTTCATATATAGAGAATAACGGAATTGACATGACCTGGAAGATTCAGAGTGGACAGATGAAAGACTAGTGATATCTGAAGATGAAGGCCAAAATAGTTACAAAATGCTAAAAACAACCTGCTGTTGGCTCCCAAGCAGATTTCAGGATTATAAGGTTGACATGACCATCACCAGAACAGTAATAACAACAAAAAAAAATGTCACTTTTGCATAGACAGGATTTCACTTCATTTTCACAGACACAACTTACAAGTTACCTGAGAAATCTAGACACTCTGTTCTCCCATTTTACAGAAAAGAAAGCTAAGGCTGAGAATAGGTGAAATGATTTGGCTACAAGTAGTTACTATGCAAAATTTAACAAATTAGAGCCAAATCAAGAAAATTAGCAGCTCAGAAGAAAAATAAATTAATTCTCATGTAGGTGATTAATGAATGCTCCATGAAGGTGGTGATGTATAACCCATGAGTAGAATAAAGGATATAACTTAAATAGGTAGAGAAAAAAATATGCAATTGTAGACAAAGGGAATCACCAGAATAAGCAAAACAAGGGACCTGACTGATTCACATTGGAAGAGCAACAGCTGATAGTTTTGGAATGGAAGTTTGGGGTACAATATTAAAAGGTCTTGAATGATGAACACAGCAGCAGAGACCTCACAAGATCCAGGCCATAAGCTGCCCCTAAGGAAAAGTTTTATTTAGATTGGTCATGAAAGAGCTTAAACACATATTATCTTGAAAAAAAATCAAACTGATACAAAAGAAGAAAAAAATAAATAAACATGCTTTAAAAGAAGACTTCAAAATCCATACACTAAAAAGAAATAGCACTGATAATTTTCAGCACTCAGGAAGAAATCACTAAACATGAAGAAGCAGGAAAACCTGACCAACAATCAGGATAGAATTCATTAAATAGAAGCAGACTCTACGATTATGGAAATGATGAAATCATCAGACAAAGATTGCAAATCAGCTTTCTGAATATATTTTAGTATTTAAAGGAAAATACAAATATGTTGAGGAAAAGTAGAAGATATAAAATAGAATAAAATCGAAGTTCTAAAGTCATAGCACATAATATTGGGTATAAAAAATTACGAGATGAGTTTCATATTGGATTAATCACTAAAGAAAAAGAGATCATAAATTTGATGACATAACAAAAGAAAAACTACATGTGAAAGGAAAAACAGCCAAGGAAAACCTACAAATTGTAATCAGTAATCTGCAGACCATTTTTAAGTGTTTGATAAAAATGGTAGAAGAATCCAAAAGGAGAATCAGAAAAAAAAAAAACTTTGAATCGATAATACAAGATTATCTAAAATTGGTGTAAACAATTTAAACTCAAAGTTCTAAGAAGTTCAATGATTCCAAGAAAGATAAACACAAATAAAACAACACCAAGACACATTGCAACAAAATAGTTTTAAAACAATAAAGAAAAAAATCTTAAAAACAACCTGAAAAAATATATTAACTACATGATGTCAAAGATAAAATAAAGACTAAATTTTTGTAAGAAATGGAATTCGAAAATAATAGAGAGCAATATGTAAGTTAAAAAAGAGAGAGAATAGAAATGCTAAAAAAAACTCTACATCCAGCAAAAGTGTCTTTAAAAATGGAGATTTAAGAAGGATTTTTTTCCATCAAAAATCCATCATCATCAAACTTAAAATACAAGTGTGTTAAAGGAATTTTTATATGAAAGAAAAAATAATACAAGATAGAAATTCAAATCTATGGGAAACAGTGAAAAAAGATTTTAAAAGAAAATATAAGTAAATACAAAAGACCTTTTCTCTTATTTATTTAAAACATAATTTACCAACTGATGCAAAAATAAGAGTACAAGAACTCTAGATGTGTATACATAAAATTCTTGGAAAAAAAAAGAAATAAAAATTTTTGTGGCAATGTATTTATATTCAAGTGAGAACACTTTAATGTACTTAGTAGTCAAATGTAGACTTTAATAAGTTAAAACTCTAGAATATCCACCAATTAAAAAATGAAATAAGTAGATATAGCTAAAACGTTAAAGAAAGAATAGAATACTAAAAATTATGTGGATGTACAAAAAAAGAGACCAGGAAAAGGGGAAAAGGGAACAAAACCCAGATGATACAAAATGCAAAAATAGCACAAAGTTACACCAATAATTACACTAAATATAAACGGCTTGGTACTATGATTATAATACACAGTTTGACAGATTAGATGACCAAAGCTAAACACAATGCTATACCATGTACAGGAAATAGATATCAACGATTCAAATGGAGAGAGAATAAAATTTAAAAGTCAGAAAAAGTCATATTATGCTATTATTACTTTAAGGAAAAAAGGAGTACCTGTATGAACAATAATTCAAGAGTAGTCAAGGAATAAAAAAGGATGTTTCTTAAGTGGTTAATTCATTAAAATGTCTTAAGACTCCTATATGTATTAACTATTTCAACAGATCTTTTAAATATATGAAATATAAAATCACAAAACTACAGTAAGAAACAAATACACAGCCCTTATTGAAGTTTCAGTGCCTCTTCTTCATTTAATAAAAGAAGTAGATGGCAAAATGTATCAACTAATATGAATTAATTGACATTCTTTTCATACACATATTAATTATTTACTCAAGATATGCCATAAACTGTACCACAAAAGAACATTCCATAAATATCTGAGGATGCTGAATATGTTATCCAGTTATAGGAGACTTAAAATAGTATTTAAATTTTGGAAAAATATTTAAAAATCCACAAGAATTGGGAAAAACATATTTTTAAGTAACTTAAGAAAGCATTACAAGGGAAACTAGAAAATATTGTGAATGAAATAAAGTACAACATATCAAACATATTGGATGCATCTAAAGTAGTAAATGGGGGGGAATTTTTTGTTCAGAGTGTTTAAATTAGAAAACAAGAAAGATATAAATTATCTGTTAAGGAACAGAACAATTAAATTTAAGAAAAAGAACAAAATAGAACCAAATGAAGTAGCAGGAATGAAATAGTACAGTTTAGAGTAAAAATAAAAGAAAAAGAAAACATGAAAGCAAAAAATAAATTTAAAACATAAAAAAACTGGCCTATTAAAAGAGCAGTGAATTTGATAAATACTTAGATTTATGAAGTAAAAAAGAGAAGATAGATTTGCAAGATAAAACTAGAGTTCCTACAAATATTAAGATATTGGAAGGAGAGATTGCAAAAGACTTTGGACCATAAATTCAACAAGAAAATGAAAATAACACATTCTATAAAGCATATTATCAGAATTAACAAAAGAAAAAATAAAAAGAAGCAAAGCTGAAGAAGAATCATATTTATTTATGATTTCCAGACTCAAATGACTTGCACTGGTAAATTCTTTGAAATACTTAAGGGAAAATAAATAAGTCTATCTAAAAACTATTTCAGGAAATAGAGGATGAAGTCACACTTCCTAGCTCATTATATTCGATAAACATTACTCTACTAATAGCAACAGATAAAAATACTATTATAAAAAGAAACTAGAGAATAATATCCCTCATGATCATTGGCATAAAAATACCTAAAAAATACCCCAGTAACTAAAATCTAGTATTATTTCACAGGGAAATTATTACACATTTGCAAAATTAGTTTAATATTTTAATATCAATTAATGTATTTCACAATATTAATAAGTAAAGGAGACAAAATACATGTATCTTAACTAATGCAGAAGAACATTTGACAATTTTTAAAACTAATTCATGAAAACTCTTAGGCAAGTTTAAAAAAATATTCTCACTCTGATAAGATAAAATGAGAACATTCTATCAAATGAAATGTACTGCTTCACACAGGGATGAACTTCTAACCATCAGAATTGTGGGAAAAGATGGTAAATGACACTCTTTTAAGAGGAGTGTTAGATAGGGTCCTAAGATTCTAGCTCTTTATTGCTACCAGATACCTATATCTTGGAAGCCACAGATCGAAGGGATTTGGTCACAGTTCAGTTATGATGGTTAAAGAAAAAAAGGGAATTTAAAAGTGGATTCATAGTTTCTTGAGTCAGGAGTAAGAGAATAAAGAGGAAAGGCAAGAAGAAGAGCAGAATTTGGGGACAGATAATCCAATACATTCTATTTTATACCATATTTTAAGTTTATACTGAGAAGCCAGTGTTGTAACCAGCTGCAAATATTTAGTTGATACTTTTTTTGTAAATTCCAGACTGTGTCTAATGGGAAGGTGAGGGGTGTAATTTTTGAACCTACTAGTCTAGAAATAATACTTGAAGGCAAGGGTATAAATGATAGCAAGAGAAGAGGGTTCAAGGGAAGGGGATAAATGTGGACCTTCAAGGAGTGATTATATTTCAGGGTTAGAAAACAACAGAGAGAAAAAAAACCTTAAAAAAATGGAGGAAAAAAAAAGGGATACTGCCAGTCTACAGAACCAAAGGTAAAAGAGAATACAAAAAGGAGGTAGGGGTCATTAAAGATAGTTTAAAACACTACATAGACGGCAAAGTTAGGGAAGAATCAGAAAATTCCATTTCAACTTCATCATCAAGGTTTGGAGCCATGAGATAATTTTGTGTGAATTACAAACATCAATAAATAGAAACAGAGAGTGTACATAGCTTTTTTTTTAATATAAAGGGAAAAATAACCAGATAGCCTACGGATTATAAAAGATGAAAATAATTTTGTTTGGAAAATCAGCAGCTCTTGTGTATGTTCATGCAAGCAAAAACATTTAGAGAAAAACCTGGCATAACTGAAGAAGGAAGAGGTACCTTCTGTAGCTTCAGGAGAAACCATGCAATAGGGGACCAAGAGCCCAATGGTGCTGGTGACCTCAGGAGTGGGAGGAAGCATTGCTAACTCAGCAGTTCCTGGTTTCCTGATACAGCACATGAAATATTTACTTCTAAATGTCACCAGAGCTAGACATAAAGCTAATGTCAAGTCTAGCTTAGTTCTATTATTTTTTAAAGATCAGTTTTTTTTTTTTTTTTTTTTTTTTTGGAAAGGAGATACAAACAGGAGGGAAGAGAAGGAAAGATGAAGATACCAGAGAAAGTTTCAGAAGTGAAGCATGGTGACAGATGGAGAGGAGGAAAGATTAGGGAGGTTGTACCAGATGGCCTCTGCTTTTTCAGTGAAGTAGGAAGGAAGGTCATCTGCTCAGAGTGAGGACGGCATGGCTGAGATGAGGCATCAAAAACGTAGGAAAAAAAATGTTAGAACATCTTTTTTTTTTTCTTGAGAGGAAATGGATATAAAGTTCAAAGAGGCATAAGATCCTGAGATCCTGAGCAATAAGATGTCTAAAAGTGAGGTTAGGGAACAAGAGCAGAGCAGACTCAATGGGAACTTTCTCATGAATTTATCCAGTAAAGCTTAGCACTTAGGAGTCAATGACCAGCTAACAAATGGTGGGCAACTAATAGTGGAGGTTTGGCAAGATTGAAGGATCTCTAAAGAGTGATTCTAGTGTGTGAGAAAGTACAGTTAGGAAGTGCCTGCTGTAGAGTCTTGGGACCCAGGGAAGGCTTCTGAAGCTGAAGGCAGAGGGAAGAAGTGTGTATCTAGTCAGGATTCTTTAAAGGAACAGAATCAACAGGAAGTATAATTATAAAAAGGAGATTCATTAGGTTGACCTACACAACCAGAAGCTGGATAGGCCAATGGCTGTCTCAAGCTGGAGGACTGGAAGAACCAGTAGCTGAACAGTGCAACACTCCAGTGGAACACCAAAGGCTTCTGGAGAATCACTGGCAGAGTCTGCTTTGGAAGAGTTAAGAAGCAAGACTCTGTATCCTCAGACTATCTAAGTAGTAATCAAGAACTCATTCAAGAATGATGGAGATTTGCATTTACTGATGCTTCCTTGTTCTTCCAATTTTTATTCCATCCAAGCCATCATCTGATTGGGCGGTGCTGCCCAGACTTAGGGAGGGTCTCCATTTCAGTTGGCTATTCTACATGCCAATCATTCATAGACACACCCTCATTGACACACCCATAAGCCTCTTAATCATGGGCATCTGTTACTCCAGTCAGGTTCACAATTCAAATTAACCATTACAAAGAGGGACAACCTGTGGTGAAGTTGAAGCCACAGCTACCATGATAAAGGCAAAAGTCAGAGGCAGGGGAAAGAGCAGAGAAAAGACACAGTGGTTGTAGCAAGACACAGATACTCTACAATATGGATTATTGAATTTAGTTTAGTCTTAAGAAAAGATGAGCCCAGAACTGTAGAAGTAAAAGGTTGGCAGAAGTGCATCAATATCAACACCATAGGAATTGAAGGGATTATGGACATTTTATGGTGGGTATGATTTTGGAAACCAATGAAAAGTTTTGGAATATTGGCTGATGGAAGTGAGGAAGAATAATGTAATGTAATAATTGCAATAGAATGTCATGGAAGAAAGAGGAGGATATTGGTTAGGTAACAGTTCCAAAGCTGTGAGGAGGCTTTCAAAGATGAAAAATATAAAATTTCTAACAAAGTCTTAACATAAGAAGCTAGGACCCAAAGGATGTGAGTCTGAAGCATGATGGCTTTACTACAAACTACCTTCAGGGTTTCCTAAATAGACAGGATCTCACTCTCACGTGGATTCTTGAAAAATCCGTCTTACAGTGAAAAGCAGAACAGTGGTTACCAAAGAGCAGAGTGGTTCAGGGCAATCAGGGAGATGCCAAAGGGTACAAAGTTTTGGTTACATAGAATGACTGGCTTTTGAGATCTATTGTACTACATGGTGACTTGAGTTGATCATAATCTATTGTGTATTTCATAATTGATAGAAAATTTTAATATTTTATATCACAAAAATAAGTATGTGAAGTAGCATTTGTTAATTAGCTTGATTTGATCATTTTATTCAATGTACATATATGGATAGTACTTTAGTATTATTGATTGATTAAAGATTTAAAAAAGAAAAAAAATAAATGAGGGATTTAGAGTCTGTGATGACTTATTTACGATTAGATCTAAGATAGATTTTTCACAGACGTTTACATCTAAATTGGAGAGGTAAGCTAACATATCGTACAAAAGGAGTCACCAATAGAAGTGACCTAAGGATGGAAGACTGTTCAGATGTGAGTATCAAGGCAAATCTCATTATAGATGTATCACAGGATGGGGACTCCACACTAAAATAATCCATGCTAAGGTCACCACCTTTCATGATAGGGAAATGAAGAAGCGCTCATGCTCATGTTTTTTTTTTTTTTTTTTTTTTTTTTGACAAAAACCCAAATTACCTAATGTCACTGCCACCAAGCTGGTTCCCTAACCAGCTCACTATTTAGCTAGATGTCTTCCCTAGTGACACTGTAGGCCAGCACCCTTACCTCACTCTTAGGGAGACTTAGAGAAGCACAGTCCTGGCCATCAACAAACCTCCCTCCCCTACTGCCTGCCACTGAAGGAATTTTTAGCAAAGCATTTTGGAATCTGCATGTGCCTTCCACACAGCCTACCCCACACCAATCCTCTGTCTATGACAACAAGGCCTGCTCCCACATGTCTTTGTCTTGTTTATTCAAAGTTGATGATTATAATAGCTCAGGTACTTCATTACTTTTTGAATGGGCCAGAAGCTGAGTCTTAGGGAATCAAGATTCCACATGAGTGTAACTTTCATTAACAGAACTCTAAACCTACGGAGTGACTGTCCCCAGAACAGACCCCTTGTACATCTAAGCCTGAGGCAATTGGAGCTGTCTTCTCCACCAGGCACAGTAGGCAGTAGGTCCAGGGTGTGTGATATTAGGGACCCTCAAAGCTGTTTGAATTTCTTTTAAGTCAGAAGGAAAAACAATGTGCATGTTCTGCTATATTGAATCTGGCCTGGATTATATGATAGCCCAGATTATGTTATATTAATGCAAGTCATAAGATATAATTTTGAATGTGTTTTTCTGGAGGAAAACCTACAATAGTCAAACAGCAGCCCTGGATGTAACCATTGTAGCTCCTTTTCCCTCACTTCTCCAAAAATATTTTGGTTTTCATTATAAAATGGTATGGTATTCCTGAATATGAGAAAGAAAATAGAAGTGAGGAGAGGTGGGGAGACAGAAAAGCTAAACTTAAACTAAACTGAAGATGAAGGCCTGTTTCAGACCAGGAGTCATGGTCAAATGCAGGGCTGCTTTTGGATACTCTGAGTTTGTCCAACTCTAGAAAAGTTATTCTAAGAGAAGCCTGTTGACCAGCCAGGATACCATAAGGATAAATGAGAGAAAGGACAGGGAGTTTGTGACTCTATCTATTACATAAAGCCCCACCCAGGAACCCCTGACCACTGCCATCTGCTTTTTGTTTGTTTGTTTGTTTTAATGTCTTGGGTCTCTCTTTTTTTCTTTCACTTTTTTCCTTTCTTTCTTTACTCTCTCTCACTTTCTCTCTGTCTCCCAGGCTGCCAAATTCTGTTAGAGATATTTTTAAAAACATGCTGATTGTCTCTGCCACAAATGCGTGTTCTCTAACCTCTCACTGTGGCTCAGCATTCCTTCTTTCATCTCCTGTTAAGTCTGTTTACTTCTCCTCTATGGCTTGGCATCCAGTAGAATGAGAAACAGGTTGGTGTTTCAATCACTCAGCAAGGCTTGGTTGAGGACCTACAGTGATGCTCAGGACATAAGTTCCTGTCAGAGATCTGACCTCAGCCAATTAGCAAGGCAGTGAGAAAAAAAATTTCATCCTTTGATTTTTTTTTCTTTACATGCCTACTGTGTGCCAGGCATCAGAGTGAGTACTAGGGATTGAAAAGAAGAATTTGATGTGGGTTATGCTTCCCCCAGAAGAGTTAGCTTTTCAAATATATGTAAATAGATGACTATAATCCAAATATCCTCTCTCTTTAATTGGGGGTGGGTGGGTGGGTGGGTAGGTAGCTGAATGTGCTACACTCTTCTCAGGGAAGCCAATAGCTCTCTGTAAACATTGGCCCAGCTTCCAGAATAGACACCCTTTGCTCTTAATTTGGCCCTCCTCCCATCTGCAGACATTTCTACATTAAAACCAAAGTGAATGAGATAATTTTTAAATCATTAAACCCCTTGGCCCAAACAGCTAGCCGGAGCATGTTGTTCCTTAGTTAGGAGCTGTCAGAGTCACTTAAAAATAAAGCTGAACAAAGTGTTAAACAAACGAACAAGCAGAGCTGAAGGGGAAGATCAAATATCACCAGGTAATCCAAATCCCTTGTGGATTTCAGGAGCACACATCTGCAGACTCGAAGAGACCACAGTGCTGATTAGCTTTTTAATCTTACCCGAGTAAGGATGGAAATTTTTCATGTTACTGAGAGACACGAGGAAACCATTATTTCTTTATAAAGACAAATATCCATTTCAGTAAGTAATTTAAAGCACACACTGACAGAACATGTGTAGGTATTTGGCATAGAGTGGAAAGTACTAATGAAATAACTTTTCTTTAGCTGGTCTTTTCTAGACTAAAAGACAGAATTATTGATGTATCTTTTCTGGTACTTAACATATTACAGATGTTTACAGTTGATCTACTGTTAGAAATAAAGAAGTCTTGTGCACATAAAAATAAGGAAAGGAGGAACAGGGAAATCTATCAATATTTTCTGTCCTTACTTAGATGTCATGAGGATTTAACTAACACACCTGAAGTCAGCTTGGCTAATGACTCTGTCTTTCATTATTTAGAAATGTCTGTACCTGAATAGCCCTGGGATTGTCTCCATTGTACATATTTGACTTCGACGCTGTTTGCTCCTTAAGGATTTGATGACTATCCAAGAAAAAAAATGAATTTACATTTTAAAATTAATATTATGACATGACATGTTTGGGAATCTGAGAGACATTGGGAGTTCATGACGTTTTGAGGTAGTAAGAATAAATTTTTTCTAGAACTCAAACACTTTGCCACTTGTCCCTCTTCTTGGCATCATGTTGGACATATATTTAGTAGTCATACATAAAGCAGGGGCTGGCTGCTGTGGTAGAGAAGCCCTGTCTGTCTTTATCATTACCCTCATGAAGCTTGCTGTTACTTTTTGATAGTAGATAAATATGACAAAAGATTTAATTAGTGGAAACATAGAAAATGGTAGAGAAATTAGAGTTGCTGTATTTCATGATATAAGTGAAGTGCTTAGCGCTCTACATGGATCCTACTAGGTGCTTAGCAAACATTGGTTAAATGACTGAATAAATATTTTCTAGAGCCGAGAAGATGATGGCTCTCAGCTGTCATATATTTGGGTCTCCATTCACGAGTATGAGGCTTGAGGATTCTCAAACATTTTTTTTTCCTGGAAAACTGACTTCTTATTTCGTATGTAGGTTTACAAATGATCATAAGAATGCTCAAGTCCAGGGCTGTGGATGTTGCTCTGTAGTAGGGCAATTGCCTAGTGTATGCCAGGCCCTGGGGTTGATCTCTGGCAATGCAAAAGGAAGCCAGGAAGGAAACCAAATCCACTGACCTTTATATCCAGTGAAGTTTCTGAGACCAGAGAGTTCTTTCTTGCAATAGGTATGGGAATCTGTAGCTGAAGATTTTTTAATGGATCATATGTCAATGCTCTGCAGACACTCTGCCCCTATCAAAATCTTTGGAGTCCTTTAGGAATGCTTCACGCTAATTATCTAATTACCAAAAATCATTTCCTCAAATTTTCTTTTCTCTCATTTTTACATCACCTTCCGAATCAAATTAAATAACTCTTATCCTTCCTTTGCTTTTTTAACTTTGAAATTTTTGTGGATTATAATTACTCTCCATCTTGGCAATGGTTTCAATGAATTATCCATTTTCTCTAATCTCTCCAGATACCTGGATTGTTATGTGGGCTTTATCATCTTGCTGCTCTTGCCTAGAGTTCCTCTCACTGCTGTTCTATGCATTTGTTCTGAAAGGAGATGCCTTAAACTGTGCCCTCATGCTGGTGAGCATCTTTAAGAAACAGATGTTTTCTTGGTATCGTCATGATGCAATTTTATTGCTCTGTAGCTTTTTATGGCATTACCAACAATTTGTCTTTTCTCCCAATCTGTGCCTAAAGCTTTGAAAAGCTTTACATGCACTTATGGGGCTTCATTTTTATATGAGTTTTTTGAAGAAGAAGAAGAGGAAAAGGCCGAGGAGGGGCCAAATGCATTTGAATCTTTTATTTAGAGAAATACTTTCTTCTAACCCAACCCATTAGAGTTTGCAATTCTTACAACTTTACAACAATTTTAAGAGCTCCTATTCATTCAGTAGTTTATAAAGTATTTCTTTATTAACAGACTAATGGTTTCTACATATAGATATGTAATATCTCATCCTGTGGAACAGAATTATTCCCATTCTGCAGATGATGTAACTGACCACCAAGGAGTCTAATGGCTGCATCACAAAGCTAGGGCAGATCCAGGACTCAGCCTTGGACCCCCTGATTCCTAGTCTAGAGTCATTTTTTTGCTTCAAAACAGCTGCCTCTTCCATCACAGCTGTTGCTTAGAGAAGCCAATTTCATTTTCAGATACTGCATATACAGTAAAGAATTATGGTAAACTTTATCCCCAGCCTCCAACACTTACTGTATACTTTGTTTTATCTTATTGTTTTGCAACTGTCAAAGGGTCAAAAAGAAAATGGAAAAAAAAAGAAACAGGGATGGTGGAGTAGAGCACATGCTTTTCTTTGCAGAGACCCCTGCTCAAAACTGGCCAAGGACAAGCCCATGGTTCTGAGGTTTCCCTGTTGCAGTGAGAGAGACTAAACATCACGGTGCTCTGGTGATAATAAAACAGAACACACAATACAAGGCTTCAATGATGATGTTCTGGAATGAGGATACCCAAATTATGAACAGGTTGTCTTCCAAATGTTCTCTAGAAGGAAGTTGCTCAGAATAATGAATCCATGTTCTCACAGGGGGAAGAAAGCCTCGTCAAGAGATTAAGAGTTTAAGTGCACCTACGTGATATTATTTATGTGGTCATGGGAATCAAACTTAGGGGCGTTCTACCACTAAGCTACAGTCTCAGCCCTTATGTATTTATTGTTTGCTTTGAGATGGGGTCTTGCTAAGTTTCTGAAGTGGATGTCACTTTGTGATCCTCCTGCCTCAGCCTCCCGAGTACCTGGCATATACTACTATACCTAGCTAATATCCTTATTTTTAAAATTTATCTATTTTTAAAAAAATACTTTTATGTTTTCTAATTAGTTGTACTTGATATAGAATGTATGTTTTTATATATATATATATATATATATATATATATATAGAGAGAGAGAGAGAGAGAGAGAGAGAGAGTTCTTATTTTTATTGTACATAATGTAGAATTACATTAGTGGTGTAATCATATATGCATATAGGATAGTAATGCCCAATTCATTCTACTGTCTTTCCTATTCACATTCCCCCTTCTTTTCCTTCATACCCCTTTGTCTCATCCAGAATTCTTCTATTCTTCCCTAACCCCTCCTGCCTTATTGTGAATTAGCATCAGCATATCAGAGAAAATATTTGGCCTTTATTTGGGGGGGTTTAGTGTATTTCACTTAGGATGATATTCTCCAGTTCCATCCATTTACCAGCAAATGCCATAATTTCATTCTTCTTTATAGCTGAGTAATATTCTATTGTGTATAAATACCACATTTTCTTTATCCATTCATCTATTGAAGGGCACATAGGTTGGTTCCATAGTTTAGCTATTGGTATTGAGCTGTCATAAACATTGATGTGGAAAGTCATTATGGTATCCTTTATGTATAAACTGAAGAGTGGAATAACTAAGTCAAATGATGGTTCCATTCCAAGTTTTCTGAGGAATCTCCATACTGTACCAATTTGTTGTCCCACCAGAGATGTATGTGTGTGCCTTTCCCCCCACATCCTCGGCAACATTTACTGTTGCTTGAATTCTTGATGATCGCCATTCTGAGTAGAGTGAAATAAAATCTCAGTGTAGTTTTAATTTAATTTCTTTAACTGCTAGAGATGTTGAGTGTTTTTTTTTCAAATACTTGTTGACTGATCATATTTATTCTTTTGTTAAGTGTCTGTTCAGTTCCTTAGCCCATTTATTGATTGGGTTATTTGTTTTTTTATTGTTAAGTTTTTTTTTAGTTCTTTATGTATCCTGGAGATATTTCCAGTGCATATCATCAAGATTTTCCCCATATAATTGCAGCAATGATAGGCCCTAGAATAAGACCCTGTTCTGCAAGCTCTCTGGCCTGTCTTTGATTATTTGTCCAATGATAGTAACAATAACACCAATCTCAAAGCATTGTTGAGAGAAATGAATGGCTTGGTCCTGGTAATGGATTTATTCTAGTAATGACCACAGAGTAAGCACCGTGTGTCCCCTGTGTCACCATTGCTGCTTTCCTCTTGTTATACTTCAGAGCTACATAATGGCTTTCCTATGGAATTTTATCAAAGGCAATGGAGATTGGACAGTGTGAAGAGATGGCTGGCATGTATGGATCTATGATAAATATCGATCTCTAACAAGTGAGAATACATAACCCTTCCCAGTGGAAGATCGGAGAGTGGGAAAGAGTGGTGGTCCTTCTTGTCTCCCATTATCACAGTGGTTGGTTAGCCCACAACCAACAACCAACTTCAGAATAAAGGCCAAGTGGAGATGGCCATGAGAAGTGGGAAGGAAGGAGAAAGCAGATTGTTCTGGTGCCAAGATGTACTCTGGGGGACAACCATCTGGGACTGAGCACCAAGTGTGCCCCATGGTACAATGAACAATCTGGGGCCACCTACACAGACTCTCAAGGTCCCAGTCTCCCTATGTGTGAAAAGATGACAACGATACTGTCTACTCATAGGATCCTTACGAGGATTAAATGAGAAAACATGTATAAATGATGTAGAAGAGTACCAACATATCATCAGTACTTTAGAAGGGATTGAAAGTGATGGGGCGGGGTGGGGGTGGATATTTCAGATATATTAAATGACAAGCAACCCTTCCATTGGTTTTGCTTGAATTCTGTTTGTACCCAAGATATGTACTATCAGAGGTTTTTTCTAAAGTCACACTCTGAATTGTCTCTCTTTTTTTGCACGTTTGCACTTTTTTTTCTTACCATGGTTTCTCAATGTCAACGTAATGTTTTTATCATCTTTAGAAAGGCAAAACCAGTTGAACGAATTTCAACCCTCCCTTGCATGAATCTAGACTATATCCAGAGCTTCCCTTTTTAGATCTAGATTGAGAAGTGAAAATGAATCAAATCCATATCTTTCTCTGCAAGAGGTGAGACCCAGCCATTTTCTCCTGTACAATTCCTGCTCTCAAGTGCTGCACTCTTCTTTGATCAATCTCCTTGTAAAGCTAAAATGGTTTGAAATGATGAGAGACAGTGGACAGAGAAAAGGAGCATGTGGCACTAACAATTATGGAGGTATTTACCCCTCAGTAAATTGTGACTTAGCCTCTTGGAGCTTCAGTTTCTTCCCCTGGAAATGGACATAATACCATCTACCATTTTGAACAGAGTTAGTGAGATTATGAATTATTAATTAATACAGTGTTTCAATTTACCATCTTATTTGTGTTTTCTCTCTTGATGTCATCAAAATCTGCACTTATTCATGGTAGTATATTGTGTGCATGAAGGACATCTTTCATAAGTGGTAAAAAAGAAAAGTTTCAGAGAACTTGTTCTTAAAGAATGGATGAATTCCAGTCCTTTGGGAATTTCTCCATTGATGTTTTTCTTCTGATATATCTAGAGAGGCAAAGAACTCACATTTGGACACCCCAACAGGGTGCAGTGTGTTACTCTTCCTTGCTTCATATTCATGAAGAAACATAAGACCCAGCAGCTTCTCAAGCTGACACATATTCTATAAGCATTAAAAGAGTCTGGCAAGGATGCTTGACTGAATTGAAGACCATCTTTCCTTCCTTTGGAAGAAGGTTTCAGGAACCACCAACAAGGACAAACTCCTCATGAAGTAGTTTGGCCTCACTTCTGACTCACAGAAAAAAAAATAGCCCAGTAAGACCTTGATGTCCTTGATGTTGGGCCATGATAATATTAGTTTAGAAAATTCTTAAAGCACAAAAGCTGTTGATTCTGCTTTTCACACAAATAGATGCACACAACCAAATATATACTGATGACAGATCTTAAAAGCAACACAATCCTTAAATCAGCAAAATATGTCTGAAACATAAATTTGTGGGAAGCACGCAATCTAGAATTGTTTATAAGCAAATGCATTCCATCTTAAAAAAAAGGAAAAAAAAAGAAAATTCTTAAAGCAGATATAATCAAATGCTCACCTCAATACAATAAATCAATAAGAATCACAAAAAAGAAAACACCCATAGAATACAACATTACAAACTTATTGTGTACTCTCCAATGGACATCCAATGAATATCCGTGTTGAATGTATTTGTTTGCTATGTCTGTTCACCCACGGGAGTCTGTGAAAAGTGAGTGAGATCCCTATGACAGGTTTTTAGTTTGAACATCTTAGGTTTTCAATGAAAATTTTCAGATAGATTGCAATGTTTAAAATACAAAAGGAGTGAACACATTCTGAACCATAAAGAAAGCCATCCTATGCCTGGGAACGGCCACACAATTTCATGCTGAGGATTATATATGAGTTTACACATTGGTACCAAATGATCACATCCAGCCAGAAATGCGTTAGGTGATCATGTCCTACTGTTAATGAGACAGCGATCATCATGTGTCTGCTATTGTACTCTTGTTGGATTCTTTTACTAATTATGAAGACAAAACTTATCTTTTACAGTGATCAGCTATAATTTAAAGATGTTTTCACAGACTAGAATTTTAGCTTCATAATTTATTTAATAAATGCAGAATGTTTTGCCATCATGAAAATGACAGTGTGGTGGAATAATGTTCCACATTAATTGTCACAGGCTAATCAGAAAAGAACAGAGCAGACTTAATATGTAAATGGGGTTTTTGTATCAAATGAACAGTAAGTGACATCACAGAACATGGTAAAAAAATTACCCAGGTTTTGTAGTTCAAGTAAAGAATTATGATTGAATAATTAAATGATCACAGGGCACATCACACAGTGGTATAATCATACCTAACACCAGGAAATCCAAGGAAAGCAGCAAATCCCATTCATGTTGTTCGTGGGTGTCTGTGAAAAATCTATCTTTGTACACACAATTTACAGAGGTTTGTGAGGATTACACATAAATAGACAATGAACATTTTTTCATTAAATCATGCTTCAAAGTCACTTTTAGTTAATTTTGGGGGGAGGCTGGACTGCTACACAAATGAGTCCATGAAAACCATGAGTTGTGGCTTAAACTAATTATTTTAAAAAAAAGGAAAATTATTACAGTGATGGCTATGATTCGAGGAATGATCCATCGGGCTTGACGTTACAAATACACAAGTTGACAGGAAGTGAAATAAATGACTGTATGTTCTTTTTTATACAATTAAATTCACATAGATCATTTAGTTTTAGAAAAATAACAAAACATCATCTGTCACATTACATTTTTTGAAGAGTTTTGGCTACATATTTTTATTTGTATATAATGTGAAGCTTTGTTTAGATACCTCACAATATAAGAATTATAATCACATTTTCACATACTTAGGTAAAATGTAATACAAAAAAAATTTGAGACCACAATGAAATCTTATGGTAATGTTTATTTTCCAATGCAAGTTTTCATCATTTTGCTCCAGTACTATATAAGATTTTCTTTTCCATGAATAACAGTTTTAGAAGTGAAATTTAACATAGAATACTTGCTACACATACATCATTAGTTACTATTATTCTCACTGTAAAAACAAAAATATATCCTTCTTGCTGGGCATGGTGCTACATGCTTGTAATCCTAGCAGCTCAGGAGGCTGAGTCAGGAGAATTAAAAATTCAAAGCCATCCTCAGCAATTTAGTGAGGCCCAAAGCAAGTTAGTGAGACCCTGTATCAAAATAAAAAGTAAAATGGATGAGGATGTGACTCGGCAGTTAAGTGCCCGTGTATTCAATCTCTGATACACCAAAATAAAATACTATCAAATAAAAAATAAAAATAAATAAAAGTACAGCTTCTGACAGAATAAATGACTTGTCCATAGTCATAAAATTATAGAATAACAAAATAACTATGGGAAGTAGAATATACATGGTTGCAATTTCTGTTTTTTCAAACAACAAAATACAGAGGGGCAGTTAACAAAAATAATGAGTTTCAGTTGTGTAAAGTTGACCTGGAGTCCCTATTCTTTGACAGTAATTGTACCATAAGAAGGAGGAATCTAATTAAGTTATAGCTAATCATAATGATAAAAGGTCACTTGAATAAGAATAGAAAGCATTCTATACTAGCTCAGAAGGACTCATCAAAATGGAAAATGTTTTAGACATTGATGCATAAATATAAATCATTCTTTACTTTTAATGAAATATTAATGTTCATTATCAAGAGATGTAATTTATAAGAAAAATGTTTGTTTTTCTTCTGTGTGCTCTTCTTTCTTAACTTCTCTGTCTCTTCTACCTTCTCCATCATTTTTAGGTTCTGTTCCTTTCTCCCATGTCACATGTCTCCTGATGTCTTTGTCCATATCTAGAGACATTTTTCCTATTTTGATCTTCCAAGCAAAAAGTTTTGTCTTCATAGTATGACATAGAGTGATATCAGTTCCACCACTAGGGTAGGAGAAGAATATTCCAATCATTCATGGTGAATATAACACTCCAACCCCCGAGAATCCAAAGTTGTTTAATACTGAATTTACAGTATTTTCTGGAAGGCAAGAGTACATCAGGAAGAGACAAGACCTTTTTCAATGAAAGCAAATAAAATATTTACTGAGCACCTACCACATGCAAGGGCTAGATTTATAGGTAGGGAATAAAAATGAGAATAGGGCAGGCATTGTCTTTAGATTGGACACACAAAACTTCAAATTATAATGCAAGCTAAATAATTGTTTGAGGTGATTATAATAAAAGGTAATATAAGACTAATTTGTAAATAAAGTGAAGACAAATGCGGAGTTGTAACAAGACATAGATGGAATTGCAGGTCTATTCTGAAAAATTTATAAGGAATTTTATCATTGGAGAACTGAAAATGCAGAATTATTGTTGGGTTGAGTTTTAAATCATTCTGATCAATTGCATGTTATTCAAGTCAAAAACAAAATGTCCTAATAAAACTCCAAAGCACTAATGAAGATTTCCATCTGGAGAAATCAGATATCATTATCAAGAGTAGTAAGGAAAATAGTGAAGGCTAGTAATAGTTAAAGAAATAGTTATGGTTGTAGTTACCACTTACATGGAAAACCTACTGTACTTACATGCCAAAAACTTCATACAGTATTCCAGACTCAGAATGAATATTAAAGATTAAATGTGGCAGGTCATGAGTGGCAATTGTAAACTTTATTTTTTTTCCATAACTATGGGTTTCCATCTTTTACATTTGAATCTAGCTTAATTTAAATCTCAGAAACTGTCTGAGATGTGATTGGTATAAAAAGAGAAACTATTATTTCAGGACAAAGCAAAGTGAAAAAAGCTCTTTCTTGCACACATGTTTCCAGTTTTGCTGCTTAATTTTGGAAAGAGGTAATTCCATGTCAAAATTAGGCCAAGTGAAAAATGCACACACAGTAATCTTCATTTTCATTATCTGGAGTAGTTCAAAAAGCTCAAAAAATGGAACTCTTCTCAAAGAAAGGAATGCATATTCAGGTAATTACAAATAACAGACGCATCTGGTTATCTTAATTGTTTGGGAATGTCTCAATTAGCTGAGGATGTTTTCATGATGACTTGGAGACAGTGAAACTTTTTCACAGCAGATTGAATTCAGTGGTGAGAGGAAATACAGGCAGCTCACCCTGAAGTCTATTAATGACTATAGAATCTGTTCAGAGATCCATATCTTTTGAATTTTATTTGCCTGTAAAGATAATATAAATGTTTTTTTTTTCTTTTTAATCTCTGCAGTTTCATGGTTGGTCTGAAGAGAGGCAGAATGGTCCATCCTTTAGGTACCCAAGCTAAGGTAGGTCACATCCAGCCTCAAGACTTCCATCGTGATCACAGCTCTACCTCTTTAAAGAAATTTTTTCTCCCTGAGATTTGCTTCTCTGGCTTCCTCATCACTTTGGGTTGGCTCTTTGAGAAGCTTAGAATGATCCAGAATGACAGGTACATCTTCAATCTGTTTTGGGACTGATGGTTTAGGGACACCTTAAAAATATCCATACCAGCATACTTGGTTTGGATATGTGTGACTCATTGGCCAAAATTTCACGTACTGGAGCTGGGTCCCCAGTGTGGTGGTTTGCAAGTGGTGAGTCCTAGGTGGAGCCTAGTGGGAGGTAATTAGGCCGTAAGGGCTCTATCTTCATGAATGGATTGGTGGGTCATGTCTCAGGGGACTGGATTCTTTCTTGTGAGAATGGGCTGTTAGCAGCAAACTTAGAGACTCCCTATGTCACTCTTCCACAGGTGCTGCTGACTGCTCCATTCATGGTGCCACCTCTGTGATGCCATCATCCATGAGGCCCTCACTGGAGCCAAGCAGGTACTGGTGCCATGCTCTGAAACCTCTAGAACTGTGAGCTCAGTAAAGTTCTTTCCTAATAAAGCAACCAGCCCCTTGTATTTTGGAATAGCAACACAAGATGGGCTTAGACAGGTATGCAGCAAGATTGTTTGTCTAGATCTGCCACCATAGAATTGCCACTGCACAGCCCTTTATGCTTCCATAGGTAAAATTCAGTATAGATCCTGTCCTTTTCCAATGTTTATTTCTTTATATTTTTTAGAAGAAACATAGTCGTCAACCACAGGAATGTACATAGGCAATTACTATGATGTCCGACTAATCCATGTGTCGTACTTCCAAACTTTTTTTACTGGGTGAAACTTCTGTGCTCTTGGCTTCTACTCAACTTTTGTGCTTTTGGCTTATTAACATAGCTTAAAAGAGAAAGCTTGGTCTGTTCCAAGGGAAATTTCCAATGAGATTGTTTAGAAGCCCTTCAACACTGATTTTTTTCAATCCTGACAAAAACACTCTCAAGCCAGAGGAAACTTTTTATAATTCCTAGTGAAGAGGTTATGAACCATTAGAAGTCACTAATTCTTGGCTTAATAACCACCTTTACATAGAAAACATGAGTCGGGTTAAATCCTATAGACAGAAGGAATACACACCTGGGGCTAATCTAACCAGCAAGTGGATGCCCCATTGCCACAAATAAGTTCGGATCAATAGTATTTATCTGGCTGTCCTTGATATAGAACATGAGCTCCTCCTCTAAATCTTTCCTGCCTATAGTGATCAGCAGGGAAAACCTAATGTTCTGTAATAATTAACTGCTCCTGAAAAAGAAGTAAGTCTCTCTTAATTTTTTCATTGCAGTTCCACACACACAGCATCTATACTTAGAGAATACTTACTGCAGAGCAGGGTACAAATGGGAGAGGGTAGAGAAAGAGGGAGATGTCTGGGAAGTAAATATATGCTTAATTAGAATGCAAAGCTCCAGAGTTCTATCTTTCAACTTTTTTTCTGTAGATTCACCTTTTCCAAAGTAGAATACTCCTTGCTATTTAACAGAGATTTGCCGCATTAGAAGACTCCCTCATTAATTGGGCAAGTAATCAACAGTATTTCATCATGAAATGCTGGTTCCTTAGAAGCAAAAACATTGGTTTACTATGTCATAAATTAATACATAAAGACAGAGATTCCAAGTCCTCAGCTATTAAGGCTTCTCTTTGTCATTAATTCTTTTACCTGATCCTTGCTTGCTCACTGTGTAGATGTTGGACAACTCATTGTTGGGTTCCAAACAAACCCTTCTGACTTTGGCTGATAACTAACAACACCTTTTCTTACATCGGCTGAAAAGTTTTTATTCTTGAATTTAATGCTTACTGTGTTAGTCAGCTTTACTGACTTGTGTTAGTTATTATTATTATTATAATAAATTACCTGAGATAATCAACTTATAAAAAAGAGGTTTATTCTGGCTTATGATTTTGAAAGTTTCAGTCCATGATCAGTTGACCCCATTGTTTGGGTCTGGTACTATTGTAGATTCGAATCACTTTCCATGTCAGAAATGTAATAGCATGTAGTTTGTTGGCAAGCCATTTGCATATTCAGTCAAACCCAGTTCTGTTTGCCTTGCTGTTCATCTAGTGAGATCTATAACCTCTTTGAGGGCAGGAGTCTGCTTCTTGTATTTAGCACTGTGCTTGACTAATAGTAGGTTTTTAGGATAGGCAGAGGAGAGACACATCTGTGAGGCTGAAATCATAGATAAATTCCTCCAGCAGGGATTCTGGATGGATTCTTCAGACTTTATGGAAGTGAAAATTAAATATTACTGTTATTTGGGTAAGTGGCTGGTTTCATTAACAAAAGAAAATCAATCGAGAAAAGTTTACAATGTGAGAAATGACCTACAGATTTTGGAGACCAATATCCATGTATTACAAAATAGGAAACAAAGGTGAGACATTGTTCCAAATTCAGCCGGTGACACATTTTGTCAAGTTTAATAAGTGCAGGTAGACTGACACCACAGGCACACACACACACACACACACACACACACACACACACACACATTGGTGAAGAGAATACCAGAGATGCAAGACAAGTGACTCAGAACTCTACAAAAAAAAAAAAAATCAAAAACAAAAATGATCCAAAGGAGAAGGAGGAGGACTCTGGCCCCACAGGACAGTTAAGAGTGTTCAGCTTCACAGTCACAGGGCAATGGCCTCAGATCTCCACCATGTGGCTTGGGAACGTTGTCTTGCCTCTATGAGCCTCCGTTTCTTCACCAGAGAAGTGAAGGTAGTGATGGAATTTGTTGGATGATATTGAAACTCTACTGACACAAGGCCCTCAAAGTTGAAGAGCTATCAAACAAATGCAGACTCATTAACGCAAATACTCAAATCTTGTTCCCCAATACTGACCTGATTTCTTTAGACATATTACACTGACAGAGTTCTTTCTCTCAAATCGTTCCAAGTCCGGGTGGTTTTCCTCTTTCTGCTGATCTGTCCTTATTTTTCAACTCTGCCACAATTAGCTCAGCTGAGAGGCCAAAGACTTATACTCAGAAGATGCCCCAAGAGGTCATATTGCAAGTGAAAACCCTGCTCTCTCCATTCACATGAGAGAGGAGGTACTGACTAAGGCACTCACCCCACTGTCTCACCAATGGAGGAAGAGCCAGGGCCAAAGGGAGGGGCCAGTTTCCCCATCATGGAACGTTCTTGCCACTGAAGTCATTGGAACTTGAGGGGTCTGTGAACTGCATCTTTTTATTTAAAGTCAGGAGCACACTGGCCCCTCTTTGTAGGAGTGTCTGAGTTGGAGGAGCAGAGGTGGGTTGCCATGACAAGATTGAAGTCTCAAGTCTGATATCTTTCACTGGTAAGAGTCTTAGGTCACCAGAGTAGCTGCAACAGAGTAATCCTAGCAACCACCACCATGTTGTGTCAAGAACTGTAGCTTCTGGCCAAGCTCTATTACTGGGCCTGCTTGGGCCTAGACTTTATCTTCACTTATAATACAGTATTACAGAGATCTAGTCTCCAACAGTATGCATGTGTGTCTTCCTCTCTCTTTCTTCACCTTCATTCCACGTATCTACTCCTGTAAGGTCAGTGAGCACAAGTCATATGGATTATTCCTAACTCTACTATTTTTCTTTTTTATTTTGTATGAGGGATTGTACCTAGAGCCACATCCTCAGCCCTTCTTATTTTTTATTTGGAACTTATGATCCTCCTGTCTTGGCTTCCCAAGTTGCTAGGATTACAGGTGTGTACAACCACACCCGACCCTTATTCTGTTCTTGAACTATAGAACTCTTAATCTTCTGGCCTTGTACATGAATGTCAAAGCACTCAATAAATATTTGACAGTTACCACACATAAGAAAAAGAAACTCAAGAAAGAGCAACAGGTTAGGTAGAGCTTTGAAAAGGGAAGTTATGTGAGCACCTCTCCAGAAAAATCAAGCTGAAATTAAAGAGTTTAATTGAGTCAAAATAAACTGAATGTTGGATGAACTTCACCACTGAGTACGAAACAGATATATGGGCTTACATGTTAATTGGATAATTGGTACACTGCTGTCAGTTCAAATATACAGTTGCAGATTTAGCCAGATTGCAATAGTTCACAGCTCACTTTAAGTTTGGTTGTATATTTTTATGTACACAATATTCCTAATCAGTATATATAATCAGTATATATATATATATATATATATATATATATATATATATATATATATATATTCCTAATTAGTGTAGGCTGGGAAATGCCTAAATTTTAAAATTAGAATAGTAGCATTTTATTTCTGGACAAGTTTGACTGATCTTTTTACACAGAGTGTCAGACAGGCTTAGGGGGGCATGACCTCATCGCAAAGATTTGGCCTTCAAAGGCCGCTCCTCAAACCTCTTGCTGATCACCTGCCCTTCTACCACCCCAAATTAAACAGTTAAAAGTTTTGAAGCCTTCTTGCTTTACATGAAACATTTTTCTACCATCCTTCAGTCAATTACCCGGAGGCCAAAAATATCTCTTCCTCCATTCAGCTCATGACACCTCCACTGCGAAGTGCTCTAAATCCATTAGCGTGGCCCTCTCTGCATGCTACACATCAGAGGAGCAAAGCCGTGATGATGTAGAACAACCCACGTCCATGTATATCGCCAGAGTTCTAGCCTCTTGATCAGCTGGCGGGTTTCATAAACATTCCAGATGGCTTGCTCTGCCTGAAGGAAGAATGGATAGTCACACTGCACTCCCCTCTACACAATAATAAAATAAGGCCATGAAGCACAGAAGCCTGAGCCTGTGAAAAACACTGAAAGGACTGCTTAGAACAATAGAACCAAGTGATTGGGAGGCACATCAGTGCCCTCACCCTTTATGAGGGAAGGTGGCCTGCTTTCCCACGAAGCATGCAAAACCAGTTGTGTTATGCAACAGCTCTGCTGAAAAATAAAGCCCAAACAACAGCAGCAACCACAACAAAAACTCTGCCTAAATAATTTCTTTTAGAAGAACTGGGTGAAAAGGGAATTTAAATTAAAGCTCTGAAATAAAATGACCTTTGCCAGCCAGAATTCTGAGCTATGTATACATAGCTAGAGATACACTTAAAGTTTCTATGTAGCCAGAAAGGAAGGGTCTGATGAGGCTTATATTCATTCCGAGGAATACTGAGTGGCACTCCATGGAGTAGATGGAGGTATATAGTCGGGACGGTGTTATCTAGAGGTTTTCTTGAAGAAACTGAGGTGACTGCCACCCACACCCAACTCTGAGAGCCATCCTTACAGCATTTGTCTCCTTTCTCTTTCCAACTGCTTTGAATTCCCACCCCATCCCCCAGCCCCCCCGAGAGCACCTTTGCTCCTTGGACAGTATCCTTTGCTCTGTGGATAGTCGCCCCATTTGTTTTAGTAAACATTCTCCTGATTGAAGACTTATATTCCCTCTCAAAGTATTTGATTTTCTTGCTGTATGATTAGAGCATGTCAGATTTGTAACTTAAAACCTGCTCAATATTTATCAGAAAACAGTCTGTGCAGAGCACAGAGGATTTTCAAGGAAGTACAAGTATTCTATAAAATACTGCAATGAAGGATACATGTCATTCTAAATTTAACCAAATCCATAGAATATGCAACATCAAGAGTTGCATATTCTCTAAGTGATAGCTACATGTGGATGTAGGTTCACTGAGTGTAACAAATATGCCCCTCTGCTGGGGGAGGCTGACCTAGGGGAGGCTGACCTAGGGGAGGCTGTGTGAGGACAAAGGATTTTAGGAAATAGCTGCACCTTCTACTTGATTTTTCTGTTAACTTAAGACTGCTCTACAAATAAAGTCTATATTTAAGAAAGAAAGAAAAAAAGGAAGGAAGGATGGAAGGAAGGAAGGAAGGAAGGAAGGAAGGAAGGAAGGAAGGAAGGAAGGAAGGAAAGAAGGAAGGAAGAAAGAAAGAAAAAAGAAAGAAAGAAAGAAAGAAAGAAAGAAAGAAAGAAAGAAAGAAAGAACAAAAGAAAGAAAGAAAGAAAGAAAGAAAGAAAGAAAGAAAGAAAGAAAGAAAGAAAGAAAGAAAGGGCTATGTGTCTTTATCCATTTATTTATAACCAATTAGGGTGTACACCTGAAAGTCTGAGCAAACATACTTGATGTACAAGTTCAAATCAACCCATGCTCCAAATGGAACTACAAGTTCGGACCAACTGGATCTGCTGCATATTGCAGTACACCAGGATCCCTTATATGTAAGCCAAGTCAAAAGGTTACTGTCCTGAGGAATAGCACCTGCACAGAGAGGTCCCATGGTGTCAACTCCATCTCTGGATATGCTGCTTAATCTGAGTTGTTGGTTGTAATGATGATAGGAAGAGAGATGAGCCAATGCAGGCTTGGAATGACATTGCCATCTGAAGAGGCGTGAACCTACAAGGTGAATCTCTCAGGTTGATCCAAGTGATCATATCTAATCATTGTGAAAAATTAGTCTTTCCCACTGAGCTTGATATTTGGCCTCTTCTCCACTCCCCATGATGTCAACTTGTTTTATGACGTTAATAAGTTAAGAATTCAATAAGCCAAACAATTCTCTGTCTTCAATAAATTATTTAATACACCAAAATGAAAAAAAGCTAGCAATAAGAGCATGGGAACATACAATATATAAATAGAATTGTGTTATATAATCAACTCAGTACTCTAGTTTGCTTTTATATATGTATATATGTATGTGTGTGTATATAGTTTAAATCAAGTTTAAATTAGTAAATTTAAAAAAAAGTTCTTCTGGACTAAGTACAGATAAGAGGCAAAATTATTTTGAAAAAGAATAATAATACTGGTGAACAAAGATCAAATTATACTGTTCTTGTATGCCTGTACAAACATGTAACAATATACCCCACCACCATGTATAATTAAAATGCACCAATTAAAAAATTAAAGGAAGAATATTAAAAGATATTCTAAAATTATAATAATAAAAACAGTGTGTTACTGGATTTGTGAAAAGAGAAAGAAAACAGGTTTCCTGTCAACATTTTAGCATTTTTTCTTTCAAAACTTATGGATGCTCTAAGATCAGTCATAGGGGTTCAAAAACCAGCTTAAGCACATGAAAGAGACCCAAAGAAATAACACAAAATACAGAAAAACATAAGAAAAACAAAGATAATATGGATATTAGAGGAAAATACAAAAACAGCTATAATTAACATCCTCTGAGACATAGGAGAAGATACTGAATCTATGAAATAATAAACTGCTAGAAGAACAAACATCCTAAGAAGAAAGTACTGTTGGAGACTGAAATATGTTAGCTGAAATTTATTAAAAAATCAGAAAAAGTGGAGAAAAAAATAAACTGCTTAGAAGAAATTAAATTCAGGAAGAAGGTTAAGACATGGGGGGAAAAGGTAGAAAAATCTGGAAGCTCAGTACCCACGTGATAGTACTCTCAAAGAGAAAAGAAATGTTGAAGAGAAAATATTTCCAGACTGAGGATAGCGATGCATCACATAGTATGCAAAATTTTAGTAATAAGAACACCATCACACAAGGGTCTATGTTCAATGATGTTATTGATCCATAAAGATAAATAGAAAAATCCTAAATGTTTCCAGAAAGAATAATGGATGGCATAATAAGATCAGGAATTAGAGTAACATGGTCCTCTTAAAAGGAAATCGGGAAGCTGGAAAACCATAAAAAAAAAAATATTTAAAAGAAAAGAAAAACCAGATTTCACGCATATAATTCTATATTCCAAAAGAGCTATGATGGTAAAATAAAGGCATTTCCCGTCACCTGGAAGGCCACCCTTCCCAAATACAAGCTTTCAAGCACAGGCATGCATGCATGCATGCACACACACACCACACCCAAATCATAAACATCCTTTATGGGATGTATTTCATTAAATCAAATAAATAAGTCAAAACAAAAGGAGCATATGCAATATAGGAAAGAAGGGATTCAAAGCAAGAGGAAAACATAAGATGACAGTGAGGTTCAGCACATCCATAAAACAAAGGTCCAGGCTGGAACTGGGGAACCCACCTTCTGCCTAACATGCAGGAATATGACAGGCATGAGACAACTCCAGCTCAGAATAACTAGAGTTTATGAAGGAAAAACTGATTTAAATACATCAGAGAACTGCAAATACAGAGACCAGGACTTGGGGAACCAATGTTCCAAAAAGAAGGGAATCACTGTGAGAGGAACCCAGATATTCTGCACATATGCAGGTAGTTGATTCTAGGTGGGAGACTGCAAGGTCTGCCTGAGACGGGGGCTAGATGACAGAGAACCAGTTTAGACTTTGGCAATTTTACAAAGATATGAAGACAAATGTTGAAAGTCAAGGCTGTCAAAGTATTCAGGACTTCAGTGGTCAGATCCCATAAATATAAGAAGGTTGAGAAAAGAGAGCTCCAGCTTGATCCCAGATTCACTATTAAGGTTATTATTCAGCTATTCATAAATTGCTTTAGTCAGTAGACTAAGGAGCCAAATAGAAAATAGCTTAAAGGAAGAATGGAGATTTCAGTAGTCACTCTGTTATGGTGAGACTAAAATCATATTCAGATATTGAGGAGCCAGGCTAGAGAGTATCTGCCACCATTTATAAAAGGTTCTCCAGAGAAACAGAAATATGTATATGAACAGATTTTTTGCAGAAATTTACTCATGTGATCAAGGAGCCATGTAGCTCCCATGCTCTGCTCTATGTAAGTTGGAGAACCAGGGAATGCCAATGTTATGCTACCTGTCTGGGTCTGAAGGCCTGAAAACCAGTCATCAAGTCCTAGATTTAGGGCATGAGAGAACTGGTGTCCTAGCTGTCACCCGCAGTAAGATTGAATTCACCCTTATCTGGCCTTTTGTTGTATTCAGCCCTCCAATGGATTGGATGGACCATCTGTTTAATCAGTTTACTGATTCAAATTTTAATCTTATCCAGAAACACCCTCACAGATACACCCAGAATAATGTTTAACCAAATACCTGGGTACTCTGTGTTCCACTCAAGTTGACACATAAAATTAACCAATACAAGCTTTTCCCACAGACCTTCCTAGAAAGCAAGGGAATTGTATGTCCATTGTAAGATCAATGAGGTAAATCCCCACTGAGGTGCACGGGCCATTGTCCTAATGCGAAGCACCCTCCTGTGGAAGACTGATACTGAGGGGGACCAGCACAATGTGCTGCACAACCTTGGTCTGCAGATGCTCTCAAAAGCTCAAGATGAGGCAGGGGAGTAGTGAGAAGTCAGAGAGGCACATGGGGCTTTCACAGATTGCACCGTTTTTTGTTGTTGTTTTTGTTTTGTTTTGTTTTGTTTATGGTACTGGAGATTGAACTCTGGGGCACTGGACCACTGAGTCACATTCCCAGCCCTATTTTGTATTTTATTTAGAGACAGGGTCTCTCTGAGTTCTTAGTGCATTGCTTTTGCTGAGGCTGGCTTTGAACTCCTGATCTTCCTGCCTCAGCCTCCCAAGCTTCTGGGATTACAGGTGTGCACCAACCTGCCCCACTCACTGTGTTGGTTTCTGAAGAAGGAGGGCAGATAGACAAAACTTGATCTCCTAAAGACCAGAAAAAATGGAGTGGAGGGAATGGAAAGCAGAGAAAACTCAAAAATCTGAAGTGATGACATCCAAAAGTAAAAGAGAAAACACCCATGAAATGAGAAGCTGGGAGCCCAGTTATAAAGCATAATCAGATCTCCAAAGTCTTACAGGTACCTAGATTTCAAGCCCTGTGGGGGGAAATAGCCTTTTTCTTCCCCCAAGTCATGAGGAATCACTAATGCACTGCATCTAACTAAGATTGTAAGAAAACCAGATCCAGATGAACTAAAGTGGGTGTAACCTTCTACACTTGTGGCCTCAGAGAAAAAGAGAGGTGTCTTTCATTGAGGGCAAATACTATTCATTTCCATCTCCATTATTCTGCTATACAAAAGGTTTTACAGTATGATCAATACTTAAGAAACCCATGAGGAAGCTGGGCTCAGTGGCTGGAATCCCTGCAGGGCAGGAGGCTGAGGCAGGAGGATCACAAGATTGAAGCCAAACTCAACAACTTATCAAGCCCCTATGCAGCTGTATCAAAAAAAAAAAATACAAAATAAAAAGGGTTGGGGATGTGGCTCAGAGGTTAAGCACCCCTGGGTTCAATCCTGGTACTTAAGAAAACAAAACAAAACAAAAAATAGGAGGAGGAAGAGGAGGAGGAGGAAGAGGAAGAGGAGGAGGAAGAGGAAGAGGAGGAAGAGGAAGAGGAGGAGGAGGAAGAGGAGGAGGAGGAGGAGGAGGAGGAGGAAGAGGAGGAAAAGAAAAAGGAAAGAAAACCCCATGAAGAAACTTAGTCATAAGACTCTGGTCATTACAATCAAACTTACAAGTTGGAACAGTTTGGAAACAGCCTTTGAAATAGTGATGTTAAATAAGTGAAAGGATTCAGTATAAAAAGTGAATAACTATTTAAACAGATGAGGCATCTTTAGCATAAAAGTCGAAACTACAAAACAAACCAAACTGAAATTCTAGAAATAACAAAATCCAGATGTGATATTGTAAATTCATTTCATAAGTAACTGAAGTCTAGCCAGATCAGAGGGTACATAACAGGACATGTAAAATAAAATATCAGTCAACTTGAAGACAGGCTGCTAGAAATTATACAAAAGGGTGAAACTGATGGAAAAGAGCATCTCAGATGTGTGGGACAATATCAAGCAGTCAAATATACATGTACCTGGAGCTTCAGAAATAGAACAGGACAGAAGACATATCTACAGAGGAAACAGCACTGAATTTTTACAAAACTGATGAGAAACAATCTTCAGAACCAAGAATGGTAAGTCCTCTGATAATATTCATCTGATTTATAGCCTGACACCATAGCAGTTGGTTCAACACTTAGCTTCATTCCAACAAGCTGACAACCAGAATCAGGAATCACTGTCTCCTTCCTCCCTCTGATCGCTCAATACTGCTTAAAATGTTATGAACCCAACTGGAAACACAAACATGAGAGTCTTTGATGTTTCCCACATCAATCAGCTTCTGAGAGCAAAAGGGAAGGTGAAAAGGAATGGAGAGGGGCCGACCTAAGAGGCAAATGGCAGGTAGAAATACATAGAAAACTCAACAAATAAAAATGAGGCCTAATTATCAATTGAGGGGCTTACATAAGAAGGAAAGTCATAAGTAATTCTTTACCAGACACCATGACTGTGAATAATGACATTACATCAACACTAAATATTGAGGTAACTTAAGAATTGGAATGGGTGTGCTTGGTAGGGTGGAGGTAGTAGTCTAAAAACACTAGATTCTCACTTTGCATTTTGGGAATTCAATAGATTCTCTCAGAAACTAAATGAAAATAAATAAATAGGCAAGGATGTTATTCAGAAAAATGAGGATTGAAAAGCAGAAAGAACATCGAGTTTATCGTATACTGTTGAATGAAGGAATGAAGGAAATCAGTTTGTGACTTTACCAAAATCAAGCAGCCTAGTTCAAAAGACAGATCAAGATACTCTGCATCCTACATTTATTCAGAAATATAATGGCAAGTATGATGACAACTATTAAGTTTTCTCATTTGTGTGATAAATAAATAGCTAAACAATATGGAAAAAAGAAAAGGATCATTGAAAACGCATGAATATGAAAATAAAACTTAAGAATTATAAGGGCTTCATCAGTATGACTGATTAAAAGAAATATTTGCTATATCATCTATAAAGGTCTATCATCTGTATAAAAAGGCTTGTATAGAAATTCAGATAATTTCAGAATAAAAACATATAAAAAATAAACATTGGCAAAACTGCACATTAATTAGAATAAAAAGGAATGCTATGTAATGAAAAAAGAAACAAGTAAGTAAAACTAAATAATAATCATAACCTGCTGTGTGTACCAAAATATACCCCTCTCTCTATCTATCTCTCTGTATGTATATGTATGTATTAAAACACACACACACACACACACACACACACACACACACACACACACACACATATATATATATATGTAGGAGATATTTTTCCACCCACAAAGTGCAAGATATAATAGAACTCATATTTTAATTGACCACAGTGACAACAAAAGCTTTAATAATATTATCCAGTCATTTAAAACGATGTCATGTAACTTTATTTATTGGCATAGAACTATGTTCAAGATCTATGGTAACATAAAACAAGCAAGATTATAGAATAAGTTATATTCACTTTTAAGAATCAAAACCAATAAATATATATAACGGGTAATATGAGAAATTGTTGCATAAGAATTAAAGGAAAGTAGAAGAGCATACTGTCCAGTGTCTCTATCAGTCCTATCATGTTAGAAAGACAAACATCACAGACTGACAAGACTGTTAGTATTTGCAAGATTTTTTTGTCACTTTAGTTATATACAATTAGGTTATATGCAATTAGGTTTCTTGGTCTGGAGAACTAACAACTGTTTTCAGAGATTTATTCCTTGAGGCAGTCAGAAAATCTGGGTATTTTTTTTTTAATCTCCGGGAATTGAGGGTAATATTTTCAAGATCTACTAGCAAACTCTTTGGGATGTTTGCTCCTGTGTGTTTCTGTACAGGTATTTGCATGATAGGATTGCAGAGCAGAGTTTGGCTGCAGGGTAATTGATGACTCTAAGTTTAGATTCCCATTTACTTTGTTCATTGGCTAAATACTCCATATTGAACAAATCTGTTCCTCGAAAGCAGGAATGAGAGTTCATACATTCTTGGGTTCTGTAGAAAATGCATTATGGTATTAATAGGGTGCCGCAATCTGGCTGGGCACAATTCAGGAGCCACTTGTCAAAAGAAACTAACTTTATTTTTAGAACTACAAACACCAAGCAAAACAGCTCCAAAGGAAAATACCCTCAGAGCCCAACTGCCACCACCGGCTTCCACAGGCCTCTCCCCTCACCAACCACCCCACCTCCCACAATCCTCCTGCTCTTGAGGCCGATTGGCTGGGTCACGTGGGCGGAGCCAAAGAAGTCCCCCAATGAGCAGTTCCGTAGTCTGAAGGGCAGGGAAACAGCCCAATGAACATCACCACAGAGGAGCCAATCAGCTAGATGTTGCTGGGGCCACTGTGAGCCAATCATCAGCCGGCAGCTGGAAGTTTGCTGGGGCCCCTTTGGCTGTGGCTCTCAACATCTCCCCCTCTCTGTTTAAACAACAAGCATGTGGCTTAGGGACCGTGCCTGCCTTAGGTTGTCCAATACTACATATGGTCCTTACCCATCTTCGGATGAGCTGACCTCAGGGCGTCAGCCTCCTGTCTTAGGTTGGTACCATTGCAATTGGATCTTACCCGTCATTGACTACCGGTCCAGTATACAGCCACACCTGTGGAGAGGTACCAGCGGGGGGGGGGGTGAGGTTCTTAGCCTCACCTCTGTTGGCCCCCAAATAGCTGAACGATCATGACAAGCAGAAGGGAGGAAGATATACCAAGCCAATTGACAGCTCTTGTTGGAAAAATTGTACCACCGATGACATCATCAGCAAAAATACTCCAACACTACCACAAGTCGCTGCACCAACAGATAGTTCACAATGCATACAAGTGAGTTTACAATGCATACAAGTGACACATAGTTTAGGCAAGTTCTGTAAGCGGTTCAGTGATGGCTATTGCAGAAACTGTAGATTAGTTTTATCTTTGTCTTCACTGGCACAGGGATGAAGATAGGAATTCTGGCAATAATGGCTAAAGAAAAAATTATATAACATTCTAGAAGGTACTAAAAGAAAACAATTTTCTTTACAATTTACATTGTCTTCACTGGCACTGGGATGAAGATAGAAATTCTGGCAATAATGGCTAAAGAAAACATTGTGTAACATTCCAGAAGGCACTAAAAGAAAAAAATTTTCTTAACAATTTACATTATCTTCACCGGTACTGGGATGAAGATAGGATTTTGGCAATAATGGTTAATATTAATAATTGTGTAACATTCAAGAAGGCACTAAAAGAAAACAATTTTCTTAACAATTTGCATTATCTTGAAAAGAATTATTAAATATAATGAAAAGGATAGGTGAAAGTAAATAAACAGATCTGTTAACCTTCTTTTTTGTTTACATATTAAAATAATTCTTAACAGTTATTTACCCAATTTAAATTAAACCATTTAAATCACGTGAATAAAAAAAAAATTGGATCCATTTTTTTTTATGAGCGCTCATCATATATGATATATGGACATATGTACATTCAAACATATAACACAAAACACAAGTGTGCACACATAATATAATACATACAACACATAACATAATAGTAAAGGCCTTATAACTTTTTACAGGTGAAATCTCCATTGCAATGTTTAACAACTCTATAGTAAAAAAAAAAAAAAATAGAACTGATCAGCAAAACATTAACCTAGGTCTGTATGAGCTCAAAAAACAAAATAGAACTTCATGATATGGGAAAGGGCAATAATAAAACAGATATTGAAAAAAGCATCCTGGTTCTGTCGCAGATGTAAGGATAGCCAAATTGGAGTTTTGGATATCAGCTGTTATGGATTTGAGCCAAATCATCTTCTTTTTGGTCTGTAGAATTCGCTTTAGTTAATCTCTCTGGAATCCAAATCGGCTGCTGTTCTCCCTGTGGAAACACACAAACAGACCCCCGACTCCAGACAATCACTGGGTCAGGATTTTAGTTAATCTCTCTGGAATCCAAATCGGAAGCTGTTCTTCCTGTGGAAACATACAAACAGGCCCCCGACTCCAGACAATCACTGGGTCAGGACCTTGGTTAATCTCTCTGGAATCCAAATCGGCTGCTGTTCTTCCTGTGGAAACACACAAACAGACCCCAGACTCCAGACAATTACTGGGTCAGGACCTTTCCATTGTCCTGTTAGAATATCTTTCCAAAGTACCTTGGGCTTATGTACATTTTTTGGACACATATGCCTTTCTGCAGCACTAAGCCCTGATGAATCCAAATTTAAAAAGTTTAGAGTAAAAAGGGTTATGTTAATTTTATCTTTGGGGAATATATACCCCTTCCCAATTCCGTCTTTTTGCTTTAATAAGTACATTTTAATAGTTTGATGAGCTCTTTCAACTATACCTTGTCCCTGTGGATTGTATGGGATTCCTGTTATATGAGTAATGCCAAATGATGAGCAAAATTGTTTAAAAGAAGTAGACGTATAACCAGGGGCATTATCTGTTTTTAACTGTTTTGGAATGCCCACAGTGGCAAAATTTTGTAAGCAATGAGCTATAACATCTTTAGTTTTTTCTCCAGCATGAAGGGAGCACATCAAAAATCTAGAAGAAGTATCAACTGTAACATGCAAATATTTTAATTTTCCAAATTCTGGCAAGTGTGTGACGTCCATCTGCCAAATATGGTTATGTATCAATCCTCTATGATTGATTCCAAGATTAACTTGTGGTAAAAAGGTCACACAATTTTGACATTGTTTTATTATTTGTCTAGCTTGTTCCTTAGTTATTTTAAAACGCTTTTGTAAAGTATTAGCATTGACATGGAACCTTTTATGAAAATTTATAGCTTCTTTTTTTTTTTTTACACACTCACGTTTTTATTTTTTTTTTTTATTGGTCGTTCATAACATTACATAGTTCTTAATACATCATATTACACGGTTTGATTCAAGTGGATTATGAACTCCCGCTTTTACCCCGTATACAAATTGCTGTATCACATCAGTTTCCCTTCCATTGATTGACATATTGCCTTTCTAGTGTCTGATGTATTCTGCTGTCTGTCCTATTCTCTACTATCCCCCCTCCCCTCCCCTCCCCTTTTCTCTCTCTACGCCTTCTACTGTAAATCATTTCTTCCATTTGTATTATCTTGTCTTACCCCTCCTTTCCTCTTATATGACATTTTGTATAACCCTGAGGATCTCCTTCCATTTCCATGCAATTTCCCTTCTCACTCCCTTTCCCTCCCACCTCTCATCCCTGTTTAATGTAAATATTCTTCTCAAGCTCTTTGTCCCTACCCTGTCCTTGTTTCCTCCCCTTATATCAAAGGAGTCATTTGGTATTTGTTTTTTAAAGATTGACTAGCTTCACTTAGCATAATCTGCTCTAATGCCATCCATTTCCCTCCAAATTCTATGATTTTGTCATTTTTTAATGCAGAGTAATACTCCATAGTGTATAAATGCCACATTTTTTTTTATCCATTCATCTATTGAAGGGCATCTAGGCTGGTTCCACAGTCTTGCTATCGTGAATTGAGCTGCTATGAACATCGATGTAGCAGTGTCCCTGTAGCATGCTCTTGTTAGGGCTTTAGGGAATACACCGAGAAGGGGAATAGCTGGGTCAAATGGTGGTTCCATTCCCAGCTTTCTGAGAAATCTCCATACTGCTTTCCAAATTGGCTGCACCAATTTGCAGTCCCACCAGCAATGAACAAGAGTGCCCTTTTCCCCGCATCCTCTCCAGCACTTATTGTTGTTTGACTTCCTAATGGCTGCCAGTCTTACTGGAGTGAGATGGTATCTTAGGGTAGTTTTGATTTGCATTTCTCTGACTGCTAGAGATGGTGAGCATTTTTTCATGTACTTGTTGATTGATTGCATGTCCTCCTCTGAGAAGTGTCTGTTCAGGTCCTTGGCCCATTTATTGATTGGGTTATTTGTAATATTATTGTCTAATTTTTTGAGTTCTTTGTATATTCTGGTAATTAGGGCTCTATCTGAAGTGTGTGGAGTAAAGATTTGTTCCCAGGATGTAGGCTCCCTATTTATCTCTCTTATTGTTTCTTTTGCTGAGAAAAAACTTTTTAGTTTGAGTAAGTCCCATTTGTTGATTCTATTTGTTAACTCTAGCTCTATGGGTGTCCTATTGAGGAATTTGGAGCCCGATCCCACAGCGTGTAGATCATAACCAACTTTTTCTTCTATCAGATTCCGTGTCTCTGATTTAATATCAAGCTCCTTGATCCATTTTGAGTTAACTTTTGTGCACAGCGAGAGATAGGGATTCAGATTCATTTTGGTGCAAATGGATTTCCAGTTTTCCCAGCACCATTTGTTGAAGATGCTATCTTTCCTCCATTGCATGCTTTTAGCCCCTTTATCAAATATAAGATAGTTGTAGTTTTGTGGATTGGTTACTGTGTCCTCTATTGTGTACCATTGGTCCACCCGCCTGTTTTGATACCAGTACCATGCTGTTTTTGTTACTATTGCTCTGTAATATAGTTTGAAGTCTGGTATCGCTATACCGCCTGATTCACACTTCCTGCTTAGTATTGTTTTTGCTATTCTGGGTCTTTTATTATTCCATATGAATTTCATGATTCTTTTATCGAATTCTACAAGATATGCTGTTGGGATTTTGATTGGCATTGCATTGAACTTATAGAGAACTTTTGGTAATATCGCCATTTTGATGATGTTAGTTCTGCCTATCCATGAGCAGGGTATATTTTTCCATCTTCTAAGGTCTTCTTCTATGTCTTTCTTTAGGGTTCTGTAATTTTCATTGTATAAATCTTTCACCTCTTTTATTAGGTTGATTCCCAAGTATTTTATTTTTGGGGGGGATATTGTGAATGGAGTAGTTGTCCTCATTTCCGTTTCAGAGGATTTGTCGCTGATATACAGGAATGCCTTTGATTTATGCGTGTTGATCTTATATCCTGCCACTTTGCTGAATTCATTTATTAGCTCTAATAGCTTCTTTGTAGACCCTTTTGGGTCTGCTAGGTATAGAATCATATCATCTGCAAATAGTGATAATTTAAGTTCTTCTTTTCCTATTTGTATGCCTTTAATTTCTTTTGTCTGTCTAATTGCTCTGGCCAGTGTTTCGAGGACTATGTTGAACAGAAGTGGTGAGAGAGGGCATCCCTGTCTTGTACCAGATCTTATAGGGAATTCCTTTAATTTTTCTCCATTCAGAATGATGCTGGCCTGTGGCTTATCATAGATTGCTTTTACAATGTTGAGATATGATCCTGTTATCCCTAATTTTTCTAGCGTTTTGAACATAAAGGGATGCTGTACTTTGTCGAATGCTTTTTCTGCATCTATTGAGATGATCATATTGTTCTTATTTTTAAGTCTATTGATGTGGTGAATAACATTTATTGATTTCCGTATATTAAACCAGCCTTGCATCCCAGGGATGAATCCTACTTGATCATGATGTATAATTTTTTTGATATGTATTTGAATCCAATTCGCCAGAATTTTATTGAGGATTTTTGTGTCAAGGTTCATCAGAGATATTGGTCTGTAGTTTTCCTTCTTTGAAGTGTCTTTGTCTGGTTTCGGAATCAGGGTGATGTTGGCCTTGTAGAATGAATTTGGAAGTTCTCCCTCTTTTTCTATTTCCTGAAATAGCTTGAAAAGTATTGGTGTTAGTTCCTCTTTAAAGGTTTTGTAAAACCCTGCTGTATACCCATCCGGTCCTGGGCTTTTCTTAGTTGGTAGTCTTTTGATGGTTTCTTCTATTTCCTCTATTGTTATTGGTCTGTTTAGGTTGTCTATATCCTCCTGGCTCAATCTGGGCAGATCATAGGACTCAAGGAATTTATCTATGCCTTCACTATCTTCTATTTTATTGGAGTATAAGGATTCAAAGTAATTTCTGATTATCTTCTGTATTTCTGCAGTGTCTGTTGTGATATTGCCTTTTTCATCCCGTATGCTAGTAATTTGGGTTCTCTCTCTTCTTCTCTTCGTTAGCATGGCTAAGGGTCTGTCAATTTTATTTATTTTTTCAAAGAACAAGCTTTTAGTTTTGTCAATTTTTTCAATTGTTTCTTTTGTTTCAATTTCATTAATTTCAGCTCTGATTTTAATTATTTCTTGCCTTCTACTTCTTTTGCTGTTGTTTTGATCTTCTTTTTCTAGGATTTTTAGATGAAGTATGAGATCATTTATTTGTTGGTTTTTTCTTTTTTTGAGGAATGAACTCCAAGCAATGAATTTTCCTCTTAGAACTGCTTTCAATGTGTCCCATAGATTCCGATATGTTGTGTCTGTGTTTTCATTTAACTCTAGGAATTTTTTAATTTCCTCCTTGATGTCTTCTAAAACCCATTGATCACTCAGCAACCTATTGTTCATTCTCCAGGTGATGCTTGCTTTTTCCTTTCTTCTTTTATCATTGATTTTCAGTTTCATTCCATTATGATCAGATAAGATGCATGGTATTATCTCTACCCCTTTGTATTGTCTAAGAGTTGCCCTGTGACATAGTATATGGTCTATTTTTGAGAAGGTTCCATGTGCTGCTGAGAAAAAAGTGTAGCTACTTGATGTTGGGTGGTATAGTCTATATATGTCAATTAAGTCTAGGTTGTTAATTTTGTTATTGAGTTCTATAGTTTCCTTATTTAAATTTGTTTGGAAGATCTGTCCAGTGGTGAGAGAGGTGTGTTGAAGTCTCCCATGATTATTGTATGGTGGTCTATTAGACTCTTGAACTTGAGAAGAGTTTGCTTGATGAACACAGCTGCACCATTATTTGGGGCATATATATTTATGATTGTTATGTCTTGTTGGTGTATGGTTCCCTTGAGCAGTATGAAGTGTCCTTCTATATCCCTTTTGATTAGCTTTGGCTTGAAATCTATTTTATTAGATATGAGTATGGACACTCCTGCTTGTTTCCGCGGTCCATATGAGTGATATGATTTTTCCCAACCTTTCACCTTCAGTCTATGTATATCTTTTCCTATCAAATGCGTCTCCTGTAGACAGCATATTGTTGGGTCTTGTTTTTTGATCCATTCTACTAGCCTGTGTCTCTTAATTGGTGAGTTTAAGCCATTAACATTTAGGGTTATTATTGAGATATGGTTTGTTCTTCTATCCATATTTGTTTATTGATGTTACTAAACCTGATTGGTTATCCTCTTTGACTACTTTCCCCCCTTTACTGTCCTACCTCCCATTGTTGGTTTTCAATGTTATTTTCCATTTCCTCTTCCTGCATGTTTTGCCAAGGATTTTTTGAAGAGATGGTTTTCTAGCTGCAAATTCTTTTAACTTTTGTTTATCATTGAAGGTTTTAATTTCATCTTCTATCCTGAAGCTTAATTTCGCCGGATACACGATTCTTGGTTGGAGCCCATTGTCTTTCAGTGTTTGGAATATGTTATTCCAGGATCTTCTAGCTTTCAGAGTCTGTGTTGAGAGATCAGCTGTTATCCTGATTGGTTTACCCCTGAATGTAATCTGCTTTCTTTCTCTTGCAGCTTTCAAAATTCTCTCCTTATTCTGTATCTTGGACATCTTCATTATAATGTGTCTAGGTGTGGATCTCTTATGATTTTGCACATTTGGCGTCCTGTAGGCTTCTAGGATTTGGGATTCTGTCTCATTCTTCAATTCTGGGGAGTTTTCTCATATTATTTCACTGAATAGACTGTTTATTTCTTTGGTATGGAGCTCTGTGCCTTCTTGTATCCCAATGACTCTTAAATTTGGTCTTTTGATATTGTCCCATATTTCTTGGATGTTCTGCTCATGGTTTCTTAGCAGACTTGCTGAGTTGTCTATGTTCTTTTCCAGTTGAAATACTTTGTCTTCATTGTCTGATGTCCTCTCTTCTAAGTGATCTACTCTGCTGGTAGTATTCTCAATTGAGTTTTTAAGTTGGTTTATTGTTTCCTGCATTTCTAGGATTTCTATTTGTTTGTTTTTTATTACCTCTATCTCCCTGTGAAATTGATCTTTTACTTCCTGGATTTGTTTGTCAATGTGATCTTTCATTGTCTGATTTTGCTGTCTCATGTCTTCCTTGAGACTCCAGATCATCTGAAGCATATATATCCTGAACTCTTTATCTGATATTCCATCTGTTGCAGCTATTACCTCTTCTAAAGTTGAGTTGACCTGCATTGCTTGTGGTCCTTTCTTTCCTTGTCTTTTCATACTGCTGGCGTTTCTTTCTGCTTGGTGCCACTGTTGTTTTTGAAATTTACCCCCTATTTATTTATGTTGCTCTTGTATAGTTGGGAAGTCTCCCTTGCTGGGCGGGTATTGGCTGTGCTCCTCCTCTAATTATGGTGGTCTGTCTACCCCGGTGATCGGTCGCAGGTCTGCCCCCGCTGCGGGCACTGGTGGTGGCTTTGCTCTGCCCCCACTCCAATTGTGGTAACGTAACTACCGCGCCCTGGGATCGTTGGTCCTGATCTGGATGTGGGTGGCGGCTCAGCTGGGCCCCCACTCCAATTGGTGTGACGAGTCTACCGCGCTGGCAGACCTCTAGGCCGGTGGGTCGCAGTTCTGCACAGCCCCCACTCCCAATGGGGGTACCTGACTACCTCTCCAACGGGTCGCTGAGCCCCCTCCGGACCCAGGCGGCGACCCTGCTCTACCCCCACTCCAACCAGTGTGACGCGACTGCCTCGGTGTTACGTGTCCACCACGCTGGCAAGCTACCTGGCCTGTCATGCCAGTTGGCGGCAGGTCTGCCTGCCCTGCTTGCTCGGATGGCAGCTCCGCACAGCCCCTACTCCAAATGAGGTTACTTGGCTACTGCGCCGCGGAATCGCTGGTCCTATTCTAGGCGTGGGCGGCTGCTCTCTTCAGCCCCAGCTGCGTTTGGGATGTCATGGTACCACGCCGGCGGGTCACTTGGCCTGCTCTGGGCGCAGGAGGAATCTCCCCTCTGCCCCTACAACACCCCACCGGACCCTGATTGAGAAGCAGTCACCGCCGGTTCCCTAGCCTTGGGCCAAAGCAGCTTAGGTAGCCGGAACCCCGCCTCTCCGATCTGATACACTCTCCACTGGGAGCTGGCTCCAGGGAGCGACCCCCACGGGTTCCCCAGCCCCAGGCCAAAACTGTTCCAGGAGTTAGAACCCAGTCAACCCAAGCTCAGCGCACGCTCCACTTGGAGCTGGCCTCCGCCGGCAGTCTCCGCAGTTTCCTCAGACCTGGGCCAGGTTAGCCCCGGGAACCCGAATCCAGCTGCTCAGTGCCCGGCGCACGCCTTGCCAGGCCCGAGCCTCTAGGAATATTCTCCACAAGAGCCCCCGCCCCGAGCCTGAGCAAGAAATCTGTCTGCTAGACGCAGGCAAATACCAACCTGATATCACCTGATCGTAGTTGAATGGGCTGAGATCAGTAGAACACGGGGATGATTACATCATCTCTCCGAAATGGCGGCTGCTGTTCTCCACTGTGGTCCGACCGGTGTCTGGAGCCAAACTGGGCCGCTTCTCTCCTCTGTTTCAAAGCCGGAACTCAGCACTAAAGGCTCCGATGTACCACTGGCGGGAGCCCCCCTGGATCCGTATCGCTGTTCCCCCGCTCCGGCACCCTGCCGCTCCCCGGCGCGCGCCACAGACTCCAGCCTCCGGGCGATCGCCTGTCAGGCTATGCGACCCTCCGTGCGGGGAAATGGAGCTCTCAGAGACAAACTTCGCACGATGGAAATCTGTCCACTAGATTCTGGAGCACCTCAATTTCACTGGAACTTCCCAAAGATATCCTTCAGCCGTTTTGCATCGTCTTTCTCCCACTTAGTGACGCGGCGCCCTGGGGTGATGCAGTCCCTTCGCCGCCATCTTCTTTTATCTCCATAGCTTCTTCTAGTATAGAGAAAATATGTACGTCATGTGTAGTTTTATCTGCTAAATCATTGCCCAAACTAAGGGCTCCAGGCAATCCTGTATGTGCCCTGATATGTCCTATAAAGAATGGATCTTTTCTGTCCCAGATTAAACTTTGTATAGTGGAAAACAAAGAGAAAACAGTAGAAGAAGGGGAAATCCTACCAGCATCTTCAAGGGATACTATAGCATTAACTATATACTGACTATCAGAAAATAAATTAAATACAGAATCTTTAAACATCACAAAAGTTTGTAATACTGCATTAAGCTCTACCTTTTGAGCTGATTGTTTGGGTACTAAAAATGTAAAAGTTTGATCAGGTGCAACTATTGCTGCTGTACCATTATTTGACCCATCAGTGAATATATTTGGAGCATTCAAGATAGGTGTTTTTCTTGTCATTTTTGGGAAAATTACAGGATGCAATGACCAAAAAGACAATAAAGGATTAGATGGTAAGTGGTTATCAAATGAAACATTAGATTTGCACATGATTATTGCCCAAGTATTTAACTCATTAGCTAATTCATCAATTTGATTCATAGTATATGGAGTAATAATTTTATTAGGAGAAATTCCAAACACTGCCTTTGCTGTTTTTATTCCTTTGAGTATTAATTGTCCTACAGCCTTGGGATACCTAGTAAGAATAGTGTTAGGAGAATAAGATAAATGTATCCATAATAATGGACCTTCTTGCCAAAATACTCCTGTAGGAATATTTTTTGTTGATAGTACAATAAATAATAAAGGCAAACATATCAATTCTATCCAAATGCATATTTTCCATATATGTTTCAATGATTTTTAATGCCTTTCTTGCTTCAGGCGTCAACATTCGGGGTGAATTTGGATCTGATGGACCTTTTAGGATATCAAATAAAGGTCCCAATTCTCCTGTTGTAATACCTAGATAAGGCCTTATCCAATTTATGTCTCCTAATAACTTTTGAAAGTCATTAAGTGATTTGAGTTGATCTACTCATATTTGAATTTTTGGTGGACGGAACATGGTTGAGGATAATAGAACTCCCAAATAATTAATTGGAAAATTTAATTGTACTTTATCTATTGCTATCTCTAGATTATAATTTTTTAATAAGTTTCTAAGTGTGGCATAACATTCTAGCAATGTGTTTTTAGCTTTGTGTGCTAATAATATGTCATCCATATAGTGAAATATTTGTAGCTCAGGATTTTGATTTCTAAGTGGCTGGATTACTTTGTTAACATAAATTTGACACATAGTTGGGCTGTTAGCCATCCCTTGAGGGAGTACTTTCCATTCATATCTCTGATCAGGACCTTCATGATTTAGTGCACGGATAGTAAATGCAAAACGTGGACTATCCTCAGGATGAATTGGAATTGAAAAAAAAAACAATCTTTAATATCTATAACTAAAACATACCAAGTTTTTGGCAAAGCAGACAACTGAGGAATCCCCGATTGAGCAGGTCCCATAATGACCATTTCATTATTAATGGCTCTTAAATCTTGCAATAATCTCCATTTACCAGATTTCTTTTTGATGACAAAAATGGGAGTATTATGGGGAGATACAGAAGGTTGTATATGTCCTTCCACTAATTGTTGTTTGACCAGATCATGGGCTACTTGTATCTTTTCTTTAGTCAAGGGCCATTGAGGAACCCATACTGGTCTTTCTGATTTCCAGGTAATTTTTATTGTCTCAATGGCCCTTTGTGAAAATCCAACCCATGTCTGTCTGTTCCTTGATTTATTTGTATTGGTGCTGCTATACCTTGTTCTTGTTTTTCTAATCTTTTTCCTTTCCTAAAACCTTGTCTAGCCATAATAGTGGGTGCATTTTGATTGATATTATTTGTTAATGTCAAACCTAATTGATCTAAGACATCTCGTCCCCATAAATTTACAGGAAGATGATCCAATACATATGGCTGTATAGTTCCTTCACATCCTTCAGGATCCTTCCAATCTAATACCATTGCACTTTTATCGGGATTATTCGCCACTCCTAGGCCTCGAAGCATTTGAGTGGCTTGTTGTAATGGCCACTGTTTTGGCCATTCTTGACGAGAGATAATGCTAAGGTCTGCACCTGTATCCAGTAGCCCATTAAATTCATGTCCCTGAATATTTAGTTTTAGCATGGGGCGAGAATCTAAATTTAAAGAAAGCATAGCCCAATCTACACCTGTGGAGCCTAATCCCTTGGAACCTCTTTCTACAGCATGACTGGAAAATTTATCATGTAGGCTTGGTATTATTAGTAACTGTGCTATTCTATCTCCTGGTGAAATTACTGATATACCCTTTGGAGAACTGGCTATAATTTTTATTTCACCTTCATAATCGGGATCAATTACCCCAGGACTTATCAAAAGTCCTTTTAGAGTAGAAGAGCTGCGTCCCAATAATAAGCCTACTGTTCCTTTGGGAAGAGGTCCTTTCACCCCTGTGGGAATGATTTGAACTCCCATCTCTGGAGTTAGTACTGATCTGGCAGAGGCACAGATGTCCAACCCTGCGCTCCCTCTGGTTTGTCTGATGAGGGATCTGATGCCCTGGGCACTACCCTGATGGGGTTGCTGGGGTTGCTGGTTTCCTCCAGTGCTCCGTATATTTGTGATTGGGGCCCCGGAGCATTGGGGCCCCCTGTCCATTTTTTGGCAACGGAGCCCGATGCCTTTGTCCACGATATTGTGGATAAACACCTTGTCCTTGTTCATTTTTTGATAATGGAGTACCCTCTGTGGTGGTTTGAGAATGGCATTCATTAGCCCAATATAATGGAGTACCCTCTATGGTGGTTTGAGAACGGCATTCATTAGCCCAATGTCTCCCTCTACGGCATCGTGGGCAAATACCCAATATTCTACTCCTTTGATACCTAGTTTTGTTAAACCCTCCTCCTATGGGGCAATTCCTTTTAAAATGTCCTGTTTGTTCACAATTGTAGCATGTTCTTGGCCTGGAATCTAAAGCCTGTTTTACTGCAGCTGCCACAATTTGCCCTTGTTCATTAATGTCTCTGGCATCTAAAGCCTGTTTTACTGCAGCTGCCATGACTTGCTCTTGTTCATTAATGTCTCTACATAATTTAATATATGTGTTTAAATCTTCCTGTTTCCATGGTCTAATGATATCTCTGCACCAACGATTTGCTTGGTCATAAGCCAGTTGTTTTATTAATGGCATTGCTTGTTCTGTATTCCCAAAAACTCTGGTAGCTGTTTGAATAAGCCTATCTACAAATTCAGCATAAGGTTCATTAGCTCCTTGTATTATCTTAGATAATTGACCTTGTAAACCTCCATGTCCTTGTAAAGTCTTCCATGCCTTAACTGCATCTACAACAATTTGTAAATATACACCAGGATCATATGCAAGTTGTTGCTGCCGATCCTCATAAGGTCCCTTTCCTAACAACATATCTAGATTTCTCTGAGGATAACCAGCTGCTGCATTTCGCCTAGCCGTCTCCTTGCAAAATTCCTCATTGGCAACCTTCCATAACAGGTATTGTCCTCCAGTTAGCACAGCTTTACAAATATTAGCCCAATCTGCTGGTGTCATGTTTAAGTTGGTAATGGATTCGACCAAGCTTACAGTGAAGGGTGCTTGAGGACCATAGGTTGTTACAGCCTCTTTTAGCTCCTTCGCTGATTTGAAATTTAAACCCTGGTAAATTCGCTGCCCTCCTACCTCAAATACAGGGCATACTTGAGATCCTGTCTCAGGATCCCAACTATCAACTGCGGGGGTTGGGAGTCTCATAGCATATGGAGGTGGTGCTGTTGATTGGACACTTATGCCCTCTGGTGATAGAATGCTGTTAGTAGCAGTATCCTGTAGAGGTGGTGCTGTTGGTTGGAGACTTTCGCTCTCTGATAGAAAGGTGTTATTAGCAGTCTCCTGTTGTAACTTTTCCCCGATGGCTTTTTTTTTCTGCTCTAAACTTCCTTCCTCTGTCTCACTAGCTTGAAAGACCTTCTCTTGTACTTGAATCTTTTCCTCATTCTGACTAACTTGAGAGACCTCTTTTACTTGAATCAATATGTCTTCTCCTTCCTCTACCTTTGTCTGATCTGAAGGCTTTGGACTAAGCAAACTAGATACAAACGTCCACAATGGCAATGTGCCAACTGGCAGAGTCCCTGGGTTGTTCTTTTCTATTCTTTTTAAATCCTCACCATGATGGTTCCATTGTGATATATCTAACAACTCCTCCTTAAAAAGCCATGGGCTATATTTTTGTATTATATCAATGTATGCCCTGACTGCTCTTGATTTTATTGGGAAGCCTCCTTGCTCTAACAATTTACTTAACACTCTTTCGGTTTGTTTTTTACTAATTGCTGATCCCGTATTTCTACTATAATACAACCCAGCAACATAACACCAAACCAAACCGAGACAGAATGAAATAAAGTTGGAACAACACAAAATCATTATAGCCTTTCTATCCTCCTGACATGTCCATCCGTCCTTTCTCCCTATCTGTTCCTCACACGCAAATAGTTTTTCCTCAGATGTGAGCGGTTTTCCTTCTGTCTCACTTATCTCCAGGGACAAGCAACTTAAAACAAAAATGAAGCAAAACAAAAGAGGAAACTTAGAATGGCTACCCATCCTCTCGCCCTGCCCTCAGGGGCGAGCAGTTTACTTACCCTCAGCCGCTCCCCGTGCGAGCCACCAAATGCCGCAATCTGGCTGGGCACAATTCAGGAGCCACTTGTCAAAAGAAACTAACTTTATTTTTAGAACTACAAACGCCAAGCAAAACAGCTCCAAAGGAAAAAACCCTCACAGCCCAACTGCCACCACCGGCTTCCACAAGACTCTCCCCTCACCAACCACCCCACCTCCCACAATCCTCCTGCTCTTGAGGCCGATTGGCTGGGTCACGTGGGTGGAGCCAAAGAAGTCCCCCAATGAGCAGTTCCGTAGTCTGAAGGGCAGGGAAACAGCCCAATGAACATCACCACAGAGGAGCCAATCAGCTAGATGTTGCTGGGGCCACTGTGAGCCAATCATCAGCCGGCAGCTGGAAGTTTGCTGGGGCCCCTTTGGCTGTGGCTCTCAACAATAGGGCAACTGAGAGGAAGAGTGAATGAGCCAAATCTTATCGGAGCCTACAAACTCCTGATATTTTATTTGACACATCCAAGAGAATGCTTTCAAAATTGAGATATGTGTGAACTGTTTGATTCTGGGAATCTAAATTCTCTCTGTGTACTTTGCAACTCAAATCCAAAGAGGTCCTTTGAAATCTCAAAATTCGTCTGTTTCGTGTGGAATTTGGTTGGGGAATATCAGTGGGACAACAAAACCAGAAGATGCTGGAGGAGGGGTGGGCGGTGACAGCAGTCGGTGCCTCTGGGGCAGGTTGGGGAAAGCAAAATAGGGAGACTGGGGGTGGGTAGGAGAAAGGATTTTAGAAGTTCTCAATACTTGTAATGGAAGACTTCATAGTTTATCTTTACTGTTTTCTCGCATGGTATCTAAACCTTTACTGTTGTACTAAAAAGAATTTCAAAAAAACAGAAACTGTGTGGTGGTTCATGAGTAGCCCCATCCCTTACATGACTACTAATAAATTGAGAAGGAATTGAAAGTATGCTACTTATTCAAAAAAGTTGTTATGAAACCCCAGGCAATTTCAATCATATCTTTCCAAAATTAGTAAGATTTTCCTTTGTGTCTCTTTTGACCAGTAGTTAAGTCCCCAAATTGATTGTTAGTCATCAAAAGGCAGTTAAAATCAGATAACAACACTAAAAATTCTCTCCAAACAAAGAGAAAAGGTGAGTAAAGCTATTGAGATGAAGAGATCTGACTTGAGGCAGCCCAGGAGTATGAACACTCTGTTTGAGGTCAGGGAAGTCACTGTTTTAATTTATTAAGAGTTCTTCTCTCAGTTGTCTCTTGCCTGCTCGTGGAATGAAGTGACTTATGTGGGTTATTCCTGTTATGGCTTATCTTTATAGACCCAAGTACACAAAATTTCTGCCTACTATATCTTTTAAGGTTTTAAAACTTATACCCAGTGATATAATGACCAGGTGGGGGCATCCTGTTGCTGGCAATGCCTGAAGATAAAGTAACAGCAAGCTGGGTGGAGAAGCAATCTGCAGTGGAAGCCAGAATATCTGGGCATTCACCAGAGCACTCAACTTCCTCCAGAGTCACCATTTCATGGGGACAAGATCTGGATCCTCACATAAGAGTGAAAAAGAAGACTTCTGAAACAACAAGGCTGTTTGCAGAGGACCAGAAGGGTACCTGTTCATGGAATATTGGCCCTCAAAGTGAAGGTCAGAAAGAATCAAGATGGGGTATTTCCAGAAGGACAAATGGAGCCTTAAATGTAGTCTGGTTTTGAAAGTTGCAAGGTTGAACCAATTACAGTAAGATGACAAAATAGGTTAACCTGATTACAAGAGTCTATCAAATTATCTTCAAGGAGCCCAGAATAAGAAAGACATTCCACCAACAACTCCCAGTGACATGTTGGGCTGCTTGTTGGACTGATTCAGAAACCTTGTTGGAAAGAAGCTTCTGGATGGTTTCGCTTGTTCTGGGGGACTCTCATTAGTCTCTGACAAGGTTGAATATTGTTCGTACAACATAAGTCTTCTTTACCCTGTGATATTTCAGTCTGTGGGGATTTGTGCCTGAAATCTCTTTGAACCTCTAGCAGCTCTGGCAACTATAGGATGCCTAAAAAAGAAAACTGCACTGGATCTCAGAAGAAATAACACTCAATGGGGGAAGGCACACAGGTATGTGTCAGAATCCTAAGGAATCACAGAGATAGAGAGGCATGAGGCTAAAAAGGTTAAGTTCAGGTGAGAGGGCAAGTTCACCGTGCTGCCCCATGTGTGAGAGGCTGGTTGCCAACCATCAGAGGATCCTCCTAACAGTGACCATTATGGTCAGGCATGTTGTGAAGAGCCAACTTCACTCTAAGAATATAAATCTTGAAATTCTTCTGTTTCTTTTTATCCCAGATTGCATTTAGATAACTTTATTTTCTCCTTCAAAAACCCCACCACAAGAGGACAACAGAAAAAATAAATTAATAAGAAGAGAAGGAAAAAAAACACCTTTCCAATGCAATTACTTCAGAAATTCTTTTCTTATGGTGGCATAAGATTTTATTTTTATTTTATTTTTTTTTTTAGTTTTTGTTTAATTAGGTTTTAAATCTTCCCTTTCTTAATTACTTTTTTTTTGGTATTAACACCTAAATATACTTCTACTCGGAGCACAAACATACAGTGATAACAATTAGCAGAATAATTACACTCTTTCTGTCAGTGTAACCTCATGGCACAGAAAGTATTACAAATCCATTTTAAAACATATTAAATGTTCATATTAATGAGGATAATAGAGAACAAGTACCAACAAACTAAATATTGTTAATGATTTTGAGCTATTGTGATACAGCAATCTGTATACCGGGTAAAAATAGGTGTTCATAACCCACTTGAATCAAACTGTGGAATATGATATATTAAGAACTGTGTAATGTTTTGAACTACCAACAATAAAAATAAAAAAAAAGGAGACCAAATTTATCGGTAAGAAAGTAAAGGAAAAACATTTGAGACAGCTAATCTGCAGGAGATGGATGAAAGACGCCTGCAGGAGATATTCAGACCCAACTGAAGAAAAATAATTCAGCAAGAGTAAGCTTTTTGGACTGCAAGAAGAAATAAAATTTACTCTTGTACGACTCATAAAATGCAAAAGTAAATAAATAAATAAATAAATAAATAAATAAATAAATAAATAAATAAATAAATTCATTACCATTTTCTTTCATAATAAAGTGGTTACTTGCTAATTAGACCTTTTTTAACTCATCATTATTGAATTCATTACATTGTGTGCAGTTAACCCTTGGAGGTCTGAGGGTGTATGCACACAATTAAAATCATTTTAATACCATATTAAGGAGATTTGGAGAGTTCTTATGGCTTTTCTAATGGTGGTTCCATATACTTTCCTTATGTACTTTTCCTTGGCAGGATATGCCTGGCAGCTTCATGGCTGTCACCGCGTTTTCTCCAACACATAATACAGAAACAGCCTGAATTCATTAAGGTTATTACCCGCAGTATTTAGAAGAAAAGTGCATCCCCCTTGTTTCATTATAAGAATTAGACATGTACAAAAATGCACTACCAAAACTAGCCAACAATATAAAGTAGTTTTAGTAAAGCCATCAGGAGTTACCTACCACTCTAAAGTCCAGTGAAAACTAATATTGACCTATGGGAGAATTAGAGCTTCAAACTTTGAAGATTTATTTTTCTACATGAAGATGATAATGCTGCTTTGTTGCCCAGACCACTGTCCTTGATCAGTCTGCTGTGTGTATTTACATATAGATAAACACACACATATACACATACATTACACATGCATTTGTGTGCATGCACATGATATACATACATGCATCTCCTATGGGCATGCACATATGTGCACAAACCCACAAATACTTGCACACACTGACATGCTACTTTCTTAGATATAATCATGTTGACCTAGCTGCCTATGTTCTTTTTCATTGTGATCACCCATGTACATTTTGTCATGACTTCTAGTATTAGGAAGGCAAGTATGAATAAGGAATCAGTTTTTTGTCTATATGGGTCTTTGATGCTACAATCTATAGATAGGATTATCTTCTGTAGCACTTAATTCAATCTGAAAATAAAAGTTCAGATGGAATAATGATGTTCATTGGAAAACAATGAAGCTCAGTGTATGTGTGCATGTGTATGCACACACAAATGCACATTCACAACCCTGATGATCAAGGAGTAGTTATGTGTTTGGTTTTAGTGTGAGTAACAGATTGGGCATTGGCAAAGTGGTGACATACACACTTTGAGACGTTGATCAGCCAATGGATAGAGATGGGAGAGAGCTCATTGTGGTAGCTTGTCTCTAAGATAACTTCCCTCAACTCCTCTCTTCCCTATGCTATACTCCAGGCTCCCTGAGAAGTGGAATCTACTTCTCCTCTCCTCTTCAATAGAGGGGCATTTATCACTTGATTACGTAACTGAACACAGTGAAATGATATTCCAGGATTCCAAGTCTAGATCCTAGGAAGCTGCACAGTTTCCCCTTAGGCTTCTTGTAACTCCTATTCTAGGAGATGCCAGCCTCCATTCAAGAAATAGGAAGACATTGAGACTACAGTAATCTATAATAAAGTCCAGTTCCTCCATTTGGAAAGTCTGCACTGGAAGAGTAGTGACAAATTGGCCAAATCCTGTTCCAGTCACATTAGCACTGGTGCCTAGGAAACAGCCTTCAGATTACTCTGGTTGCAGCTGTTGTTCCACTAAAACCACATGAGGGGCCCCATGTGACAACCCAAGGTGGTCTGTCAGCCCCCACATCTGTGAGATAACAATACTTGTTGTTTTAAGTTGCAGAAACAATAGACAACATAGCAATTGTTAAGACTTTGCACGTTGTGTAGATCTGGACTTTGGACAACTTATTCTTGCACATATCCAAATCTTCATTTTCTTTTCTTGTAAATTCATACAACAGCAATTTGCAAAGCCACAGGAATCACAGGACTCCAGTGCAATACCATTGAAATATAACACCATGTGCTCACACCCCACAACATTTCATTCTCTGAGAAGGGTGCCTTCTGGGGTTATGGAACACGGCAGATCTATGGTGCCTGATATTTTTACAGAGATGTGCTGTCCTTACAACTCACATGTCCTTTCATGACAGGCTCTGGTAGAACTTGGGAAAAACAACAGAAGGTCAAAGTGGACCAGGTATTTTCTCAGATCACACAGCTGGTAAGTTTAAAGCCCAGACACGGACTGAATTTTTCACTCTTGGGTCCTGAGTACCTGCATGGAAGGAGAGTTAATAGTTTCGTGTGAGCCTTAGAGTTGAATCACCTTCCTCTCCCACCTCCACTACTCAAAAAATGGCTGAGCAACCTACCATGGCCACTGACTCCTTTTTGCTTTCTAATTCCTTATTATTTACATAACATGTAAAGACTTCATTAAATTCTGTGAGATTAAAAATGTCAAAGTAAAATGTAAACCTCAAAGCATCAAACAAAGATTTTGAATGGTCATACTATTCCTTCTTGTTCATATCGTTTTACCAGAAAAAAAAAATTAATCTTATTGTTAAAAGTAGAGTCTAAATGATGAGATGAATAAGAGAGAGAGACAGAGATAGACACACACACACAGAGAGAGAGAGAGAGAGAGAGAGAGAGAGAGAGAGAGAGAGGGAGAGAGAGAGAGAAGGAATAAGCAGGGACAATTCTATATGGAAGCAGAAGAAATTAAAGGTCCCTGTCTGCCAGGGATTGGAACCCAGTGGTGCTTAACCACTGAACCACATCCCTAACCCTTATTTTTTTTTTTTGAAACGGGGTCTCACTAAGTTGTTCAGGGCCTCGCTAAGTTACTAGAGCTGAGCTTGAACTTATGATCCTCCTGCATGAGCCCCCCAAGATGCTGGGATTACAGGCATGGCCCACTGTGCCTGCCTAGAGAGGTCACTTTTAAAGAGAGCAAAAATCATTCAAGTAGGTTAATGGGAAAAGAGAAGAAGGAAAATTCAGGAACATGGAGCAGTCCTGGAAGGAATGTCTCAGAGGAAGCATTACTGTAAGATTTCTGAATACATGCTTAGTTCCAAAAGGCCTCTGGGCACTGAGAAAAGTCATCAAGGAAGACTGCTTCAAAAGAAAGGCACACAGCATATAGGTCATGATACTTAGCACTGAAGAACTAGAGTCCACTATCATAGATCCTTCTTTATTTCTCCCTGTCCTTCTGTCCTGTTCTCTTCCACCTCCAGAAGCCCTTAATCTTTTCTACAAGCCACCATCCCTCTACTCATGTGTCTTCACATTGGGTTTCAGTGAGAAAACATGAGATCAAGGCATAACGTAAGTTGAAGTCTTGTGTGGGAGTTAAACATACATATGCAAGAGCGTGCACACATGCAAACACACACATGGCCACCCCTACTACCAACACTCAGACTAAAATGAGTGACAATTTTGTCTTGTGTTTCCATTTTTCAGAGTGGATACTGTGTCCCTTTTGTTGATTAGTTTACTTATTAAACAACTTTTTTTCTAGGACAATAAAACATGCTATATCTCATTTCAATGATATAACAATTCATAAAAATTCCTCATGAGAGGAAAGTGTAAGTTCTCTGTTTTGTAGAAATAATAAATAAAAATATATACTCTCATAAGTAAAAATGGAGAGTTAAAAGTTGAAGCCATGAATAACTTATTTTCCCTATTTTTTTTCTCTTAAAGAATTGAAGGACAGACAATATGAAAGTAAAGAAAGACAGATTTTGCAAATCAATATACTGAAAGAATGTAGGTCAGGTTGCTAGTGTTCTGAATGTGCTAAACGTCTCTCACAATTGATTTTTAAAGGATCTGGGGCAGGAGTTCTGTCCCTCTGTGCCTGCCCTGATAAAAGGTTATCAACTCTGAATCAAGATAGCTGACTGAACAAATGACTTTCTTCTCCTCCCTCCTCAAATCCAATCAAAATGACACCAGAAATATAAGACTAAATCTATATTCATTGTAGGAAGTCAGCCAGGGTCCTAGATGAGTGATCAGTTAGGAAATCTGGAAGATATTTACAGATGGAAACTGATAGACCACAAAAGACTCCTAAATACAGGAAACAGCCCCCATGGACAAAAGAAAGAACCTCTTAGAAGGATTCCCACCCAACCCCAGTTTTATTCCCAATGAACTTTAGGATTAGAGACAGTTGAGTCTAGAAGAAGGAGCAAGCTTTATTATAGGGCAAACAGCTACTCTCAGAGCATCTGACCTCAGCTTTTGTCCCCAGCTAACACCTTGAGTATCATCTTTTAAGGCTGAATTTCTTTAATGGGAAAAGGGTTGTCTGCAGGAGCCTCAGCTCTGTGAATTAATGGGCACTGATCTTAATGAGATGAAGACTTTGAATTCTGGGACCAGTCAATTTGCATTAATTAATTAATTAATTATTTAGTTTGTTAGTTTCCATTCATTAAACAATTTGGCATTGTCGGATATTGTGCATAAACTACAGGAACCAAAATATATTCTAGTCTGTAAGGATTGACCCAAATTTTGTTTCAAATTCCATCTGCCACCTTCCCTGAGTGACTTTCACCCTGTGAGTGAGAGTGATATGGTTCAGAGTAGAATAGGGGTACTTACCTGCTCTTGGAAGATCATAGCGTTATTTGTAGGCGTAGATGTTTAAAAATCTTAAAAGATTTCAGAAGCAATCTCAATGTTGAAGGGTAGGGTAGGACCAAAGGGCTTGCTGTCTAGCTAGCTAGTCAATATATAAGTCAAGAATAAATTTAGCAGAATACTTTAGGTACCCTGGAAAACAAACAGGTGTCTCAAACACATCAAATGTGGTTTCCCTTCACACACAATATGGGAAATTCAGTTTAAATGTCATCAAAATAATAGGACTGAATTTATTAATAATAAAAATAAAGCCATTCCTATAAAAATTATTATCTGAGGAAGTTTTAGTCTTATTCCAGTAATAATAGTACCTTTCCCTTCCAAATTTTTGTATCTGTCTTCAGGTTTTCCTTTAAAGCCCGGGGCACAATCTATTTAAACACATTCAGCTGTGACACTTTTTTTTAGAGTAAATTTGATTTCTTGATGCAGCCAAAAATAATTTTGGCTAAAAGTCTGGTGAATAAGATGGTTGGTTAAGCTGGGAATAATATTTTTGGTTAAAAATGAGACTGATTTCATGTGTGGTTTGTAAGCCAATTAAAAAGGAAATGATTATTGCTTAATAGCCCCTCTCACTCGTGATTACCACCACTCACAGCTCACATGGAGAGAGGAAGAACAATCCTATGAATGAGGACACAGTAATGAAATCATCTTCATAATCCTGGGCTAGAATAACCATCTAACATTACTACTCAAGGACAGAATTACATGTATTCAAGAGTTTTGCTAATCTAATTTTAAAGCTGTGTGATATTTGAATAAAATCATGGAACTTCCACCATCCAAACCCTCCACTTTCAATACCCCAGTACTCTCAGCAAAGAGGAATCTAGCATTCCAATTGCCTTTTTTGTCTATTTCTTACTCATAAAGAAAATAAATAAATAAAAATAAACTTCTTCTTTATTCATCATTGCATGTTTCAGTATTAATTTACCCCCTTCAAATTTAATGTCCCATAGATATTTAATGTGGGCTTTGAATCATTACTGCCCAGACAGTCTGCCCAAGAAAACACATTATTCCAGTTTACAAATATGAGGATAGAAATAGCATAGTTAAATTTTGTCATATTTGTTCTAAATATTTTATGCAATAAGGAAATGGATATCAAATTTAGGGTCTTCTGTTATTTTGCATTTCTAAAAATGTATTCAGATGCACATCAATAATTGATTTTGTTGATGTGTTTCCTGTTTTGCTTCATGATAAAACTTTCAGGCTGTAATGGGTAATTTTGGTGGATAATCCAAGATTTGGGTGCTTATACTTGGTATACTTAAAGTCCTTCCAAAGTCCTGTAAATTCCTTCATTCTTTTAAAATGGAGTCACACCATTTGAAAGGATGGTATACTTCTAAGCAATCTTACAAAAGAAGTCAACTCCCTCTCAGGACCTTTGTTCAAGAAGCCGTGTAGGGCAAGCAAGGTCAAGGGGAAAAGTAAAATGCACAAGATAGATGCTCACTTGACTACAAATATGTAGTTCTCTAGGGTTAGTGCTAAGGGTTTGTGTTTAAGATGAGAACATACTCAGCATGTGGGAATCGGCTACACATCCTAGTGGGAGGGGATTTATGTGGGCAATTCCTTATGTGCAACATTATAAACACAGCCTATTATCTCCTGACTCTCAGATTCCTAGTTCTTTTTTTTTTCTAATGAATGATTCATGTATTAATAATGGTAAAAATAATACTTTGCAATTATAGTATGCTCTTTTTCTCTCTGGGGTACTCAGTGGACATTAAGTACATAATAATTTTTTCATTCAGACTGTCCTGGAGGGTGGTTGGGAGGCTTACTGCTGGGGATATCAGCTTTATATTATCCTTGTTCTGCAAACATACATTTTTGTGCAAATGTCAATTTTCTGCATTCTTTAGGAGAAGGAAGTTAAAGTGATTCCTCATTACAAGATACAAAGAGCTGTGGCAATAGATGGAGTTCAAGACCAGGAGCTCACTGAAATTTTTGGTTGATTGACAACTTGGGAAGACCCATTCAGACCCTACTGCTGCTTGGTTCTCTACCTAACAGGTAAATTGGAGAGTGGTGGCACCTTAGTTCAGGGTCCTCTATCTTCTCTATCTGAACTCTGTTTTAAAGATTCATGACATCACTGGGCACCAAAGTTATAAATGTCATATCTTTGTTGATTATTCTCAAGTTCATATTCTTGAGTTCTCAATTTTCTTCTGACTCATACATTTAGCTTCCTGACTGACATCTTTTCCTGGATATATATGAGGCATCTCTGAGTTTATATGTTTGAGTCTTTCTCATGCCCTGCCCCAACTTCCACATCTAGTGGGTTCCTTCCCTAATTGTTCTGATGTTAGGAAAAGCTACTGCTGTGATTTGAATGTTTGTGTCTTCCTGAAATTCATATTAAAATCCCAAAGATTTTAGGAGGTGAGGACTTCAAGAGGTTCAAGGTCATGAGAGTGGTGCTCTCCTGTGTGAAGGAGCTGCTGTGCCCATGTGAAGACACAGCAAGAAGGCACCATTTACAAACCAGGCCTTCATCAGATACTGGGGCCTTCATGGTTGATTCCCAGTCTCCAAAATTGTGGGAACAATTTTTTTGTTGTTCATAAGCTACCCATCTTATAGTATTTATGTTATCTGACTAGGACAGATATTAATATCTGTCTAATTTAGAAGTCTCCTTAGTTTCTCCTTTTACCTCTCTTTCTTGACATGTTTTCCATTAAGTGCAATGTGTTCTACTTTCAGCATGGTTTAAAACATAATCTTCTTAATAAACTACATTAGTTATTTCTCAGCTGATCTTACTGATCGATTCTTGATATTCAGCAACTCATTTCCATAGCAGCTAGAGTAAGTGTTTAAAGATTGAAACTTTTCAAAGTGAGTCCTCTCTTAAGACACTCTTCCTCATGTTCTTGATTTCTACTAAACATGGAAGAATAATGGCTTGAAGAATGGCCAAGCCCTTGGTGCCTCTCTGACCTCACCATGTGCCATGCCATCCTGACCCTTTCTCACTGTGCTCAAGCCACAGTGACCACTTTTCTGTTTTTGGAATAAATCAACCTGATTCATGCCTCTTTCTTCTGTTTGGACTATTCTTGCTACTCATCTTTATAGCCTTAGTTTCTCCCATATTATGATATTTTAAATCCCACATATCATCTCATAAAGATTTTCTTGAAGACTTCACCCAAATTGGCCTCATTCCTCCACACTCTCTCATACAAACCTGTTTATTTCCTTGCTTTTAATTATTCTGATCTAAAAGTAGTTTACTGTGTTAGGTCTGCCTTCCCTCAAGGTCCCACGTGCCCTGGGGCCTTTTGTATCTCAATTTTCTTTTTATTTTCATTTTCTAAAAACGTGTCTGACTCATAATAAGTGGTCAACAAATATTAACTTATATTGAATAAATAAATTAATGTAGGTGATAGGGAATATACTCTGTTTTCTAATAAAGGAGATTAACCCCATCCTGCTGTGCTATAAAATCATCTGTATGTGGAGTATGACTGGGATGTACGGGTGGGATTTGAAGCCTGGAGAACAATTCAAAGGCTAATGAAATGATCCCAGTAGCAAGTGGAGTGTACTTGGGTGAAGGCAACATTAAGGGGCACAAGGAGGAGGAAAAAGGCAGCTAGGAGATGGAACCCAAAGAATTTGCAAGGGAAAGAGAAGAAAGAGTCTCAGTTTAGATTTTTTAATATGTCCATTTCAATGTATGATGATATCATCAATTCAATTTTAAAATCAGGGGAAGAAACCAATTTAAGACTTGCAGTTGGTAAAATTTGGAAGAGTATTACTAGATGATAATAATGTCCCCTCACTCTGAGTTGACTCCCTCTTACCAAGATGGGCCCCTTGTGACTATATTTTATGTAACCTGGTCCCTCAGTGATAGTCTATTTGGCCTGGAATACTCTTCTAATACAATTTAAGCCAAAAAGACTCTTTCCCTGGAATTTGGAATTAGAACTGATTAATAGCTAGTCAGTGTCTGGGTGTGGCTAGAATTGAGATAGCATAAATTTTCAAACTGTGGGGTTGTCTGTCCCCTTGCATAAGCAACACAGGAAGTCATTTTATATATGAAGTGACTAAAAATTAAATAGGCAGAGTAAAATAGAAATTAGACCCTGAGTAGGGGACAGGAAGAGCCCTACTTGCACTGTTCTGTTTTTGCCCTAAGATACATAAAACCCAGCTCCCTTTGGTTTCCTAGAAATACTCCAGAATCCAGTATGCTTCTAGCAATTTCTCTTCTCTCTCTGATTAATTAATCATTTTTTAAAACCCACATCCAATAAAAAAATCTATGAATTTATGTATACATATATTATACAAATGTAACTCCATAAAGAATGTTGGGTTTTTTTTCATAAATAAGTGATTGAAATAATTGACTCCTCTTGTACTAGTATTTTAAATTAATCAAAAGGTAATCACTGAGAGCATGTGCTCCACACCCTGAGACATGCACAGAGGAAAACACAAAGAGTACAACTTTTTGTTCCTGCTGCAGAAAATATAGGAAGCTCTTTGGCACCTGAAAAGTTAAATTGTTTGACTTTAATAATAATATAATATAGGAGATGTCACAAAGCAGGGCTGTCCATGATTAATTCCCAAATAGTTCAGACAATAATGCTGCCTGAGTTCAGAGGCTGAAGAGAGCCTAGGGCGGGGTGGACAGGTAAACTGCAATAAGGATTGAGGACAGAGGTTGGAGCTTGAGGGATGGTTAGGATTTGCACAGCTGGACCGGAGTGAGAAGTCCTCTCTGTGACAAGCACCATGAACAAAAGCAGTTAGGCAGAGGTACGTTTAGAGCCCATATGCCTAAGAATCTTGGTCTGTGAAAGATGCCTAATGGATAAGAAATGACAACAAAGAATGCTCTAGAATGCAGAAGATAATTTAGCATTTTCTCTCTCTTTGGCTCCCCTAAGAAAAGATCAGTTTCACACCAATCTCTTTTCTACCTTTTTTCCCTTAAATCCACCTTAGTCCAAGGAGTATTCTTTCAATGACATTGACGGGCAATAACTCCCAAGCAAACAAGCCCACCCCTAAAACTTTGGTTCTGTTAAAGTCCATGGAATGACCAGTCTAAAAAAATTCTCCTAGAGAGCAGTGTGAACTTGGGAAATGTGCTGCGCTTCCTGTAGCAGGACTGAGCAGCTTGGAGAACAGGAAGGAATGAGCGGGAGTTGGCAACTCCATCATGGCTAAGATGAATGGATGGAGAAGAGAGCTATGTGGAGTACATTAGGGCCAGGAGGCTAAATCTTCCCTGGCCTGAATCTGACCTAAAAAAGGAAGCCTTCATAAGTCAAGGCCCAGCTCAGCTCCCAGACACACATGTAAGCAATACCACCCCCCAACCTGCTCCTAGACATGCAGGGTCAGCACTCTCCCTAACAGAAGGCAGATGGGAGAATCTCCATTAGCCCAGCCTAGCTGCACCATTTGGGCCTCAGCTTCCACTTAAAAAAAAAAAAGCCACACATATCATAATGAATCTTCTAAAATACCATTTGTAAATACAATCTTCAAATCCTGATCTGCTACTAAAGTTGGTATTATTAAAACAAATGAAGGAACCCAATCCTTAAGATAGGTGCTCCGGTTGCTACTACCCTTATAGAACATTCCTTTGCTTTTTATCTATATATTTATTTTTTTTTCCATTTAGTCTCATTTAGTTCCCAATCCTTAGGTGCATTTATTCAAACCAACCTTTAGTTTGAGAAGATCTGATTTGTCAGCATTTTCCCCCTTTCACACACTCAGGCCATATTTTACTTGCACTTAAAACCACACAATCACAAGCGGTCCATGTCCAGTCCAGACATCAGCATCACTATTTCCATATGAATCTAGGTCAAGGCAATAGCAAAATGTTAAAAACCTGGCATGCCAGGCAGGAAGGGAAAACAGCCATTGGGAGAGCACAGATGCACCTCCTGGTTCAGTTCTGTGTCACATAAAGAAGTTAGAACTGACCCCACAAAACCACTCTCCACAAAAGGGCCGGCATTTAAAAATCACACAGACAGCTGAAAAGTCCAAATTCAAATCAAACTACACTCTCCCAAATGCCACAAGTCTTTTCCTTCTCTTTTATATACCTGCTTAGTCACAGAGGGTGAAAAAAAAATGAAGATAGTCAAGGAAAGCTTATTAGCACGTAAAAATCAATGAAGCTGAAAAGTCTATTCTATACAATGAAAAATTAATGCATGATAATTAATTTGGAACCTTAATTAATTAATGTTTGTAAAGCACTTTGAGATTCTCCAATGAAATATGGCATACATGCATTCGGGTATTGTTTTATGGTGCCATTGTGGCATTTTGAGTTCAGGTGCCATGTAGTAATATTATTAATGCAAATAATAGTGACTAGTTTCAATAAAAGAACCCCAGATATGCTAGGATCTTTTGTAAATTTGTACATATCAACTTACGTTCTGTATAACATAGTAGCCGTGCAGTGGTGAGGAAGCTGGGGGCATTCTACTATGTCCACATGGAAGAAAATTTACAGTAATAGCCAAGTCCCTTTGAAATAATGGGGAAAGTGGCACATGAATCATTGCAAATTAATTACTAACTAATTCCATTATATATTTCTGCTCTAGCAAACCAAAATTATTCATTTTTTTCCCAAACAATGCCCTACATTTTCTTACCTGTGTGCCTTTGTTTGGTTTTCCCTTGCATCAGGAATGACCACCTCCCAGGTCACATACATAAGTCCTGTCCACTCATCAACATCACCTTTCCATGAAACATCACCCAACCTCAAAGTGGAAATTTTCAGTTTCTCAAAGTCCTTAAACTCAACATTCATGCCATTCATAAGAATAGAGGCTATCAGGTAAGATAGCCATGGTTATGCTGAAGTGACTTGAAATCTGTGACTTAAAATGTTTATTATTTTTTTGCCTATACAAGACTGATGAGAGAGACTAAGTAATTTTCCCAAAGTAGAACAAATATGGCTCTGAGGCAAAGCTTGCCCTGAGTAGTATTTGTACTTTGGAGAATATTTTATATTGACCAAGTATGAAAAATGTAACTAAAATACAGACTCTACAAATTAAATTTCTCTGAGCGTGGAACTGGAAAGTTCTTCTTTTTTCCTTAAAGATTGTCCTCTTTTCTCTTTCATTTTTCCCCTTTTGTGACTAAGGATGGTGACACAGTTTTCCTTTTACATGAAAATAAAAAGGTGCGCCTTGCTCAAATTACTAAAGTCATGTAATTCTAATTCTTAAAAATTTCATGTGAAATTATTTTTATGTCAGTAAAAACTTATATTTAGATATAGACCTGAGAAGCACACAGGTAAAAATCTTGGTGGCTTAAAAAAGTTACAAGTGAAGTTTATTTTTATTTATTTATTTTTGGCACGTGTTTGTTTTGGTTTAGTTTTTGCTTACATTTCAGTGACATTTAAAAACATAATTACCAGTGTTGCCTTTGATCATTGAATATTATTATGTAAAAATCCAGAAATTCATAAAGAAGGAAATTAGTCCTATGTAATCTCACCATGGAGTGATATCTTCAATGCCTTCGCGTGGCCTTTTCTCAATTAGGATACATTCTTTATTTTTGGAGGGGAGTGGTACCCAGGGATTGAACTTGGAGGTAGTCAACCACTGAGCCATATCCCCAGCCCTGTTTTGTATTTTATTTAGAGACAGGGTCTAGCTGAGTTGCTTAGGGCCTCACTAAATTGCTGAGGCTGGCTTTGAACTCGTAATATTCCTTCCTCAACTCCTGAGCCACTGGGATTACAGGTGTGTGCCACAGTGTCTCGCTAGAATATATTCTTGATGTCCCCTTTTCTTTTTCTAAAGACACCAGTCTTACTAGTTAGGACCCACACCCTACTGATCTCATTTTAAACTTATTGCTTTTTTGAAGACCCTGTCTCCAACAAATACTCATATGGATCAGCGCCCATAAACGTGGCCTCATTTAATTAATTACCACTTTGTGGCCCTATTTCCAACTTTGGTTATATTCTGTGGTGCTAGGGCTGAATTTGGGAAGAAGACACTTTAGTCCATAAAGCACACTAACACAGACCTTTTCCTGAAAGTAATTGAATAGTGAAAATATTTTGTATGATGTATAATATGACATCATTTCTGTCTTTAATCCTAATAACTGCCTAAGAGAAACTTCTTTTTATTGTTTCCTGCCATCCCTCCTCCTTCTCTCCTCCCCTGTTTCCTTCCTTTCTTCTCCCTTTCCCTCTTTCTCATTCTACAGAGTCTTAACCAATGACAGCAAAAAGGAAGTATGTGGGGGTAACCTCTCTCCTTTTACAGATGTACAAAAACAGATACCCACAGTTTCCTAAGTGCCTTGTCTGAACTGGGAGACAAGTGATTTTTCTAAGAGCCACGTCTGTGATTGCTAAGTGCCTTGTCTGAGCTGCCAGGAGGCCCCTGTAGTGGACTGGGCTGTGGCTTAAGGGTGGGGGATCCAGGAGAAGCAGCAAGTGCCACGTAGTGCACCTGCTGGCATTGGGGGCTCCTAAATGGAAGTCTAGTTCTCATTTCTCAGACCACACCAGCCAGAATCACAACAGAACCAGTGACATGTTTGGAATCCAAAGCTACACCTTTGAACCAAGGAGCACCTGAGGTTTCTCATAAGTGGCCTTTTTGGGAATCACTTCATGCTTAAGGTTCAGATTTTTTGTCTTACATTACTCCAAAGGGTCCCCCAAAATTTGCTCAGGAATCCACTGACATCATTCCTTCAGGCTATACAAAATGGTCCTGGCACACAGGTATTTATTTTGGAGTACCCCTAAACTCTATGATTTGGAGGCCCTCATCTTTTCTGCTAGAATAAATATCACATTGAATTGAGGAGAACACACTCTCTTTAACCATATTCTGTCACTAGATTACTAACAGAGGTGCTTGAGCCCTCAGATTCTCAAAAATACAATCCTTCATTTGATTGGCTGTTGGTAGCTACAACAACACACAGTTGTAATAAAGTTCCTAAGATTTGGGCTCAAAGACCAAAAACATGGGGTGACTTGGAACAATATGGAAATTAAATAAATTCTCTCCTTTAACTAGCTACACTCCCTCTCCCAAGTTCAAGTATTCTGATTTCTTTCCCATGAGGTAGTTTCCTTGCCCATTGGTTAGCTCAGGGGAGGTTCTCCCTCCCTAAATTCTCTTCATCTTGGTCCCAAAGCAAGTTGTTGCATCTAGTTATTGTTTTCTCTAGCAATTATTAGGGACTATGTGAATAAAATTTCTGTTTTCATTAGAATTTTTCATCACTGTGACCAAAAGAGCCGACAAGAACAATTACAGGAGGAAAAGTTTATTTGGGGCTCAGAGTTTCAGAAGTATCAGTCTATATATAATGGTCAACTCCATTGTTCTGGGCCCACGGGTAGGCAGAATATCATGGTGGAAGGGTGTGGTGGAGAAAAGCAGTTCAGGAAAGAGAGAGGGGGGGAGAGAAAGAGAGAGAGAAACAGAGAGAGAGAGAGAGAGAGAGAGAGAGAGAGAGAGAGAGAGCACTCTGCTCACCAGAAACAAAATACAAACCCCAAAAGCACACTCCCAACATCTAACCTACTTCCTCCAGCTACACCCTACCTGCCTATAGTTACCACCCCATTAATCCATCAGTAGATAAGACCACTGATTAGGTTAAGGTTCTCCTACTCCAATCAATTCACCTCTGACCTTTCTTTATTATTATTATTTTTTAGTTGTATATGGACACAATATCTTTATTTTTATTTATTTTTATGTGGTGCAGAGTATCGAACCCAGGGTCTCACACATGCAAGACACGTGCTCTGCCACTATGCTACAACTCCAGCTCTCACCTCTGACTTTTCTTAAATTGTCTCATGCATAGCTTTTGGCGGTAACATCACATCTAAACCATGACAATTTTGATCCCTGGAAACATGTCCATATATACCTGAATTATAATGAGCATTAAATTTAGGGCATAGTTGAAATGGTGCTTTGTAAAGTCATTTGATGAATCACACCTGCCTCTAATGCAAGGCGAAGTACACTCAGCCTGAAAAGTGATGGGTCTCCATTAAATACATGGAAAGCACCCAAACCTCTCAGAACACTGTCTGTTACAATTTAGTCTCGAATATGTTAGTCAGTAAAATTATCTATCAAGGAATTAAAATATATAGGATTTATATAATGTGTAGCATGGACAGTTTGCTTAGGCTTCATAATATAATTTCAGAGGGTTATCTTATCATAATACAGATTCCCTGCCTACATTTGAAACTTCCATCAACTTTTTGTTATCCTATGTGATTTAGAAAGAAGTCCCTGATCCCAATTAACATGCTTTTCAAATGACCCAATCGTTATCTTTTTTCCATGTCTCAATTCATCCTTCAGAGCAAATATAACTGCTAAGTCAGTGGCTGGTCATAGTAGGTGCTCAATTATATTTGTGAAATATATACATGAAAACAAGACACTCAAGTCCAAAATACATGCCACCTTTTTATCTTGGGAAGATGTTACAGAGGCCAGCAAACAGTTTGAAGTGTGTGGGATTTTCAATCTACTCAACTCTCACAAAGGTAAAAAGGCATCTTAGTTGCCAATTTTATCTTCAGTTGGAGGTTATAAATCAAGATGGACTGGACTCCCCAAAAAGTCACATTCTTCACCTTGTTCTAAGGTACATCTGAGCTACTGTGGATGGGACTGGAGGCTGGAGGAGCAAGGATGGGTGACGGGGTACAATGTGGAGGCGGGTCTCCACCACCTTTCCCTTCCCACATTGAGCCCAGGAGAGAGGGTTGTTGGCACAAGTGTCATGAACCCTTTGATTCACAGCTTTCTCATCTGGCTGCACAATGCTTTGGTGCCTTAATAAGATTCAGCTGAAAAGAGACTTCCTTCTCTTCACAAATTGAAAGATAAAAATCTGTTTGGACATTTTTTAAGGAAAATGGGGAAAAAAAAACTTCTGAGTTTTCTTGCATTTTTTAAAAAATTTTCTATTAAAGTTGGTTTTGTCTCTGAGCAGCACCTCACCTCATTTGTTCATGGTGCTGACTGGATCTTCAAGACATTAAACAAGATAAAATACTTACATTTCAGATTCCAGGGTGAGAAGACCTAAATAGGACCCCACCCAATGGATACTTTTCAGCATAAAATATTTTGTTTAATTAGTAATTGGAGATATGTTTACAGCATCTTATTGCTATTAGAGAAATTGCTTTACATGTTTTCATTTACTTTTCAACTTTACACTTGAATGAGGTGTAATTTATACAGAATAAAAGGCAAAGATTCAATTCTACGAATTTGACAAATTCAATCCAGAAAACTATCAAAATAAGGCACAGACTGTTCTTATCACTGAAAAAGAACCCTTTCCGTCCCTTTCTAATCAAAACACTGCATCCCTGAGTGGGGCTTTATTACTTCCAAAATTAGTTTAACTTGTTCCTAACTTTATCAATATGTAATATATTATGTACCATCCATATTTGATTTTTTTTGTTTAATATAATGTTGTACAAATTCAACATTTTGTTGTGAATGTCAGTATTTTGTTCATTTTTATTGCCAAGGAATATTATTTGGTGGGGATGCACAACAATTTATTCTGTTGATTGGGTGTGGGTCATATAGATTCTAGTATTTACAAATGACACAGATGCGTACAATAAGCCTATTTTCTAAACACATGTCTACAATTCTCCTGGGCAGATGCCTAAAAGTGAAATTGGTGGTCCATAGGGATGTTTATATGAAACTTAAAAACAATGAAACCATGCCAAACAGTATTTCAAAGTGGTTTACCAAATTATACCTCCATCAGCTGTGTATGAACCATTCTGGTGGCTCCACATTCTTGCCATCTTTTCCTATGGGCCTTACCTCTTATAATTAAAATGTCCTCTCCAAGAGGAGTAAAATTGAGTATATCACAGGTTTAATTTATATTTATATTTCTCCAATGATGAATTATATTGAACAACTTTTTATTTATTGACCAATTGTGTTTCTTTTTTAAGAAAATGTCCATTTAAATTGTTTGCCATTTTTTAATTAGGTGATTTATCTTTTTATTATTCAAGCTAAAGGAAATCATATCTGAAGAGTTAAAACAAGATGATCAAATCTTACTAAAGTAAGATACACACACACAAGCACATATATTTTATATATATATATATATATATATATATATATGTTAATAAAGAGAAAAAATTATTATAAAAAGAGGCAAATTAAAATAGGGAGTTAAAAGTCAAATAATTGTAATGAAAAACTCAACAGAGATGCTCAATAGCAGATTTTAACAGGTAGAAGACAGTCAATGAACATGAAGATAAATCAATAGAAGTCATCCAGAATGAAGAACATTTGTGTAAATTCTGTTTAGAAAGAATATGTCAATATTATGTAAGTTGTCAATTGAGCTGGTAAAATGCTTTTCAGGACATGGTATGAATATAACTTAATTATTGTCTGTAGATTGGCATCAATAGACATCTTTTATTTTTTATTAGTAACTAGTAGTTTATTTTTCTCTTGAATAATCTGTATGCTTTCACCAATTTATTAATATTTTCAAAAAAGCAGACATTGGCCTTGTCCATAGTGCTATTGCTTATTTCCTTCCTATATCATTGATTTCTGCCCTTGTATTTATTATTTCCTTCCTTTGATCCACTTTTGGTTAGATTTCCCCCCCTACATTCTCAAACTCAGATTATTAATTTTAAACTAGCCTTCCTTTTTAATATAATAATTTGGAATAAAAAATCACCTGTAAGCACTGTTTTAGCTTCAGTTCTCAAATGTCAAATTTGTTTTTATTATCACTTTTATATATTGTCTGATTTTTCCAGTTATTTTCTAGAATACCATGCTTATGACCCTCAGGTTTTTTAGAAGTATTTTCTTTATTAGAAATATTATAGATATCTTATTACTATTTCTTTCTAATTTAATAGTGGCTCCCCCAAGAATATATTCTGATTGGTGCTAATCATTTAACATTTATTGGTATATATTTTTCTGGTCCAAATATGGTGTAGCTTGGTGAATGTTTCATGTGGATGAGAAAAGTAGGCATATTGTGCTTATGTTTTGTATAGTATTCTAAATGTTAATTAGGTAAATGTTTTTTTCTACAATTTTATTGATTTTCATTCATTGTTTTATCAACTGTTCAAAAATATTGTTAAAATCTCCTAACAAAATTGCATATTTGTCCACTTCTCATTTTTAGATCTGTCAGGATTTGCTTTGTGGTTTGCCACTCTAGGCATCAAAGGACTGTGCATTGTATAACTTCAGGGGGCACCATTCATATCAAATAGAGTACCCTAGTGCAGACCATTTACATTCCTTTTTGTATGAACTTTACATTCAGTTGGAGTTATTCAATCCCCATGACTCCGCAAGTTTGATTACCTTATGTTCCATTTTTAACTACACAATGGGCATTTTGGATGTATCTATTTGAGTCACATGTTTAGTGATTGCTCTGGAGTTTATAATATGAATCTTCTGATTAGGAAGTTTATAATCAACTAGTATTCTGTTACTTAAAAACAATGTAAGAACTGTCTGTGGTGGCACAGACCTATGATCTCAGCTACTTGGGAGGCTATGGCAGGAGGATTGCAAGTTCAAGGCCAATTCAGTAACTTAAACCCTGTCTCAAAATAAAAATTTTTAAAAATGGGCTGGAGATGTAGCACAGTGGTAAAACGCCCCGAGTTCAATCTCCAGCACCAAAAAATGAACCAAAGAAAAGCAGAAGCAAAAGCAATATAAGAAACTTCATGATTTCATTAATCTTTTTCTTACTTTTATTTCTCTTATTGTTTTATTTTTCACTTTCTGCAGTTTAGTTAACTTAAGTTTCTTCATATCCTCTGCTTTCTGACTTCTAAGAAAACGGTAATTTCACATCTTATACAGATTGCTTTCACCGAAAGGGACAGAGTGAAGGTTTCCTGCAGCTCTCTACCTGCTATGCAATAGTGTCAATGAACATTTTAAGAAGATCTTCCCCTATTAACATAAACATATGTGTATATGCATCAAAAGAAACATCAAGACCATTTATACAGTGTTATTCATAATTGTTATAATCTGGAAATAATGCAAACATCCTTTCATAGTAAAATAGGGAATCCAATTGTTGTATAGTCATTCTACAAAATCTCACAAACTAAACATTGAAAGAAAGATGCCAGAAAAAAAAAAAAGGTTTGTGTCATGCAATTATTTACATAAAACATTCAAACCCAGAAAGATTAGTTCTAGCTTTAGAAGTTAGTAAGTATATACTTCTGGAATACTGACACTATTCCATGTCTTGTGTGCATTTTATGAAAATTCACTAGCCTTCATGATTGGCTTGTCTACATTTCTGCATATGTGTTACACATTAAAAAAATTTAAAGATAAACATGCCTCCTCCTCCCTGATATTTCCAAATCTATGGGTCTTTTTTTGTGCGTGTTTCCTCTAAGTAAGCTTTCTGAAATTGGACTAGGACCATGGATGAGGGCTACTTAAAATTTCTTCCATAATTTCCACCCTATACAGCTGAATTGCTTCCTCTGAATTTACTCAGTCTGGAATCAGGAAACTGGTTTGTCCATTTCTGTCCCTAAATAGCTCTATCATCTTCATCAAGTCACTGAATCTTGGTACTTGTTTCCCATTTGTTAAATAAGCATTGGAATTCCATGATCTTTTTTTCTCAGCCGAAGACAAACATTGCTTGGGCTCAGAAGTATATAGCTCTGCTCTTCTTCCGTTCACACAGAATACCATGCTGTGTGAGGATTCCTGGCCAATGGATTATGAGTGGAAATTTTACGCATCACTTCCAAGCTAAGAATACAGGAGTGAAGTATGAGATCCCTGTGACTTCTCTCCTTGGTCACAGTGAGTGTGATATAAAGAGCTTTGGGTTTTTATAAGACAGCAAAGTCACACCAATTTAGCCTAGATTACCCCATTATTGGAAAGAGGTTGCCTGGAACCATCTTTATAAAGAATGAACTTTGGGTGTGTTGAGCAACTGAAATCGTGGGCTATCCTGATTAATATAGAAACTGCCTTAGACAGACTCCTTCTAAATTCTTCCTTGTAATCGAATGATACATTTCCCATTGTCTAGATTTAATCTGGTATGAAGATTTTTATACTCCTGTCTACAGAGGAAGAAGTCTCCTTGTTCAAGCACAGATGGAGCCTGGCACTAATGATTCAACTCTTCTCCAAGCAGTGTAGATGAACCTGCTTCTTCACAGTGCCCTGACCTGAGATAGTCCGAGTCCACAAGTGCCACCAGAGACTTCTCTGGTCAGAGAGCTGAAGGGGAATTGATTAAAATATGAACACTGAAACATACAGTCTTTATTATTTGGCTTTCATGTAGTTATCTTTATAGATTACATGACCTTTCTATTGTATACACTGATAATGACCCAAATCTGGGACAACAGAAAGGCCATTTTTTTAAGAGAGAGAGAGAGAGAGAGAGAGAGAGAGAGAGAGAGAGAGAGAGAGAGAATTTTTTTATATTAATTTTTTAGTTTTCAGTGGACACAACATCTTTATTTTATTTTTATATGGTGCTGAGGATCGAACCCAGCGCCCCACACATGCCAGGCGAACGCGCTACCACTTGAGCCACATCCCCAACCCCCCAAAAGGCCATTTTTGTTTGCTTCCATCCTGAACAAAACATATGGAAGAAAAGCTTCAGAGGCAAGTCAAATTTGGGGGTTTGAAAAGCAGCAATTTGTCTAGTGTGATACCAATGTCATGGCTTTATTTTCCAAAGACCTGCACTGTTTTAATCTCTGGAGATAGAGAGGTGAGAAGATCCCAACTATGTCCTACCCAAGTTTACCATCTGATTTATTTGGAGAGAGACAGACATATTTTAAATCACAAAATGTTCAGTCTTAGCTCTCTTTTCTTTATTTTCTTCATATTTTCCAAAAAAAATCTTGTTCATCATAGGGTTTCAACTTCCATTTATGTTTTAAGGATTATAAAATCTGTAAGCATTGCCAAAATTTATCCCTTGGGACTCCAGTCCTATACATCCAACTGGAGAGTATATAGTAATACCTGGATGTCCCAATAGAGAACTATAACTCCATGTGTCTGAAATCCAAGTCATCTTTTCTTTCCAAATCTCCTTTCTTTCTTTGGGTCCTATTTTAGTGTCTGTTTTTCCTCTAAGTCAGCTTTCTAAAATTGGACCACCAATGTGGACTCCTCAAAGTTCCTTCCATAATTTCCACAGTATACAGCTGAATAGCATCCTCAGAGTCTGCATATGCTGGTCCCTCAAACCAAAAACACTCTTCTTTAGAGATCCACTTCTTCCATTTACTTCCCTCAGGATTTTTTCCCCCAAATTTTGTCTCATTATGGACTTTTCTAACTGCTTATAAAAATAAATAACATCCACTCTTCTCTCTTTCCTCCTCATCTCTCATGACATTTAAGATTCTTCTTCCAGTTTGTATGAGTATGTATGTGTCTTTCTTTCATTTTATTTTGATCTCCCTCAACCAGAATGTAAGCTCTAAACAGCAACTCTTTGTTTTGTTTGCTGCTTTAAGTCCAGAGCCTAGAAACCTCTATTTTTTTTTGCACTGTAAACCCTCAACTAATATTTTGAATAGAATAAGTCAATGAATGGAGGCAGGTGGATGAGACTCTTTATTCTAGACTGTTTTCTCTTTTTTATTATTTTCCATAGGAACATAAGACCTTTGTTAGAAGTACCTGGAAAACTTCCTTTTTGACACTTAGGCCAAAATTGAATTATATGACATCCGTAAAGTAAGGGAGGCTGAGAAAATTGGTTTGGGGTTTTTCCTCTCTGCCATTAAAGGAGGCAAGGGAGAAAGGGGTTGGGAATGGGTCTGGAGGAGTCATGCATTATTGCCATCACTCCTACTCTACCTCAGAGGTCCTGCCCTTTCTTCTTCCTATTTCATAGTGTCCCTGACTTTCTTCAGGGTCTCTCCTATGACCACCTCTAGTGTCCACTTGAGGATTCTTTGTTAAAAAACCTCATGGATCAAAGTCAGTAATGACATACATCAGCCCCGTTCTCTTTTCCCCAAATCATTTTTTTTAAAGAGAGAGAGATAGATGGATAGATAGAGATAATTTTTTAATATTTATTTTATAGTTTTTGGTGGACACAACATCTTTATTTTATTTTTATGTGATGCTGAGGATCAAACCCAGCACCCCGCGCATGCCAGGTGAGCGCGCTACCACTTGAGCCACATCCCCATCCCCCCAAATCATTTTTACCTAGCTGACCTCTCAACTCAAATATAGCAGAAGCCTCCTCTGCCATCCACTGTAAAACACCACCTCCTAGCTCTTGGTTCCTCTGGTTGATTTCTTTATATATAGCACTTTTGGATATCTGAGATTATTCACTTATGCATTTATTTTCTGTTTTTTTTTTTCAGTAGAGCATAATATCAATAGGAGAGAGTTCTTTCCTGATTTGGGCCTCAGAATATGAAATTATAAATGGCCTTCAATAAAATTGAGGTTCTTCGGGTCCCCAAAAGTCATTTTTTGAAAATATATTAGTAAATAACCAAGAACAAATTTTATGCTATCATGAGTATTTTTACCTCCCTCCAAATAATTGACAAAGTTGCATGAGTACAAAAGCTTTTTTGACCTAACATCTGATAATAAACATCTGGAGTCAGAGGACATTAAAATCTAAGGCTGCCCAAGGGAGACAGAAACTGGACTCCACATTTATCACAATTTGATATCTTGATTCATAAATAAATGTATAAAATTCTAACTACAGATATTCAGGAAATGTGGGATGGTTTCAAGAGCTGTATGAAACCTTTGATAAATAATTTATATAATTCTTGACATATAAAACATCAGGTTTAATGGGGCTGTACTGACTAATTAAGTCAATTGACAGAGTGTCTAACTAACAAGGATTGAAGTCATGAGACCCTGATCATTTGTTATTTTCCCAGAAGTTATCTTTTTTTTTTATTTCTCTCTCTAAATATGAAAACAGAAAATTCAGTTTAAAAAAATCAAATTATGCAGTCACATTGTAATTGAGGATAATAATTTTCCAGTTTGAGCAGTGAGCTTGGATCTTAGGGGCTGAAAGTGCCAGGCAAGTCTAAGGAATCTCAACCTCTTCTATATACCTCAATTTATCAGGCTCCAGTAAGGGACAATATGAGTTTGATCAAGAGGGTAAGAGGGAGGGACACAGCCAATGTGTAGCCTCAAGAGTGGACTTGAAGCTGAGTGGCTAAGAGTCACTGTTATTAAAGCAGCACATACCTCTAATTTCAGGCAAAAGCTATTGCTTCTGAAAAAGGAACAATCCTTAGGAAATTGTTGCTGTCAATGCCTCAGAGATGGCAGGGCCAAATGATACCTTTGCACTCGGCTACTTCATTATGGTGACCACCTGAAAGTTTTATCAGATGTGTACTCTCTGAACCCCAGTTTCCCATTTTAGAATGACAGCTCTCAGGGGCAGACCCTCTGACAATTATTCCATAATACAGAATTCTCACAATAGCTATGAAAATCCTGGTTTTCAACTGCAAACATCAGGCATCCATTAAGACCTCAGGAATTCCTCCTGGATTTACTCCAGGACTCTCTTTCAAGTACTAACGTGCTAACAACAAAGACAGAATCTTACAAAATAATCCAGTATAGTCTTTTCCTGCTTAAGGAAGAAGAAGGAGGAAAGGAAGAGGTAGTAAAGGGACTGAGAGAAAGATCTGGTACAAGAAAGGTCACCTGCTTTCTTAGGGTTATCACCCTTTCTCTTCCTGTGCTCTAAGAGAAAAAGGACTGAAGTGGTAAATGTTTATGTGTTTCTTTATACCATTTATTCTGATTGTCAAAATTTCCCATTATTTAACACTCACACTTTTCTGTTTTGCCTTGACAACTAGAAACATTTGTACTCTCTTCCTGCCAAAAGCATGTGACATGGTTCTGTGATCACAGAATGTTCTCCATGAAGATGTTTCCATTTATTGCTGGATTAATTGATTGATGTTCTTTCAAATTCTGCCTTAGCCTCTATTGTGTCACACAGAACTGCTATTATTTCTTGGTGTCCAAACTGCGGCAACCTGTCCCTCCCACGGCCCACCCTATCAGTGCACAAACATCAGACTTCCAGTTGTTCCCATATCTGAATTTTAGACACCACAGGAAAGGGCAGCCAAGATAAAGGAATTAGATTATTTTATTTGTCTGTGTATGGCTTTGGTATATTAGAATGTATTCTCCAAAGACCTTTACCCAGTGAATCAAAAGATCTGGAATTCCCTCATCAGAGTCACTCTGAATTCCTTTCCATCACCTTAGCTTCAGTGCCAAAGCTGTGAGGAAGAATTAAATTATCCCTTCTCCACACACCTTTAGTACTTATTTTTTTGGGGGGTGTATCTCAGTGTTCTGGAAGGACTCATTTCTGAAAGATATCTATAGATAGGAAGCCTGTTTTTCTGTTGTCGCCATCAGCAATAAAAGAATCAATTTCATTTTTCAAATAGATGCTTCCTTTTTTTAAAGTCAAGGAGAAAACAAAAGTCTGGGAAAAATGATGTAAGATATTCACACTTTTTATAGGTGTTTAGATTCCTTATTCTAAAACTTGGCTAGACCTGTAGGACCTTGTCAATAAATATGGTTGACTGAAATAGGTTTTCAAAATATTTGTTTGGGGTGAAAGTATCAGTATTTTTTAAGAACAAAGATTTCTGATTGCTAATATTGTTTGTTTGGGGACCAATGTATTGTTTAAACATATTATCCATGCTATCCTTTTAAAAGTATAAAATGAGAAGAAGCTTGAATGTAAGGCTTTGCATGTACCAACATATCCAGTTTCTATCTCTGATCTTATGTATTTCCATACCTTCAGTTTACATAAATTGCACATGAATGACTTCTTACACTAATCTCTAGCTGTTGGAATAAATGATGATGTGGGCCTACAAGTCGAGAGGCAAAGCTCAGATGAGGATGGGGAAGGGTTAACTTGCACCCCTAGCAGTGGGAGAAGGACACAAAGATCTAATCTTCTTTCACTGAGAATTTTACCTGTGGATTTTATACAATCAAGCTCTTCCAGGTTGGCTCATGGCAAATTCCTGCTTTTGGCCGAAGGAGCTGAGAAAGCCAACTCATAATTATTTACATCCATTATTTTCAACCTTCTTCATAGTCTACTTTTTTGTCCAATTTCTCCATTTTCATGGCTGCTCCTACCTAAATGGATGAGGCCACTCTCCACAACTTACCAACCAAGCCCAAGGGATTCAAGATCTCTGAGATGACCTCAAAGTATAGTCTCAATTCCAAGATTATGAAGTATCCCATTCACATTCAGTCTTCTCAGTGCTCAAAAAAATGTGCAATAGAGGCAAATTATTCTTTTTTCCTCAGGAACGAGAGAAAGCAATGTTCAATGCTGAGATTAGATGAGTTGAAGTAGATGTACGAAATCACTGGGTAGACAAGGTTCTCGAAAACACCTCCTCCCATGTCCTCCGCTTCTTTCATTTCAATATATTCTGCTTCAGAAGTGGTCACAAAATGATGAGGAACTAGCCCTCCCTGTGCCCATGGATACAGTCTATTTGTATAAGTCACATCATTAGGTTAGTCACTGTGTTATCAACTAAGCTGCTTTCATTTTTGGAAAAAATGCATAAATCTGTCCTTTCTAAATTATCTCTGAGAAAATTAACTGGGAAGAAAAAAAGTATCCTTTCTTGGGTTTTCTTGCACTTGTATTCTCCCATCTAGGATTTTATCACACTCACTCCTGATGGTCCCAGCTCTCCTCACTGGGGTTCCTTCGTGCTGCTTCTCCCTCAGCCAGGCATAGACAGAGTCCAGAATATTCTCAGCACAAGGGCAGCCTTGGATTATCAACAAAGCTTTACCAAAACACATGAGAAAATGGTGGAAGAAAATACAGATAATAAAATGTCACATGTTTAGCATGCAGGTTTTTATCTCCAATATTCCAGTACAAGGAGTGTTGGACCCTAACTATTGAGTAGGAGAAAGGACTCCTCTTGAGGTAAGAACACGTTTGTTTGAGAATTGTTGGGGCAACTTCAGAGGCAGCTTTTCTTCCCTCCCAGACTTCTATACCTATTTCCTGTAAGCTTTTTATTTTAATTTTTCTTTCTTTCTCTCTATTTTCCTTCTCTTTTCTTTTTTTCTTTCATTACTTCCATCTTTCTTTTCTTCCTTCTCTTTCTCCTTTAAGGTTATATCTCTTTAAACCCTGCAAAATGAAACAACATCTTGGTTCAGCTCTCATAACTAGAAGGTGACATACACCATTTTGCATTTCTAGTTACAGGAAAATCACCTTTGAATGTAATGCAGTCATGATAGACAATGACTGGAGGTGTAGTGGGTCAATTCCTACCTATGTCATATCTTATTTCCTTTCTGTGACTTAATTTTCTTATTTATAAAAGGAGGAAAATGATAGTATAGTTGGCCCTCTTTATTTGCTAGTTCTGTAATCATGAATCTAACCAAGGAAAAAACTGAAAATATTAGGTGAAAAATTGTGTATGTATAGAATTTATACAGATTATAGAGTTTTTTGCCATTGTTTCCTAAACAGAAAAATATAACTACTGCTTATGTGGTACTAGGTGTTACAAATAGTCTAAAGTTTAGTTAAGGTATATGGGAGGACTACTTAGGTTATATGCCAGTGCTACATCACTTTATGGAATGGATTTGAGCAATTGCAGATTTGAGTATATGCAGGGGTCTTGGAACCAGACTCATGCAGATACCAAAGAATGACTGTACTTGACTATGTTTTTTGATTGCTTGTTTTAGAGAGTTAAATTAATTAATTCAAGTGAAGTTCTTTTCCAAGTACTTTGAATCTTGTTGTTGCTGGTATTGACACTTCAGAGAACAAGAAATGGCCTGTCCCTTCCTGGTCTATCATATCTATCCACCAATGGAATATTTTGTATTATTTTATTAATTCAGATCTACCCAAACTCATACCCAGGAAAATTATCTTGCAAACATACGCCAACCATAGTATAATTATCTCTTAACCTTTCAATAATGGTTCATTCAAAAAATATTGATTGATCACCTATTATATTTTAGATCATATGTTCGGTGCTAGAGATGTAACAACTGGGCTGGGAGAGAAAATATAAGTACATGTCTACATGTCTGCTCTCATGGAGAGATAAGCATCCATACAGATACTTAATAAAAATATCTCCTTAGGAATCATATATTACAGTGGTGAATGTCGAGAAAGGGTCCCCAGACAACCATAGTTCCAGGTATTCATGTCCTTGTGCAGTCACCCCCAACATTGGAGCTGAAGTAGTCAATGAACTGTCTTAACCAAAAGAATGAGGCAAAATCAGGATGTGTCAGTTTCAGGACTAAGCCTTAAGAAGACCTGACTGGTCCTCATTTGTGTTTTGGGGAGGTGCTTTGAGTAGCCATATAAGTAGTCCAACTACCCTGTTGGTGAGACTCCATGGAAAGGTCAGAAGGAGAGGGGAAGTTTTTAAAACTGTGTGGAGAGAACCCACAGCACCCTTTGCATTCCAGCTAGCTCAGTCTTCCAGCCACACCCACCACTCTCCTGTGTGAGGCATCCTGAATAGTCCAGCCAAGACACAAGACAGGTGATGCAGACTTAATCAATATCACAGAAAAGAGCAATTCAGCTCAACCCAGTCATCTTACAGAATCATGAGTGGTTATTGTTTAAGTCATAAGTTTCCAGAGTAATTCATTATGTAAATACCCATGGAAAGACTAGCCCCATGGGAGCCAATTGTCCAACATTTATACATAGATAACTTTGATGAAGTTGTTGGAACTTCATAAGGCTCAGTTTCAGCAACTCTAAAATGAGATGATAATACTACTTACCAGAGCTGTTGTAAGCAACAGAAATAATATATGTCAAATTCCTGGCAACTGATGTTAATAAATGCTAGTATTGTAGGTGGTTAGAGGTTATTAGTTTTCTGACACATTCCCAAAAGGATTTTTATTTCATATCAGTATTCTGACAACCAAAAAACTTATCCCAAGTTGTTATTCTTTATTGACCAAACCTGCTTCTTTCTTGTATCTGCATTAAGTCAGGGCTGAATGTGAATACTATTTTCTGCATACATAGAATTCAGGAGATACAAACTGATAATCTGACTTTTTTTTGTTTTTGCTTTTTAAACATCCCTTTGGCTTTATTTTGTGTATGCAAAATATATATTCAGTTGTTACATCAACATCAAGTAATTAAAATTGTCGTTAAACGTGGCATCTGAGTTCTCACCCATGCTCCCCATTTAATGCCTCCTCCTGAGACACTTTGGAAGATTTAATGCCTCCTCCTGAGACACTTTGGAAGACTTGTAAAATAAATGATGTAAAACATGGGATGTTTTAGGTGTGACAAATCTCATTTATTTTCACTGTCATCACTCACCCTGGTATATAATACTTGCTCCATGCAGACTGAAATATAGCAGATGTTTTCAGAATAATATTGGGCTATGGAAAGACCTCCTGAATTTCTCATCTGGTTGGTTTCAGTTAAAATCCCCATCCACAAAGTTTCTGTGTACGTATATTTTAAAAGCTTGTGATTTTCATGCACTGGCTCCTGGCAGTAGTTGCCCAACCAATATCCAGACATAGAAGACTTGAAAAGGGTTCCTGGCACTCCATGAGACACGTAGAATTGAAGAACAAGGAGGAAAAAGAAAAAAACTAGTTATAACTATTCATTAGTTTTTGGTACATCAGATAATTTGTGCAATGAATCACTTTTCCCACCTTGTCTTAATTTTAATTATGCAGCAATCATTTTTACCAACCTGTGCAAAGGAACCATATGAAAATGTGACATATGACAATATACATTTACGTAAGCTACAGGACTACAGTGACCTACAGGCAATTAGCTCCTGCCTCTAGCACTGAAACAACCAATTAAAGAGTTAACGAAATGCCCTCCAAATCACCTACATATTCAGGTTTTTTGGACTGCCAGGAATGTTGCACTTCAACTGATATAATTTTTGACTGACTGATTTAGTAAGTCTACATCTGCTAAAATTCCAGACTCATGCCTGTAAAACTGAGGAGTCAGGTTTTATGAGGTGCTTTTGCTGTCATTAAAGACGATCCCACCTTAGCCCTTCTCCTAACAAGACAATCTTGCAGTCATTAGGAGGCGTGATCTTAGCTTGTCATCATGGAAAAAAATAGCTTTCTAGGTCAATGAGAAAGGTACTGAGATGATCTCAAGGATGTAAGACATGCATTCTAGTGGCCGAAAGCCAGAAACTAAATATAAAAGATCTCGAAGGAAGGAAGGGAAATTTGATATTTTAAATTATAATTTTTAATGATTCATAGTAGCTGTTCTATAATTCAGATATGGAATAAACTAAGCAGAAAGAGAAGCAACAATCCCCATAACATTTTTGAACGATTTGTGGCTTTGCTGAAGACGCGATTTCTCCAAAAGCATGTTCCAGACTAAGAGTTGCATAGATTAAATTCCTCTGGCTGTAAACTTGGAGATAAGGACTTAATTACTAAATGACCCCATAAAGGCCTAGGAATAGGGGAAGAAGAAAACAGGAAAGGTAAGGAAACCAACAAAGTGTATGTTAAAGAGCAGATTATCACTGTGATCAACTGAAACTCAATCCTGATGGGAACCACTGGATGACAGTACGGAGCATGTGTAGCTCTCCCACTGGAGAGCCAAAAAACCTGACTCTATTATGCACCGACTTCTGTCTATCATTAGGTAAGCATGTACTCAGACATTGGCTTGCTAGCCCCATAGCCTACTGGGCATGCTTCAACAGCCAGAGAAAAGTACGAGGCAGAGAGTTGAGGCTTACACTAGAAAGCTTTCAACTTGGACAGAATGGCGAATCAGAGACATGGTCTGATTGGATGCCAAGAGTTTATGTAAAAGTTGACTCATAATTATTTATATATGAGCACTATCAATTTTTGTGTGTGTGGAAATTACTTAATGTATTCATTCTACATGGCTCATTCATTGTACCATGGATGTAAATGTAATGCCTTATCTATTGTAATTCAACTAATCCCTAAAATCTGTCCTTGGTGTAGAGCACTTCAGAATATCACCCTTGTTCTTTGGAATGTCATTAAGTAAAGAAGGGGTCACAATGGAATAAGAAGCTATGAATCATCTATGGAAAAATCCATTACTTCTCTTCAAGTCACATATTTGATTTTACTGGGCACCTGGCTAGTTTACAGGAAATAAGTTTGCTAAATTAAAGTGAATTGGAAGAGAAAGCTCACTGACTAAATATGTTATTAAAAAAACAAATAATATAACAACAAAAAAACGAGTCTATGAAAATCTGGAACAAATCACAACCAATGATCAGACCATTCTCTAAACTACTCTAAACAACTCTGTCTGTGACCTCCATATGCACATTAAACACCACAAGGATAAAGACAGAAAAATTGAGAAACACATAGGTTACATTGGATCTGGCTTTTGGATAAAAGCCAAATTATACAACCTAAAAGAAGCTCTCAACTCATGTTGTTATTTTTACCTAAATACTTGGTTCTAAAGAGAGACGCCAATACCACCCCCCCAATAAAATCTTTGCCCAGGTGTCTTCTGCCTGATTTCTTGGCAGAAATCCCAGAAAGGTATAAGTCAGTCAACATGTATGGAGCACTTGTATCAGGTCAAAAAATATCCACATGACACCTACTAACATGCAGGCTTTGGGCTTATGTTTAAGGCACAGAGAAATCAAATTCCAGGGTGCTGCTATTTCACACGTACTGGACATGGGTTGATGGACTGATTGATTGATAGACTGAGTGAGGAAGTAATTAAACTGTGTGAAGAAATATATCCTTCTGGTCTAACCTCTTTACTTCTCTATTATGCGTGCTCCATCCTACCTCTCATTCCATAGTGATTATTGATGGAATGAAATTAAAACAGTACAAAGGTTTACTAAGTATAAAGGATCATTGGAAGTTCTGCAATTCTCAAAGTGCTGCAGCAGTTTTTCTTGTTAAGGGCTAATCGGACACACAGTTGAGCAAAACACCATAACACCATTCTCAACTATTTACAACCCCATAACACCATTCTTTGGCTGGGGGATTACAATTTTGGCTTCAAAATTTTAGGGATTTTTGCTTCCTCTGGGCAGATTTTCTAGATGAATGAACAAGTGGTTTTTCCCTCACTGGCTTTCTTCCTTTTGTGACAGATAATCCTCCACCTAAAGATGAAGTTTTGTCTTCTTTCTACAAGTTGTCTTCATTTCTCAACATTCCATTCATGTCCATTCATGCCGTGTGCTGTCAATAGGGCGTATATGTTAGCCATTTTATCGATCAACTGTCTTTGAGTCTGAAAGCTTGAAAAAACATGCTTTAGGTTTGAACAAATATAATCTTATGAATAGGTCAATGTCTTTACAGTTATGGTTATCATCCTCTCTATTTAATTGAGCCCATACTGATGTGTTTAGATTCAAAGCTCCCATAAGGCAGGGATGATGAAGAAATCTTAATTGCTCTTAGACAAAGTGAAGATTAGTTACCATATGTCAGGGTCAGAAGAAGTCTTGGAGGTTGAACGGTGCACATTGCCCATTGCTGCTCCTGTACTTTCTTTAACATTGCGTTTCTTCACTCTGATTATCAGAGTAAGTAAAGTGCTTTAAGATAATGCAAAACCTGCCATTCCACAGTCAGAATGCATGCTTGTATTATTAATTCCTAGCAAATAAGCAATCTGTTTAATTAACATTTATTTGTTAATTGTGACTGAAATCAGAAGTTTTCCTGGGAGCAGATTTTAGAAAGTGTGATTAATAGACACTGAAGAGTACAGAAAAGCTAGGAGGGAAGAAGATATGAGGACACCTATATCTATTATCTCTTGTCACATAACGCATTAGAACAAACAACCACAGAAGCATAAAACTATAAATACATATATTTTCTGTAAGTCAATGCTGTGCTTCTGTGGCTCTACTGATCTGAGCTTGACTTGCTCGTACCTGTGCAGGGGGCTGGTGGGTCAGCTGAGGTCAGTCTGGCCTTGCCGAGATTTGATTTGGATGGCCTGTTTCTGATCCCTTTGATCTCTCTCCCTCCAGAAGATGAATCAGAGAACATTCTCATGGCACAGACTGGAGCCCAAGAGAAAGAGAACAAAAAGACACAAGGTTTCTTGAAGTCTATGTTAAGAAAAGGAACAATCATGCTGTCATTTACATTATATTTCACTGGCCCAAAGAGTCACAAGAGCAATCTAAACTCAAGGGGTGAAGCAATATGTACCATCTCTGGCTGAGGAGAGGTGCCAAGTCTCATCACAGAGGAAATCCACAGAACAACACCATTAGTCAGGACTATCATTCTAATCTATCATTTCTACCTTTACTTATTTAACAAAATAATTCAGGTAAATAAGAAGGGAGTTACAAAACTAGAAAAAAAAGCAATTAGTCCTTTTAAGTAAACTAAAAATGTTAGGGGCAAGAGATGGGGCAAACATTTATTAATGTATTCCATAGACATGGATCAATTGTCTATTGTATTTCAGCCTTCCAACTGAGAACAAGTATGATTAAGACATAGGCCCCTTTCTCATATATTCACAATCAAAAGTTTGCAGTGGAATATCACTTAATGGTTTGGGGCATATAGTAATAGATACTCACTGAATATTTCCTAGTCAATAATAGGATAAGGGCTGGGGATGTGGCTCAAGCGGTAGCTCGCTCGCCTGGCATGCGTGAAGCCCAGGTTCCATCCTCAGCACCACATACAAAACAAAGATGTTGTGTCTGCCGAAAACTGAAAAATAAATATTAATTTTTTTCTCTCTCTCTCTTTAAAAAAATAGGATAAATTCTAAGCAAAATATGAAGTTCTCAGAAAACATTCTCTGGGACTCCACTAGATTGTCTTTGGGTGATGATCCATCAGTGTTTTGTTTTGGTTTTGTACTGGGGATTGGACCCAAAGGTGCTTAACCATTGAGCCATGTACCAGCCCTTTTAATCTTTTTTTTTTTTTTTTTTTTTTTTTTTTTTTTTTTTTGAGAAAGGATGTTGCTAAGTTGCTTAGGGCTTCACTACAATGCTGAGGCTGGCTTTGAACTTGCAACCTCCTGTCTCAGCCTCCTGACCCAAGGGGACTACAGGCATGTTCCACTCCATCAGTGTTTTGAATATGCTAGAAAATGAAGAATATTCAACTGTCCAGGAGAGATTGATTTGTATACTTTATTCCACTGTAAAATTCTTTTCTTATTTCTTTTCCTTATCTTTTTTTTTCTTTTCATGTGGGGCAAGAGATGCCCCTCAGCTGGCACACCAGCTAATGGCCCTTGCTAATCACAAGACAGCATCTGCTCCTATGATGTAGCAGCCTTTCAGAAACAAGTGACCTGAAAGCCCAGACCAGCACAGAAACCCCAAGTCAGGTGACTTCCTCCAGCCCTTGAATTGCAAGGTCAGTAAAGACAGAGAGCATTTGGGATGTGACTTGTGTGATCTCCCTGAAGTGTGTCATCAAGGACAGATGTGAGTAATAAGAAAGAATTGACAACTCCTAGTTGTCCATACTTCAACATGTGTGTAGACAAGCCCCATCACCTGCACGTTACACGTACAAATACCTGGAACTGATCCATAGATTGTGGGAAGCCTTTGGCCTGGGGTTTGTTCTTGGAGACATTTTTCTCTCTGGAGGCCAAGAGAGCTCGGAGAAGAGGAAAAACCTATGAGCTGGAGCTTGAGGGCTCCCTTGATTTGAAAAGTGAATTTCAAGATGGAAATAATCAGGGCGAAGCAATGCCTCATGGTTGTTTATGTGTGTATGATTGTGTGGACATGAATGCGTGTGATTATGCCTCAGTGTGTCTGTGTGTAATGGGGCATTAACACCAACTCACATAAGCTGCTCTGCTTTATGAGTTGGTATTTTTTTTTAAAAAAATCAAGCCATATATTTTTTTCCTTCCCGTTCTCAAAGACGAAGCAGTTTACAGATGCTTTATCTATTTTTAGGAATAATTCTCAATGCATCATTCAAATATCCTTTGAGCTGAGCACACAATATGCACATCATGAATACATATAATCACCGCGAAGTCCTTTGTGAAGATTTTGAAAATAGCATCTGAAAGAGACCACTGTGGGTCTCCATCTGAGGATGTGCATTTGGTTAGTGTGGCTGGGCTGATTCTGGCCACTTATTTCCTTTTTAATGGGCCCTGTTCCATCTCTTGCAGTTTGAAATGCAGAGCATCTAAGTGTTTCTAGAGTCAAAAAGTAAATCCCAATTCCTGGACCCCTATATGAAGTGTATGGTTCAATCTGGCCAATGACAAAGGTACACGTGGAATTTCCACATATTTCATGTATACACAAATAAATATATTTTTTTAAGTGATCATTGCCCTCAAGCTAACCAATTTCATTTTCTTCTAGGCTTGCTTGGGATGGATGTGACCAAATTTCTAGAGCCTGATATTCCAAAGTATATTGCTGTTTATCCACTAGAAACATTTGCAAATGCTCAAAGTGCAATTCCATAACAGCAACCTAGTGAAAAAGCATCTTTCTTGCTGTCACTGTGACTCACTGTTGACAATGCTTTCTTTACCTTCTTCTTTAGAAACTTGCAACAAAGATTTTTAATAAGTAATAGTTGATCCCTTGAACTCAGAAAACAGCCTGGAGGACGACACATTTTTCTCTCTTTCCCCAATTGAGATACAGGAAAGTCTGAATTCATTTACTTCCTTTCCCCCCATTGTTCTCTCCCCATTCTGCAAATATTGGATTAAAAGCAACAGAAATAGGGCTGGGGTTGTGGCTCAGTGGCAGAGCGCTTGCCCAGCATGTGTGAGGCACTGGGTTCAATTCTCAGTACCACATAAAAATAAATAAAATAAAGGTCCATCAACAACTAAAAAAAAAAAAAAAAACTTTAAAGAAGCAACAGAAATATTAGGTAAGAGTTTTACATTCTCCAGTTTGGGGCACATAATATTTTCTGACAAGCTCTTTCACATAAACCTGAACTTCATTTGCTCCACATAGTAAGTATCTCAAATAACTTCAACTGTCCTCCCCATATCTTTCCAGGCTTTTCTGAATCTTTAGATATTTTTGACCCATGAAAGACCAGATATTCAAAAATCATATGTTATTTAAAATATAAAATACAGCATGAAACATTTATGGCTTAGAATTTTAGAGCGATTGTTTTTTATATTCTAAAAAGTGGAAGAATTATGAACAGGGTGGTAATTCATGTAACCATCTCCACAAATTAATCTTAATAACATAAATAAAATAACGTAGTTCACTTATATACAATGTTGAATGAGTTAGAGCTTTTTTATATATTGCTATGTATTACCGATAATTCAAAAGCCATGTACAGCTTTATCTACTTCCTAAAAAACAAAATTCCTTTCTCAATTTCAAATGTACTTATTGAGTGCCCTCTTTGCATTCAACATAATGCTCATATTTTAGGCCCATGTGTTAAATAAAGAGTGAAACAACTTTTTGGATAAGAATGCTAGAATAATTAAATGTGAAAAATATATTCAAAGCAAGATGTGATTCATAATTAAATTTTCCAGGTACAAGGTGATACACTTACCAAAAGGGACTTTTGGAGAACCTTCAATATGTTGAGTTACATATGAAATGTGTGGCTGACTCCTTAACCTCATGTATCTTAAGATAAAGTTGGGCAGAAAGCCTTTGAAAAGTGGACAAGCGAGAATCAGCCAGTGGAACTGATAAGGACACATTAAACCATCACAGGAACCAGCCAGAAAGAGGGGCTAGAATCTGCCTGGGGCATTTCCATTTTTTTTTTCTTTTTCTGTAGACAAGCCAGAAGAACAGCACCTCTGACAATGCCAAGAACAGGAGAGTGTTCTGATCAACCTATTCCCTTAGCTTTCAAGAGCCCTGGTACTCCTGGATCAGAGAGGGGGGACACTTAAGCACTTGTGAAGAGGAGAAGGAGGAGAAAAAGACAAAAATCTCTATTTGATATTCTTTTTAGTCAAAGGAATTCATGAGCTTTGGAAAATCAGAAATCTGTCCTAACAGCTCTGCCTTTATGTTTTACCCCTGACGCCCTCATCACCTAGCTCTCGTCATATTTTATTTAATTTCAGTTCCAAATATATATTGTTCAATACTGCAATTCCTGTAATACTACTACTCTGGTTACTCCTGCCTGAAATGCACTTCTCACTTTTTTAGTCTGATTGACTATTACTTTAAATTTACCTTCAGGGTGGCATCTTCAGTGCCTCCAAAAGCCTGGGTGAGTTACTCTGCATTTAAGCTATTCTGAACATTATTAATACTTCTTCATGAGAATTAAATTCTTTAGCACATGATAAGCAATGCACTTGTATCTGGTATGAAATTCTCAAAAACAATAGCTATGGTTACTCTGTTGCTGTGTGTATGTTTTTTTTTTTTGTTTTTGTTTTTTTTTTTTTTAGCACTGGCAATTGAACTCAGGGGTACTTGCCCACTGAGCCACATCCCCAGCTCTATTTTATATTTTATTTCTAGACAGGTTCTCATCAAGTTGCTTAGTCCCACACTTTTGCTGAGGCTGGCTTTGAACTTGTGATTCTCCTGCCTCAGCCTCCTGAGCTGCTGGGATTACAGGCATGCACGACCACATCCAGCTCTCTTGCTGTTTGTAGTTCTCTGATTCCACGAAATTCTCCTTCACCAAAATTTAAACAAGATTCTGCCTGGTTCACCAATATAATCTCATTACCTGGCATAGTTCCAGGCACACAGTGAGTGGTAAATATTTAAGAAAGCATAAAACATTTAGTGATGACACATATTATTGGTGTTTAGATCTGAGACCTTCTCCTCTTTTCATTAAGACTTTCCCTCAGCCAGGCAGGGTGATGTATACCTATAATCTCAGTAATTTAGGAGGCTGAGGCAGGAGGATCCCAAGTTCAAAGCCAGCTTTAGAAACTTAGTGAGGCCCTAAGCAACTTAGTGAGACCCTGTAAATAAAAAATAAAAAGGGATAGAGATGAGTCTCAGTGGTTAAGTGCCTCTGGGTCCAATCTCCAGTTTCAAAAAAGTCAACAAGTAAATGAATTAAAGACTTCCCATCAAAACCGCAAAGAGAATTCTCCTTCACAAACACACACACACACACACAAAAAAAAAAAAAAAAAAAAAAAAAAAAAAAACACAAGAAGAAGGAACAAGAGAATAGATAAGACCCGGTGCCCATAGAAAAAAAATATCATATTTTTCAATTACCATAAACAATGGGGAAGTAGTTTAGATTTTATGGAGCCTGTGGTAAGTGTGTGGGGGCATTTTTGTTCTTTGTTTTTTAATACTACAGTATCAAACATATTACTTGTATCTGAATTTCTGTTTGTGCCTTGCAAGATGGAATGTCATACTTTAAGAATTTTTAGGATATAATTTAAATAGGACATTCATTTTCCTCTGGGTTATTTTTATTTTTTCTTCTCCAGGCTTTCAGGTGGGTCTTGGAAACTACGGAAATAATTTGCTATCTCCTCTAAGTTTCTCATCTGTAAAAGAGGCAAAGCACAATAGAAGTTATTTTCATAATAACTAATTCATGTGTGGTAGGCTCAGTATGCACCCTCCCTAGTAGATATCTCATACATTCTTAGTAGCTGGGAATATTATTTTTTTTTATTTTTTAAAGACTTTGGGGATGTGATTCAGGATCTTAAAACAAGATAATCCTGGATTATCCTTCGGATGGACCCTGAACCCAATGCAAGTGTTTCTTTATAAGAAGGGTAGAGGGAGATTTGAGGACAAGAAGAGAGAACCACAGAGAAAGCCATGTAAGGACCAGACAGGGACTGGAGTGATGTAGCCACAAGCCAAAGCAACACCTGAAGCCACTGGAAACTGGAAAAGCAAAGAAAGGTTTCTCCTTTGAGCCCCTGGAAGGAGTCCAGTCTGATGTCACTTTCATTTTGGATTCCTAGTCTCCAGAGCCATGACAGAGTAAACTGTTGTTTTTAAAACAATGACATTTATGATAATTTGTTACAGCAGCTGCGGGAAACTACTGCAGAGAGTCAGATAGATTAGCACATGTGCTGCACCCCACAAGGTCCTGGAATACTCTCATTTATTCACATGTTCACTCATTTGTTCTATAAATACAAGTAACTCCCATGTTCCAGGACTCTCCTTACAGTAGGACTATGGGAGTGGAAAAGGAGTAGTTGAGTCAGCTCTAAGAAAGTTCCATTTCTTATTTTATAAGAAGGTAGGTTTCATTTTTACTGATTGCCTGACTCTATTTTGTGTTGCTTTTGAGATGGTTGCCTTGTTCTGATGAAACACACACACACACACACACACACACACACACACAGACACACTTCCACTTTCCACCTACTTCCACATTCTAAAGCTTCCCTTCACAGTCTCATCAACCCCCACATTCAACAAAATCCCAAATGTGTCCCCACAGAGAGAAACTTGTACAGGTGCAGCAGTTAGGAAGGACCTGTTGCTCTTCACAGAGCATTTGTAGGATTTCTTTCTATAAAAGAACAAGTTAGCCTGCCTTCTAATTTTGTCTAACCCCTGTACTTTCAGGAACATCATTTGTTAACTGGATATAGGTATTTGCTCCATGTTCATATTTATCAGTTTCTGTAGCTTGAATCTGAATATACCCCCAGAGGCCCATGTATTAAAGTCTTGGTACCCAGAGTAGTGCTAATGAGAAATGATAGAAACCTGTACAAGATGGAGCCTACAAAGGGATCTTCTGGTCATTGAGAGAATGCCCCTGAAGAGGATATTGGGATCTCCACTCCTTACTCCTCTCTCTTTTGTGTAGTAGCCATTAGGTGAGCTTCTGAGTCCCCCCACAAATTCCCCAACATGTTATGCTGCCTCACCAGAGGCCCAAAAGTCAGGTTCCAACATACAATAAAATGGAACCTCTAAAACTATAAGCCACAATAACCTTTTTGCTTTATAAGTTGATTATCTATATATTTTTTACAATAACAGAAAGCTGACTGATACATCAGTTATATATTTTTATTTACTTTTTTAGTCACCATAAATGGCTTCTTCCCACAGGAAAGAACAGAGTTTTAGAAATTTTATGACAGAAATACCTTTGTCCACAATAGGGACTGTCTCTAGTGATATCAAACTCATGGAAGACAGGTTATTTTCTTGATGAAAACCTTTCTCCTTAAATGTTGTTATAACAAAGAGTAAGAAACAACCTTTAGAACACTGGTCCTGTGACTTGAACATAATATCTTGCCCCAAACAGGATTTAAGTTATGATAACCATATCATAGTTACCTGTGTCACTGAGATAGATGTGCCCTGCTCTTTTGTTTTTTAAACTAATTGTTTACTTTTATAAAATACATTTTTCATCAGCAATTTCTTCATCTATTATATTTTGTAAAGATCCCTAGAAGAGACATTTCTTTCAGGAAGTGACTGTTATGACAGAATTATAAACAGCTGAATGCATCAAGATTAATATAAATGTCTTGGATTTGACAATTTGCCCCCACCAGAAGCGATTCTTTAATAAGATTGAGCAATTTACCTGAAAAAAGCGTTTGACAGAGACAGAAACTGTGTCACTTGTCCAAAGGGAAGACACAGATAAATATTTTCATCTGGCTTTTGCTCAATGCCTGACTCTGAGCTACACATCATTCATGTTTTTTATCCATCACACTTTAAGCATTGCTGATGTAGCCAACTGCAAAGCTCAAGAGTGTTTGCTCCACCCCACCTAGCAGACAGTTGATTAGATGGACAAATGGATTCATTCAGTTTGGAAGGAAAGGGAGCCAGAGGAAAAGGAATGATATTTACTACTAGGCAATGTGAGGAGGGGTAGTGCTGGAATCAGGCCGGGGTCATTGATTCTAATTAGCAACAGGCCAGCTCCTTATCCCACACAGGTCCTGTGGAGCTTGAGAAAATGAACCTGGTCTGCCAAGTTAGAGCTTGCATTTAATTTGGGGAGGGAAATGGGGAGACTACATTGGCCAAATCCTCCTGCTGGGCTCTCTCTTGGGTACCAAAAAGCCAAAAGAGGGAAAAGGATGGGTGGGAAATAAAACACAATGATGAGAACCGGAAGGAAAGTTAAATTATGAATATTCACAAAGCAGTAGGAAAACAGATGGCAAAAACAGGGAGAAGGATCTAGATAGGGCAGTGCCAGAGAACCCAAAGTGATAAGACCAAACAAAATGTGGTTAGACACATCCCTGTGTTCCCACTCATCTTTCCGGGTTTTCTACTTTTATAGCAACCTACAGAGCATTTAATCTTTTACCAGCACCTCAAATGGGCCAAGCACTGTGCTTGCATAATTGTGCTTAATCGTTGCAGCAAGCCTTTGTGATCAGCTATTTTATATATAAGGACTCTGAGCTTCATAAAAACCCAAGTGTCACCTCTATGCAGTGGCAAAGTCATAATTCAATTTCAGATTTGTCTGACCCCAAAGTTTATGCATTTTTTAATATACCAACTGAGTAAAAATAGTGAAAGAGTAGTACATTAACTCCTGTGTGGGGGAATTTTTAAAAAATCAATACTTTAATAGAAAGTCCTGCGCCAGAACAATGGATTGCTTTGGGGGAAATCCCTTTGAGATAAAGATCCAGAGAAAGAAGCTGCTCATTTTAATATTATTTTTTGTGAGGTTCCCAAAAGGAAAACTTAAGAGGACCTAAATTTCTCCAGTTTCATATGATGGAGCATGTGGAAATAGCCCTTTTCTTTTTGTTGTGAGCTACCTTGAAAATCTGATATAGAAAATGTGAAATTAATGTATAAAATGTATACTTTTTGTTAAATTAGACATCATATCCTAGATAGTAAGCATTGTTCCATTTAAAAGTTTGTAAAAGAAAAAAATAAATTCCAGAAAATAATGCATCGAGTCATATTTTCCTGTTGTATCTCCCTTAGTGACTAGTTGATTTCATGATACCAGGTGTCTGTGTGGGTTGGGAAACCACACTTGGAATGGTTTTGTCCCTCTGTGGGCTCCAAGTTCTGAAATTCAGGGGGAACAGGTCACTTTAACTAAGATGAAGTCACCTGAACTCTCATCTTCCAGAAGTATCTAGTCATGAAAAGGTTGAGACTCATAGAGAAGCTCATATCTTTACTTGATTGGGCACAATTATAAATCTGAATTTATTAAAAACGTGCAGATAATTGACTAGAGGTAGAGCATTAAAAATCAGAGCAACTAGAAAAATTCACTTTGTTAATTACTTCTTAAGTTCTACGTTTGCTTGAGTTTTCCTATTTATCTCAAGGACTTCAATTATTTTTATTTTTAGCCTTTTAAAACACATGTCTTTTGATGAGTTTCACTTGATCTCTAAGCAAACCCTCAATATTCACATCTACCATTGCTTCTCTTTATGATAATGGTCTTCTCCAAATCCTAGATAACTGGGAGCTTGAGTTTTCTTTTTGAACCTCTTTATTGCTAAGGAGACATTGCAAAGTTTTGACTTTTAGAAGCTTTGTTAGGAAGGAATACATACTGTACTATTGTTGCTTTCTGGTATTCTGTTTCCTACACAAAAATTTCCCCCTATGTTTCATGTTCCAAAACCTTGGCATTCTAGAACCACTTTACTGGAACTCTCCTCCACTTCCTGTTTTTTAAAAATGTACTATTTTTTTTAATTGACACATAATAATCATACAACCTGCATGGGGTACAATGTCATGTTTCTATCTTGTTTTGGTTAGTGGGAGGCATAGTGGGAGATTAGAGACCAGGAGGAGAGATAAACTCCCTGTTATGTGGCCCCTGCATCTCCCTATAAGCAGGATGGACTGTACACCTACCTGAAGACCCCTGTCCTTGATGCATTAGTTTCCCAGAGCCACCATAACTCATTACCACAAACTAAGAGGCTTACAATAATAGGATTATATTATCTCCCAGTTCTAGAAGTTCTTCCAGTACCAAAGTGTGAAATCAAATTGCTGGCAGATCTGTGTTCCCTCCAAAGACTTTACTCCTTATCTGCTCTTTTAGCTTCTGGTGGCCTCCAGACAAGGATTGTTCCATGTCTGCCTACTTCCCCTGACCTTCTATCTCTGCCTCTGTCTTCAAACAGCCTCCTCCTCCTTTTCTCCCCTCTGTCTCTATGTTCTCTTCTCCTCATAAGGCCATCGGATTAGGGCCTATCTGGACAATCCAGGATGCTTCCTCTTGAGATCCTTAACTAAATTACATCTTCAAAAACTCCTTCCACTTTTTGTAGGCTTCTGTCCTGGATCTGGAGCCCAGGTGTCTGTGCTGTGCAGAATCTGAAAACAAACCACAGGGAGAACGCTGAGAACCTTGAGAGCCAGGAAATGGAACTGTTAACATTTATGGATATAGCCATTGATTTTACTGAAGAGGAGTGGGAATGCCTTCAGCCTGCTCAGAAAAATTTATATAGAGATGTGATGCTAGAGAATTATAGAAACTTTGCCTTCCTGGCCATGACTCCTAAACATACCCAAGTATATTTACCAGAAAAGGGCCTAAAACATATATTTCAAGAAGTGATAAGTGCGAAATATAGAAGTTGTAAACTTTAATATTTACCACAAAAGAAAATAGGGAAAACTCCAAGTGAGAGTGAACACCACAAATCATATAAAAAATCAGGCCTTGTTCTGCACCAGAGAACTTATACTGGAGAGAAGCCCTACAAATATAAAGAATGTGGCAAAGCTTTCAGTAGAAAAAAAGGTCTTATTTACCACAGAGGAAACCACAAGGGAGAAAAGCCCTACAAATGTAAAGTATGTGCCAAAGCTTTTGGTCAAAAATCACACCTTATTTGCCACAGGAGAACTCACACTGGAGAGAAGCCCCACAAATGTACAGAATGTGGCAAAGCTTTCCATCAGAAATCAGACCTTATTTGCCACTGGAGAACTCACACTGGAGAGAAGCCCTACAAATGTAAAGAATGTGGCAAAACTTTTGGTCAAAAATCACACCTTATTTGCCACAAAAGAACTCACACTGGAGAGAAGCCCTACAAATGTAAAGATTGTGGCAAAGCATTTGTTCAAAAATCAGACCTTATTTACCACATTAGATCTCACACTGGAGAGAAGCCCTACAAATGTAAAGACTGTGGCAAAGCTTTTTGTCAAAAATCAAACCTTATTTGCCACAGGCGAACTCACACTGGAGAGAAGCTCTACAAATGTGAAGACTGTGGCAAAGCTTTTTGTCACAAATCGAACCTTATTTACCACAGGAGAATTCACACTGGAGAGAAGCCCTACAAATGTGAAGATTGTGGGAAAGCTTTTGGTCAAAAATCAGACCTTACTTGCCACAGGAGAACTCACACTGGAGAGAAGCCCTACAAATGTGAAAATTGTGGCAAAGCTTTTGTTCAAAAATCAGATCTTATTTACCACATTAGATATCACACTGGAGAGAAGCCCTACAAATGTAAAGACTGTGGCAAAGCTTTTGTTCGAAAATCAGACCTTATTTACCACATTAGATCTCACACTGGAGAGAAGCCCTACAAATGTAAAGACTGTGGCAAAGCTTTTTGTCAAAAATCAAACCTTATTTGTCACAGGCGAACTCACACTGGAGAGAAGTCCTACAAATGTAAAGACTGTGGCAAAGCTTTTTGTCACAAATCGAACCTTATTTACCACAGGAGAATTCACACTGGAGAGAAGCCCTACAAATGTGAAGATTGTGGGAAAGCTTTTGGTCAAAAATCAGACCTTACTTGCCACAGGAGAACTCACACTGGAGAGAAGCCCTACAAATGTGAAAATTGTGGCAAAGCTTTTGGTCGAAAATCAGACCTTATTTACCACATTAGATCTCACACTGGAGAGAAGCCCTACAAATGTAAAGACTGTGGCAAAGCTTTTGTTCGAAAATCAGACCTTATTTACCACATTAGATCTCACACTGGAGAGAAGCCCTACAAATGTAAAGACTGTGGCAAAGCTTTTTGTCAAAAATCAAACCTTATTTGCCACAGGCGAACTCACACTGGAGAGAAGTCCTACAAATGTAAAGATTGTGGCAAAGCTTTTTGTCACAAATCGAACCTTATTTACCACAGGAGAATTCACACTGGAGAGAAGCCCTACAAATGTGAAGATTGTGGGAAAGCTTTTGGTCAAAATCAGACCTTACTTGCCACAGGGGAACTCACACTGGAGAGAAGCCCTACAAATGTAAAGACTGTGGCAAAGCTTTTGCTAGAAAATCAGACTTTATTCACCACAGAAGAACTCACACTGGAGAGAAGCCCTACAAATGTAAAGATTGTGGCAAAGCTTTTGGTCGAAAATCAGTCCTTATTTGCCACAGAAGAACTCACACTGGAGAGAAGCCCTACAAATGTGAAAATTGTGGCAAAGCTTTTGTTCGAAAATCAGATCATATTTACCACATTAGATATCACACTGGAGAGAAGCCCTACAAATGTAAAGACTGTGGTAAAGCTTTTGTTCGAAAATCAGACCTAATTTACCACAGCAGATCTCACACTGGAGAGAAGCCCTACAGATGTAAAGACTGTGGCAAAGCTTTTAGTCAAAACTCAGACCTTATTCGCCACAGCAAAACTCATACTGGAGAGAAGCCCTACAAATGTACAGAATGTCTCAAAGCTTTTGGTCAAAAATCAAGCCTTATTCGCCACAGCAAAACTCACACTGGAGAGAAGCCCTACAAATGTACAGAATGTCACAAAGCTTTTGGTCAAAAATCAAGCCTTATTCGCCACAGCAAAACTCACACTGGAGAGAAGCCCTACAAATGTAAAGAATGTGGCAAAGCTTTTGGTAAAAAAATAAACCTTATTCATCACAGCAGAACTCACTGGAGAGAAGTCCTACAAATGTAAAGAATATGGCGCTGGGGTTGTGGTTCAGTGGTAGAGTGCTAGCCTCACATATGTGAGATCCTGGCTTTGGTCCTCAGCACCACATTAAAATAAATAAGTGAAATAACGGTATTGTGTCCAACTAAAACTAAAAAATAAACATAAAAAAGAGAGTAAACCTTATTAACAACGAAATTTATACAGAAAAGAACCTCTACAAATTGAGAAAAAAATGCAGCAAAGCTTTTAATAAGAAATCAATTATTTTCACCACTAGGCTACTTATTCTGGAAAGAAGACATATAAATGTAGAGAATGTAGAAACATTTTAGATTATATATCTTATATTATTAGACATCAGAGAGAACACATTGGAGAGAAGCTATACAAATGAGTCCATTACTCTAAGAAAGGGACAAAATTTAATCCTCACCACAATAACCATAGCGTAGAGAATATTTTGAAATGTGAAAATTGACAATGTGACAATGCCTCCAAAATTTATTCACCAATACTCAGAACCTGTGGATATATACTGGTTAGAGAAAATACAAATGGAAAAAAAAATGTAGCTACATGTTTCTTTTTTTTTCCTTTTTTTTATTGGTTGTTCAAAACTTTACATAGTTCTTGATATAACATCTTTCACACTTTGATTCAAGTGGGTTATGAACTCCCATTTTTACCCCGTATACAGATTGCAGAATCACATCAGTTACACTTCCATTGATTTGCATATTGGCATACTCATGTCTGTTGTATTCTATTGCCTTTCCTATCCTCTACTTTCCCCCCTCCCCTCCCCTCCCCTCCCCTCTTCTCTTCTCTCTCTACCCACTCTACTGTAATTCATTTCTCCCCCTTGTATTATTTCCCCTTTCCCCTCACTTACTTTTGTATGTAATTTTGTATAACCCTGAGGGTCTCCTTCCATTTCCATGCAATTTCCCTTCTCTCTCCCTTTCCCTCCCACCTCTCATCCCTGTTTAATGGTAGTCTTCTTCTCATGCTCTTCTTCCCTACTCTGTTCTTAGTTACTCTCCTTATATCAAAAAAGACATTTGGCATTTGTTTTTTAGGGACTGGCTAGCTTCACTTAGCATAATCTGCTCTAATGCCATCCATTTCCCTCCAAATTCTATGATTTTGTCATTTTTTAATGCAGAGTAATATTCCATTTTGTATAAATGCCACATTTTTTTTATCAATAAATGGATGCTGTACTTTGTCGAATGCTTTTTCTGCATCTATCGAGATGATCATATGCTTCTTATTTTTAAGTCTATTGATGTGGTGAATAACATTTATTGATTTCCGTATATTGAACCAGCCTTGCATCCCAGGGATGAATCCTACTTGATCATGGTGCACAATTTTTTTGATATGTTTTTGTATCCGATTCACCAGAATTTTATTGAGGACTTTTGCATCTAGGTTCATTAGAGATATAGGTCTGTACTTTTCTTTCTTTGAAGTGTCTTTGTCTGGTTTAGGAATCAGGGTGATGTTGGCCTCGTAGAATGAATTTGGAAGTTCTCCCTCTTTTTCTATTTCCTGAAATAGCTTGAAAAGTATTGCTATTAGTTCCTCTTTAAAGGTTTTGTAAAACTCTGCTGTATACCCATCCAGTCCTGGGCTTTTCTTAGTTGGTCATCTTTTGATGGTTTCTTGTATTTCCTCAATTGATATTGGTCTGTTTAGATTGTCTATATCCTCCTGACTCACACTGGGCAGATCATATGACTTAAGAAATTAATCAATGCCTTCACTATCTTCTATTTTATTGGAGTATAAGGATTCAAAATAATTCCTGATTATCTTCTGTATTTCTGAAGTGTCTGTTGTGATATTGCTTTTTCATCCTGTATGCTAGTAATTTGAGTTCTCTCTCTTCTTCGTTAGCATGGCTAAGGGTCTGTCGATCTTATTTATTTTTTCAAAGAACCAACTTTTAGTTTTATCAATTTTTTCAATTGTTTCTTTTGTTAAGATTTCATTAATTTCAGCTCTGATTTTAATTATTTCTTGCCTTCTACTTCTTCTTTTCCTAGTATTTTGAGATGAAGTATGAGATCATTTATTTGTGGTTTTTTTTCTTTTTTTAAGGAATGAACTCCAAGCTATGAATTTTCCTCTTAGAACTGCTTTCAATGTGTCCCATAGATTCCGATATGTTGTGTCTGTGTTTTCATTTATCTCTAAGAATTTTTTAACTTCCTCCTTGATGTCTTCTATAACCCATTGATGATTCAGTAACCTATTTTTCATTCTCCAAGTGATGCTCTTCCCCTCTGCAGGCCACTGAGCCTGTTCTGTTGGTGGTCACAGTACCTCCTACCTTGCTGGCGCGGGGGAAGGGGGCATCTCTGCCCTTCAGCAGGCCGCTGGGCCTGTCCTGCTGGTGGGTCGCAGGTCCGCCTACCTTGCAGGTGCGTGGGGCAGCTCTCTACATGTTTCTTAAACATTGCTTATTTTTGGAAAATTCATTGTGCCCAGAAACACTAAAAAGTTAAATAATATATCCAAAATGTATTTAAACTTTAAATTCATTGAACATTTGAAAACTTATACTAGTAGTGAAAATTGAACATATTTTGTCCAAAATATATGCCTTACATGACAGTGTAACATTTATAATAAATGTGAGAGTATAGTAATGCTATTATATATATATTACACCTTGATGTATATGAGGATCAGTAAAATACAGAACTCATTTAAGTTTAGAAAACAAGTAGTTGTCTTTAGATTTTGCTTAAATTTATTAAGTATTATCAGATTATTTTGTAGAAATATCAGTCATAGATATCATACATGCATAGTGAAGAAACGTCATGTTTGAAAGAATATAAATGTTTTTGTAAATCAAAAATCACTATTTTCACTTTTGAATACTGAGAAAAGAATTATATGAAATCTATTTTTGATGTTTAACACTGAAGTGTAATATTTTAAACTTTAATTTTTTGTTGTATTTCAGTTTACGTTTAGGTATTTTTATACACTGAGCCACATTCTTAAGCCCTCTCTCCACTTTTTCAAATGTTGAGACTGTATTGCTAAGTTGCTTGAAACCACACTAGGTTGCTGAAGCTGAGTTTAAACTTCTGAAACTACTCAGCTTCCCAGTTTGCTTGGATTACAAGCATGGACCATCATGCCAGGTTTATAGTGCATTTTTTTTTACCTATATTTACCTTATGTATGCAATATGTCTTTATAACTGAATATTTGTTTATATGTTAACACTCATGTATTGCATCCTTTTGTTAAAGGTCAGATGTAATAGTGTTGCACTTGACTAAATGTTCTATGTAACAGTAAAACATACTGTTGAGTAAATAATACTCTGGCATCTGTTAATACTTTTACACATTTTAAATAAACTTAATGTGGAATACAATTTGCATAAGACAGATCATTATTTTTTTCTGTTTGTATTCATGGTGAAATTAAGAGTTATAAGAAGGATGCAGATATAGGAAAATTAGCCCCAGATTTTCATATCTTGAATTATAAATTTTAAAATTTTAACTTTTTAACATTTTAGCATTTCCTAGTGATTTTAATAGACTGAATTTCCACAAACTTAAAGGTAGCTCTTATAGGAGAGAAGAACTTTATCTTTCTTGTGTGCATAATGGCCTTCTAGACTTCATCCTCATTGGAGACTTTTCATTTCTCTGTGAATGAGGTCAATGATCAGTGTTTTCATGTACATTAGTAAATTCTGACATTCTTGTTATTCTATAGGTAGTGTTATTTCAGGGCAGGAATTAGAGAAAATGGATGTGGAGTCAAGGTTGAGTGAGTCCTTATTCTTATGACAAAATAATCAATGAACTATGTTTTAGAGTCTCATTTTCTGAGGACCAAGTAGTAAGAGGTAAACTGTGAAGATTGTATGTAAAGATTACGTTTCTTATCATAAAATGTTGACTTTTCAGCTACAATAGGGTAAAAGATTCTTTTACACAACATACAAAAATCATATTGAATATCATTCACAATTTTATAAACATTACATATAATTCATGAAGAACAGAGTTTACAGCAACATATGCTTAAGAACAAGGTCTGAAGAAATTGTACACTCTCCAATATAGACATATTTATACCAATTTAATTATACATGAAACTACACTAAATGAGAAGAAAAATCAATTAGATCAACACACAATGATATAGAAATAAAAACTTGTAAATAGAAAAAAAAAAAAAAAAAAAAAAAAACTCCTTCCAAGTGGGGTCACATTTGCAGGTTCTAGTACCTCCTTTTAATCTACTACAAATGGCTATAACTGTGATGAGTCCTAGTCATTGTTGTTTGCTCTTCTATGTCTTCTATGCTTTACAATCCCTTATTAACAGAGCTCCCTCACCCTGCCCAAAGCTGTGAAAAGAATTCTTACATTTAACTTTCTTCCATTGTGTTAAATTTACCCTTTTAAGAGTACATGGACCCAGACATTAAACAAACAAACAAAACTAAAGATGACCTTATCAACTGAGATTTTGACATTAACTCCCAGTCTCAACCAAAGACCCTCTCCCCAACCCCAGTGAAGTATATCTTCTCTGACTCATCCAGTAGGAAGAGGCTGGGGAATAGCTCATCAGTGGAATGCATGCTTAGCACACATGAGGCCCTAGATTCCATCTGCGGCACCATAAAAAGAAAAAAAAATAATAATAAAATGAATAAAAAGAAAAATGATTGAGAAAACACTTGCAAAAAATCAAAAGGGAATAGCTAATTCTCTATGCTTCTATGTTACAGCATAATATTTTATGATGAAGTATTCCCCATCCTCCACCAAAACAAAAATATGTACTTCCATGAACATATTAAATATGTTTAAAAACTCCCCCAAATAATGGAAAAATTCAGCCAAACTGAAGTAAAAGTGACTTCTTAACACTATAGAGATCAATTGCCTAATCTACTGGCCCTCACCATTTTTAAATAATTTCTTTCATATTGTGGAAATGGCAATTGACACTCTCTTGTGTGTTCACTTTTTTTCTGATCTTTAAATATTTGTTCTTTTGCTTCTTGGTGATTCTCTGCTCTATATGAATCTATTCAAAGTAGAACTTTATTTGCTAAATTCAAAAGAATTTGGGAAAAATATTTTATTTTAGAAATTTATATTTTCAGGAAAAAAATATCCAATTTCTCATTTATGAAATAATTGAATCAGACAGGACAGTATGATCTTCAAGTCTGCTTTCTGGAATGTCCTAAAACTTACATAAATTGGCCCATGGAACTCAGTCATTCTGTCATGTTGTCTCCTTGATGTCACAAGGAATTCTAAGGCTCTAAGGGCTCCCATTGAATAAAGCAAAGTTGTTTTACTTTCCAACCAAACTTGGAAAGTGTTGTATGTGTCTGGATTAGATTCTATTCATAGAATCTGCCTCCTGCTGATAACGCCCAAAACTTGTCTAAACTCCCTGTAGCCACCGCTTCAGCAAGTTCCCGTCAAACATCCGACCACACCAGCACAAAAATAGTGCTTTCCTGGATTCCCCACTTTCAGAGGGAGTTAACCCTCTCCAGTTTCATTTATTTCACAGGCAAGTGCTGGCTTGTTCCAAGCAGGTGTGTGTACTCGGAGAAGTGGATGTGACTAGTATGTTTAAACTACATCATTAATGGAAAGTCTATGTCCTTCTTCATTCATGCCAAATACCCCAAGTGTGCCATTTGTACCTTCAAAAATAATGCTTACTACTTCCTAGACAAATTTCAAATGTGGTATCATCTCTTAAAAATATCTAAATTGAGTCTTCCCTGGATGGTGTTCACATAACAATTTAAAGGAAGTAGTGAAAGAAAAATGATATTTAGCAAGACGGGGGAAATGCATATATAAATGTGCATATCCATGCATATACATATGCATATGTGAAATATGTGTGTATATATTTAAAATTATGGTTTGAAAAGTGTTTGCCAAAATTCAGGGCTTTGTGTAAAAATAGCTCTATGTCTGCATCAGTTAGTTTCTCTTGGAAACTTTAAAAAAAATATAATATTTTTGATGGCTTTACCCCACACTGCCCAGCTACATTAAGATAATAGTAAACTACATTCTTATGGTTGTCATAACATTTAGCTTGGTGCTGCATGCAATGTGAGTAATCTATTAAGATATATAAGATGCACAATGCTGCCTTTGTGTCTTGGAGTTCTAGCTATCAGCTGTAACAACCAAGCGCAATTGCTGCCAGTGTGGGGCCTTGGCTGCTTCTCACCACAGCCCTCATTGGCCAAAGGTTTGCAGCAGTGACTCCTGGCAGCCTTGGCCACCACCGTGGGGGCTGCCCAAAGCTCCTTCTCCCTGTCTATGTTCCCTCCGCTCCCTCTCCTTTCTTCTTTCTTGCCTGTCATCAATCTTACTAAAATGACAACAGACAGATATTAGCCTTTGCAAAGATCAAATGAAATCTATAACTCTTGGGCTGTTCACCAAGGAGCAGAGCAGTCTACACCCAATACAGGGACACACACTGGAAACGACCCACCTGGAATCAATTTTTCCAGGTATTTCAAGTGTCTCTTTGTGAGCATCGGCTACCTAGAAATGGATTTTGACAAAATTTAGAACTCTAGTTGTTTCAGAGAGGTTTGGTGATGGATTATTGGGACTTTCTTATAAGAGTGGATCAGTGTGTGTGTGTGTGTGTGTGTGTGTGTGTGTGTGTGTGTGTGTGTGCATGTGTGCGCGCGCGCACAGGCACGTGCATTTGAAAACAATTATTAATGCTTAGCTTAGAGGAGATAGTATTTATTTTGGCGATAGACTCATGGTTTTTAACCCGTTCTTCCAGAAGTTGGAGTGTACCAAGATCCCTCCTGCTACTTGCCCTTGGGTTTTTAGATTTCTCTTCCTGAGCAAACATTACTCCATTGCATAACTATGCTGAATGTGCCCTTGTCTCTTGCAATTTCTTTACATCAATGTGCAGAACTATTTATCCCCAACAGAAATGTTTACCTAATCTGTAAAATGTAAGGCCATATGGTGTACATTGTATGAATTTCATCCATCCTTTTTAACTCTTTCTGAAAGTCTTTCTTTCCTCTGCTGTCCCTTTGTTGTGGACCAGGCAGAAATGATTAAAGGGGGATGGAAATCAGAACAGAGGGGGCAGGATGGGAAGGACGTCGGGAGAAGCACAGATGGGCATGGGGGAGGCTTCTTTCTTTGTGGAATGTGACATCTTGTAGAATAAATGCCAAAGAAGTCTCAGGATCAAGGCGAACTTTGTGCAAAGTCAGAGCAGATCCCGAATAAAATAGTAATAATAATAAACCACATCAACATGAGCTAAAGATGAACATGATGCATTATTAATAATAATGACCCCACAGGCTACCTGAAATTTAGAAAGACCAAATCACCTTTTGGCTCTTATTTCCCTTATCACTTCCTAGAAGATAATGAAGTCTTAACTGGAATAAGAAAAGAGCAACTCTCCGGTACTTTGAGTGGAAGCAAATGTTTCTATAATGTATCTTTCTACAGTATCTTGGTAAAAGATAAATAGCTATTTAAAATAAGCGATATCAAGGAAGAATAAACTATTATGTTTGTGCCAATGCTTATTCATGGTTTTATAACAAGACATATCTGTTTTCTTCATATCAATCTTGACTCTATATTTAGAGTTTGCAAACAATGATTCTAGTTTTTGGGTGCCTGCCACTTCTGATAGAAATCTGGGATAGCTGCACTACATTACTATAACATTAAAAAAATTCCCAAAATTCCATGTACAGAACCTCCTAACGGGCAAGAGAAAAATATGAAGTATTCACATGTATACAGAGGAGAAAGAAGGGCAAAGGGCTACAAATTTCAGGGAGGAGTCTGAACAGAAAGTATATTTTAACAGTCTTCCTAAATTATGGGTGTATTACCCAAGTAAAAGATCCCAAATAGGGATTACCTCAACAAATTTTTCTGGCCCTCCTCCTTTTATCACTAATCAAAAGACTCACCATCTGTCTTGGTCACTTAGTCAATTCTTAAACAATATCAAAACCTTAGCAGACAGTGTTAGTTTTAATAGTTTTAATACAATATGAAGAAACCTGATTAATTTTAGCAAATCAAGCTCTCTAAATAAAAGTTCTTGTATTCTTGTTTTCTTTTCTTTTTGAAAATACATAACAGTACTAAAAACTAAGAGTATTGAAAAATTGTCATTAGTTTAATTTTCTTCTTGATTCTAGGGAAAGGAAGAAAGAAACCATAATCTCTAGGGTAGGCAATTCCATGGACTCTGTTATCCAGCGATATCTTGGAGGTGTGGAACTAGCTCTGGAGAATTGATTCATTCATTCTTAGCCTATTCATTGATACATTTACTCAACACCAGCTCCCCCATATATATATAATTTTCAAACACTCTTCTGAGTCTTGAGGATACAAACCTCAAAGGCAGGGTCTCTCCAGCATCCCCCAGGGGACTGAGAAAGACAGCCAGATAAACTGGCATTTCCAGCACAGTGGGTACCACAATAGGAGAATGCAGGTTGCTCTGTGACTGCAGAGGGAAAACTCTTCCCAAAGCTGTCAGGGAAGGAGGCTGGAGATGACATCTGAGTATCAGATCAAGGAACGAAAAGCAATTGTGGCAATCTAGGACAAGGACCAAATCATGGCTGTAGCTTTGTGTGGTCATGGGGTGCAAAAGAGGTAGAGGAGGGAGGAGGTGATTTGCTAGTAGCCTGTGAGGCCAGAGACATAGGCAGTCAAATCCTAAAGAGCCTGGGCTTCTCAGAATACTATGACCTGGGAGGAAAGACTTCAACAGCTGTGAGGGAGCCACTATAAACCAAGCAGGACAATTCTGTTGGAAATGACAGGGTAGCCCTCAAAAGATCTCTCCTAACCTGAAAAGGACTCTCACAAGAACTAAATGCAGTAGTTAAATTGTATCACAGGTCTGAAACTGAAAAATAAGCCTACAACTTGGACATCACAGAAAAGTGAATGGCCCTCAGTCTTGTGATGAATTAAAAACAAAACAAAACAAAAAAATACAAGTGACTCAAGCAAATGGTAAAGGAGACTTAAAAGTAAGAAAAACATAGAAGGCTAAGAAGTCGTGATGAGCCATATTTGAGAAAACCTCCATATGACTCTGAATGAACTTTAGTCACCACTTTGAATATATTGCTACTAAACTGTTTCTTACGGTAAAAGAGAAAAAGGAAGGTAAAAGAGAAAAAGGAAGCAAGGGCAACTGACATTGAAACAGACACTCTAACTAAAGCGAATAACCAACCCAGGTTGTTTCAGACACCACAATTTTTAAATCACATCTAGAGAAGAAGAAGAAAAAAAAGTCAAATGCATTAGTTCCATTTGCAACCAATGTTGTTCAGCATATCGATTAAAAGCACAAAGTGCTTTCCCCACATTCCTTCCACCCAATTTTCAAATATTTATTGGTGCATTACACTGAGCATTTCATCACAATTAGTGTGGAAGTGATACAAGGCCCATAGACACACTGAGCTTTTCATTATGAGAATGGATTGAGTAGGGCAAAGACTAAATTGTTAATATCTTAAAAACAAGAGCATTAATTATTAAACAGAAGTAGTAATATATGGAGTGATCTGTAAGAGAAATGGAATGTGCCATTTAGCCAGTTTCTAATCCCCCATTAGTGTGTTTCTAAAAAGAGCCTTATTAAGTTATGTAGATAGTTGAGAGACACATCGCTAGATCAGAAGTCACCAATAAGATATTGGCAGTAGTCTCCCTAACGCCAGAATTATCGTCTCAATTAGGGTGCCTTCATCCTTACTTTGAAGAATCAGGATGGGGTAACCTTGAAAAGAAAGAAAGAGGAGTGGGGGAGAAAGGGAGGAAGGGAGGGAGGAAAAGAAGGAGGAAGGAGAAAATGAAGAAAGGGAGGAAAGGAAGGAAAGATGCCGCAGTCTGACTGGGCACAATTCAGGAGCCACTTGTCAAAAGAAACAAACTTTATTTTTAAAACTACAAACGCCAAACAAAACAGCTCCTCAGGAAAAACCCTCAGAGCCCAACTGCCACCACCGGCTTCCACAAGCCTCTCCCACACACCAACCACCACCTCCCACAATCCTCCTGCTCTTGAGGCCGATTGGCTAGGTCGCGTGGGCGGAGCCAAAGAAGTCCCCCAATGAGCAGTTCCGTAGTCTGAAGGGCAGGGAAACAGCCCAATGAACATGACTGCAGAGGAGCCAATCAGCTAGATGTTGCTGGGGCCACTGTGAGCCAATCATCAGCTGGCAGCTTGAAGGGCAGGGAAACAGCCCAATGAACATCACCGCAGAGGAGCCAATCAGCTAGATGTTGCTGGGGCCACTGTGAGCCAATCATCAGCCGGCAGCTGGAAGTTTGCTGGCAGCTGGAAGTTTGCTGGGGCCCCTTTGGCTGTGGCTCTCAACATCTCCCCCTCTCTGTTTAAACAACAAGCATGTGGCTTAGGGACCGTGCCTGCCTTAGGTTGTCCAATACTACATATGGTCCTTACCCGTCTTCGGATGAGCTGACCTCAGGGCGTCAGCCTCCTGTCTTAGGTTGGTACCATTGTAATTGGATCTTACCCGTAATTGACTACCGGTCCAGTATACAGCCACACCTGTGGAGAGGTACCAGCGGGGGGGGGTGAGGTTCTTTGCCTCACCTCTGTTGGCCCCCAAATAGCTGAACGATCATTACAAGCAGAAGGGAGGAAGATATACCAAATCAATACTCCAATACTACCACAAGTCGCTGCACCAACAGATAGTTCACAATGCATACAAGTGAGTTCACAATGCATACAAGTGACACATAGTTTAGGCAAGTTCTGTAAGCGGTTCAGTGATGGCTATTGCAGAGACTGTAGATTAGTTTTATCTTTGTCTTCACCGGCACAGGGATGAAGATAGGAATTCTGGCAATAATGGCTAAAGAAAAATTATATAACATTCTAGAAGGTACTAAAAGAAAACAATTTTCTTAACAATTTACATTGTCTTCACCGGCACTGGGATGAAGATAGAAAGTCTGGCAATAATAGCTAAAGAAAACATTGTGTAACATTCCAGAAGGCACTAAAAGAAAACAATTTTCTTAACAATTTACATTATCTTCACTGGCACTGGGATGAAGATAGAAATTTTGGCAATAATGGCTAAAGAAAACATTGTGTAACATTCCAGAAGGCACTAAAAGAAAACAATTTTCTTAACAATTTACATTATCTCCACCGGCATTGGGATGAAGATAAGAATTTTGTCAATAATGGTTAATATTAATAATTGTGTATCATTCTAGAAGGCACTAAAAGGAAACAATCTTCTTAACAATTTACATTATCTTGAAAAGAATTATTAAATATAATGAAAAGGATAGGTGAAAGTAAACAAACAGATCTGTTAACCTTTTTTTTGTTTACATATTAAAACAATTCTTAACAGTTATTTACCCAATTTAAATTAAACCATTTAAATCACGTGAATAAAAAAAAAATTTTTTGGATCCTTTTTTTTTTTTTTATGAGCGCTCATCATATATGATATATGGACATATGTACATTCAAACACATAACACAAAACACAAGTGTGCACACATAATACATACAACACATAACATAATGGTAAAGGCCTTATAACTTTTTACAGGTGAAATCTCCATTGCAATGTTTAACAACTCTATAGTTAAAAAAAAATATATAGAACTGATCAGCAAAACATTAACCTAGGTCTGTATGAGCTCAAAAAACAAAATAGAACTTCATGATATGGGAAAGGGCAATAATAAAATAGATATTGAAAAAAGCATCCTGGTTCTGTCGCAGATGTAAGGATAGCCAAATTGGAGTTTTGGATATCAGCTGTTATGGATTTGAGCCAAATCATCTTCTTTTTGGTCTGTAGAAATTGCTTTAGTTAATCTCTCTGGAATCCAAATCGGCTGCTGTTCTACCTGTGGAAACACAAAAACAGGCCCCCGACTCCAGACAATCACTGGGTCAGGACTTTAGTTAATCTCTCCGGAATCCAAATCGGCTGCTGTTCTTCCTGTGGAAACACACAAACAGACCCCCGACTCCAGACAATTACTGGGTCAGGACCTTTCCATTGTCCTGTTAGAATATCTTTCCAAAGTACCTTGGGCTTATGTACATTTTTTGGACACATATGCCTTTCTGCAGCACTAAGTCCTGATGAATCTAAATTTAAAAAGTTTAGAGTAAAAAGGGTTATTTTAAGTTTATCTTTGGGGAATATATACCCCTTCCCAATTCCGTCTTTTTGCTTTAATAAGTACATTTTAATAGTTTGATGAGCTCTTTCAACTATGCCTTGTCCCTGTGGATTGTATGGGATTCCTGTTATATGAGTAATGCCAAATGATGAGCAAAATTGTTTAAAAGAAGTAGACGTATAACCAGGGGCATTATCTGTTTTTAACTGTTTTGGAATGCCCACAGTGGCAAAATTTTGTAAGCAATGAGCTATAACATCTTTAGTTTTTTCTCCGGCATGAAGGGAGCCCATCAAAAATCCAGAAGAAGTATCAACTGTAACATGCAAATATTTTAATTTTCCAAATTCTGGCAAGTGTGTGATGTCTATCTGCCAAATATGGTTAGGTATCAATCCTCTAGGATTGACTCCAAGATTAACTTGTGGTAAAAAGGTCACACAATTTTGACATTGTTTTATTATTTGTCTAGCTTGTTCCTTAGTTATTTTAAAACGCTTTTGTAAAGTATTAGCATTGACATGGAACCTTTTATGAAAATTTATAGCTTCTTCTAGTATAGAGAAAATATGTACGTCATGTGTAGTTTTATCTGCTAAATCATTGCCCAAACTAAGGGCTCCAGGCAATCCTGTATGTGCCCTGATATGTCCTATAAAGAATGGATCTTTTCTGTCCCAGATTAAACTTTGTATAGTGGAAAATAAAGAGAAAACAGTAGAAGAAGGGGAAATCCTACCAGCATCTTCAAGGGATACTATAGCATTAACTATATACTGACTATCAGAAAATAAATTAAATACAGAATCTTTAAACATCACAAAAGTTTCTAATACTGCATTAAGCTCTACCTTTTGAGCTGATTGTTTGGGTACTAAAAATGTAAAAGTTCGATCAGGGGTAACTATTGCTGCTGTACCATTATTTGATCCATCAGTGAATATATTTGGAGCATTCATGATAGGTGTTTTTCTTGTCATTTTTGGAAAAATTACCGGATGCAATGACCAAAAAGACAATAAAGGATTAGATGGTAAGTGGTTATCAAATGAAACATTAGATTTGCACATGATTATTGACCAAGTATTTAACTCATTAGCTAATTCATCAATTTGATTCATAGTATATGGAGTAATAATTTTATTAGGAGAAATTCCAAACACTGCCTTTGCTGTTCTTATTCCTTTGAGTATTAATTGTCCTACAGCCTCAGGATACCTAGTAAGAATATTGTTAGGAGAATAAGATAAATGTATCCATAATAATGGACCTTCTTGCCAAAATACTCCTGTAGGAATATTTTTTGTTGATAGTACAATAAATAATAAAGGCAAACTTATATCAATTCTATCCAAATGCATATTTTCCATATATGTTTCAATGATTTTTAATGCCTTTCTTGCTTCAGGCGTTAACATTCGGGGTGAATTTGGATCTGATGGACCTTTTAGGATATCAAATAAAGGTCCCAATTCTCCTGTTGGAATACCTAGATAAGGCCTTATCCAATTTATGTCTCCTAATAACTTTTGAAAGTCATTAAGTGATTTGAGTTGATCTACTCGTATTTGAATTTTTGGTGGACGGACCATGGTTGAGGATAATAGAACTCCCAAATAATTAATTGGAAAATTTAATTGTACTTTATCTATTGCTATCTCTAGATTATAATTTTTTAATAAGTTTGTAAGTGTGGCATAACATTCTAGCAATGTGTTTTTAGCTCTGTGTGCTAATAATATGTCATCCATATAGTGAAATATTTGTAGCTCAGGATTTTGATTTCTAAGTGGCTGGATTACTTTGTTAACATAAATTTGACACATAGTTGGGCTGTTAGCCATCCCTTGAGGGAGTACTTTCCATTCATATCTCTGATCAGGACCTTCATGATTCAGTGCAGGGATAGTAAATGCAAAACGTGGACTATCCTCAGGATGAATTGGAATTGAAAAAAAAACAATCTTTAATATCTATAACTAAAACATACCAAGTTTTTGGCAAAGCAGACAACTGAGGAATCCCCGATTGAGCAGGTCCCATAATGACCATTTCATTATTAATGGCTCTTAAATCTTGCAATAATCTCCATTTACCAGATTTCTTTTTGATGACAAAAATGGGAGTATTATGGGGAGATACAGAAGGTTGTATATGTCCTTCCACTAATTGTTGTTTGACCAGATCATGGGCTACTTGTATCTTTTCTTTAGTCAATGGCCACTGAGGGACCCATACTGGTCTTTCTGATTTCCAGGTAATTTTTATTGTCTCAGTGGCCCTTTGTGAAAATCCAACCCATGTCTGTCTGTTCCTTGATTTATTTGTATTGGTGCTGCTATACCTTGTTCTTGTTTTTCTAATCTTTTTCCTTTCCTAAAACCTTGTCTAGCCATAATAGTGGGTGCATTTTGATTGATATTATTTGTTAATATCAAACCTAATTGATCTAAGACATCTCGTCCCCATAAATTTACAGGAAGATGATCCAATACATATGGCTGTATAGTTCCTTCACATCCTTCAGGATCCTTCCAATCTAATACCATTGCACTTTTATCGGGATTATTCGCCACTCCTAGGCCTCCAAGCGTTTGAGTGGCTTGTTGTAATGGCCAATGTTTTGGCCATTCTTGACGAGAGATAATGCTAATGTCTGCACCTGTATCCAGTAGCCCATTAAATTCATGTCCTTGAATATTTAGTTTTAGCATGGGGCGAGAATCTAAATTTAAAGAAAGCATAGCCCAATCTACACCTGTGGAGCCTAATCCCTTGGAACCTCTTTCTACAGTATGATTGGAAAATTTATCATGTAGGCTTGGTATTATTAGTAATTGTGCTATTCTATCTCCTGGTGAAATTACTGAAAGAAAGAAAAGGGGAGAGAACCAGAAAGCACAAGGAAAGAATGAAAGCTGTGGTTCCTGTATAGCCTCAGCTCACAAATCAACTTGCCATGAAAATATTTGTTTATAGAATCATTAAAATAGACAATGAAGAGTTATAGCTTTTGTTCTAAAAAATTCAATTAAACTGTTCCTTTTTCTCTCAATGAATGTTTAAGGGCAAACATTAATGTTAAGTAAGATAAAACCCATATATCTAAAATCCTTGTTGTCTACCCAGTAACTCTGTTGGATGCTCAGAATCTCTCAGGAAAAATTATGCCAGAGCATAACTTATGTGTTTTCGGTTTATAAAAGCTTCCTTGTGATTACTTCTTTCGCCTGTGTGACTCTCCTGTTTGTTTCCCTGTAGAGTATGGAACCAGAAAGGGAGAGAAGAACGAGGGAGGAGATCCGCCAAAGGAAGTGGTAGAAAACACCCTCCTATTTTGAACACATTCAAACTTTAAGCTTTTAGTCATTTCTATGATGAAAAAAAATTGAAATCTTTATCCTCAATACAGTCAGCATACTTCGGTATCCACGGGGAATTGGTTCCAAGCCCTAGACATCAAAATCCACGTATTCTCCAACCTGTGTAAAATGGCATAATATTTTTATGCAAATCTTCCTATCTAGTTCAAATTATCTCTAGATTATTTATAATACATAATACAATGCAAATGCCATGTCAATAGTTATTACACTGTACTGTTTAAGAAACAATGACAAGAAACAAGATGCACATGTTTGGTACAGATACAGTTTTTTCCCAAATATTTTTGATCTGAGATTCGTTACATTCACAGATGTAGAACTCATGGATATGAAAGGCCAATTGTATATCAAGCTTACTTTGGCCAATTTATTTTTCCAACTTGAACTTAATTCTATCCTCATTTTTCTAATATGCTTCACATCAGAGTAATTGCAAGCTACTTGACTTTGAATTTGACTCCACAAATCATGCTCAAATTAAATCTCTCGAGGTGTTTTGAAACTGAATAGTCTGACTGGGCACAATTCAGGAGCCACTTATCAAAAGAAACAAACTTTATTTTTAAAACTACAAACGCCAAACAAAACAGCTCCTCAGGAAAACCCTCAGAGCCCAACTGCCACCACCGGCTTCCAGAAGCCTCTCCCCACACAAACCACACCACCTCCCACAATCCTCCTGCTCTTGAGGCCGATTGGCTGGGTCGCGTGGGCGGAGCCAAAGAAGTCCCCCAATGAGCAGTTCCGTAGTCTGAAGGGCAGGGAAACAGCCCAATGAATATCACCGCAGAGGAGCCAATCAGCTAGATGTTGCTGGGGCCACTGTGAGCCAATCATCAGCCGGCAGCTGGGAGTTTGCTGGCAGCTGGAAGTTTTCTGGGGCCCCTTTGGCTGTGGCTCTCAACAATGCTCAAATTAAATCTCTCGAGGTGTTTTGAAACTGAATATTTTTTTTTCCAATCTAAAGTCCTTAAGGCTTGAAAACCATCTGAAAACTGTATACACTAATAATGGATTAAACATTGCCACCTATAGCTGAGATTAGGTTTTCTATATGTAGTGTGTAAATGAACACTCACAACTCCAAGAAAATAGGAAAAATTTCTCTTTCAGCTCTTTCTTTATAGCTCAACGTGTGAACAAAAATAATAATAATTAACAAGTAACAAGCACAGGATGCAGTATTGACTAAGCCCAGCATTTTATCTGCATCCGCTCACTTGATTTTCATGGCTTCTACATAAGATAGGTGTAAAGTTCTCTTGTTTGTAAATAAGAAAGGGTCAGATGCAATAATAACTTGCATGTAGACAAAGACGGGTTGCCACTCCTAACCATCTCCCTGGGGCTAGGGAATTCCTACTCTGAAATACAACATCCTCTTACCCTCTCCAGATTCAGTAATCTTGCAAGCCCTGGTCAGATGATCAGCATAAACACTTGGCCCTTCTTTACTGCGAAATCGAATGGAAACTTAACCAATAAATCTCCATTTTCAGGTTTCTCAACAAAAGTCTTTAGGAGACAGCTTAGCTTTCAGCTGCCCAATCCTTCCCAGGGCATAGGACCAAGAGACAACAGAGGGCTGTAGAACATGCCGTTACTGTAGATTTCTCCAGGTGGAAAACGTGCCCTTCATGGGGCTCCAGGTTCTGCAGTGCAGTCCTTCAAGGGTTAAGCCATGCCACGCCAAAGTTCAGGGAAGGGACAGTCAGAAGTGAACAGCGAGCCTTTAGAATATTGATCACCAACTCTCCTCCAGTTTGTTATTGGCCCAGAACAAATGCACGGTACAGTAAATTGTCCCTGTCAGCTCAGCTCACATGATGATATGCTTTATTTCTAGACATGCCTTGAATCTGTCCCCTGAATTTATGTTCAGAAAATAAACACTTCCAGATGGCAATAAAGCATTCCGTTGTGCTGGTGATTGCACAGCCTCAGACCAACTGAAGTTCTTTTCTGGGGAGGTTTTCAGGTTTGAGCAGAGTAGGAACCCACATCATATTTCCTCCACTTACCAGCCTTGCACCCAAGTGTGCTATTATAACCAGCATTTGAATTTCAGGATCACCCCTACTTTTGTTCTTTCATTTCTGCTCCTTTATTTCCACACTCTTCAAAGTTAGCATTTAAAAAATTTTACTGTAAAGATTTTCACATTGGGGTCCATTCAAAATAAAATATTGCCAAGTGGCCAAATTTAAAGGAAGTTGCTTTTTAATCAACCTATTTGATCCTATCATAGAACAAGATCAACTATGACTAGGTAATATCACCATGTTTCCCCAAATTCAGTCAACACATTCATAATTTTTGTCCATATCTGAATTTTATTTACTTTTTTATTTTAAGAAAATTAAAATCAACTCCAAGTCCCTGGCATGATCTTGTTCTAAGTGGCATAATCTTGTTCTAAGAAATACATTTGATATCAATGCATATATTTTCTAAGATGCCTAAAAATAAATGCACCCCTATGACATTCAGTTTATCCAAGCACCCCTAAACTTACTTTTCATATAGAGAAACATAATTCTAGAACACACAAAAGAACCAAAGGAAGATCAAATAACCACAATAAAAAAATAAATAAATAAATGATAATAGAGACATCAAAGTTTTAAGATAGAAGTTCATTTCATAGTGAAAGGTTAATAAAATAGGTACTTGTCACTCTGTTTTTCTATATGCTTAACAGAACACTGTTGAAATCTTGTTCCCAGGATGTGTTGCCCCCAACTGTGAACTGTTTCCTAATCTTGTTCCCAGGATGTGCTGTCCCCAACTGCCAAACTGCAGGATGCACTCCCTCACTCGGTTGCAGGCAAACTGCTCACTCGCCCTGACCCATCAATGAACTTCCCTCCCTGCCCTCTCCAAGAAAAGTATATAAGCTCTGCTCAAGCAGTTCTCAGGGCTCTATCTCTCTTTGCTATAGAGAGCTCGGGCCCTAGCATGCTGGTCTCCAAATAAACCCACCCTTCTGCTTTTGCATAAGACAGTCTCTTGTGGTCTCTTACTCCGACATTTCGCCGGACCCTTACATTAGATGCGAAATTAAACAGCTGTTTCATTTTCACCCGGGGTGGCCAACGGGGCAACTTGTATCTAGGTGTTCTGCTGATTAGCTGTGCATGATGGTCTCTGGGTGTCACTGATAAATGCCCCGCCAGCCTGCAGTGTGTTTGCACCTTGTAATTTTGATGATCACACTCTGCCATGGTCTCCTTGGATGACATGTCCTCATAGCACGAGGCTACTGAGACCTTGGCAAAATCAAACAGAGGAGGAACAATCTTCCTCTAAAAGAGGAAGTAGGGGAATGCCTTGGGAAAAAAGAGGGTCTCACTGAAGACTCAAGGTTTCAGAGATTGAGCTGGAGGGTATTGTTTCTTTAAACATGCAGAAAGGAAATTCAGTGACTTTGAATTGTAGGTGAAACCCTGTAGATAAATGTAAGAGCCTTGGTCAGTAATTAAAACAGTGTGGTTTGGCAGAGGAAAAAAAAATTGTTTCAGGTGTCAGGAGTTCAGCTAATGATATGGGTTGCCACTGAACCACGAGGAACCATTTCCTCCTGACTTCTCCTTTAGTATAGCAACACTGCATGCTGTCTCCTTTCCAGAGAAGCACTATGGAAACTCACCACATGGAGTTCTTAGAACCTTCTCATATTCTGTACCAAGAGACTATGACATCATTCCAGTTCACTCATGGAAAACTTTAGTGTAAACATTGAGATTTTACTTATCTCAAAAAAATGGTTGGGGATCATATTTTTATAATGCACTTTTTCTCACTGCCTCTGCTTTCAATTAATATGATTAGTCTAATATCACTCATGTTAAGCTTGACCTCAACTTGTCACTTAAGAAAGCTGGGGGAGCTTTTGTGCATTCTTGGTCTGACGACTTTGATCCCTGTTGTCCAGAAGCAAAGATCTTCCAATTAAGATACAAGGAAAACTTGAGGCTGGAAAAAAATGAGCTTTAAGTTAGAAAGGTAAAGAGAAATGCTAATATAAGCTGCAAGTGGCAACAGCTGTCGAAGTGACTTGAAATGAGAGACACAATTTTTTTTTTTGGTTATTCAATGAACTAACATTTATTAAGCATCAACCATATAGGAAGTACTGGGGATAAAATGGTACATAAGACAGACAAAGCCCCCAACCTCCAGGAAATTACTTCTCAGTGGAGGAAAAAGACAGAAAAGATTAGGAAAAAAAATAATAAAAAGAAATATAGACAAAATTGACAAATAATTTGAAGCAGAGAAATAGAGAAATATACTTTAAATAGTGTAGTTTAAAAATCCACTCTGAGGAGCCCTAAGATCTAAAGGAAATGGGGCTTGCCACATCAAGAATATTCTGGACAGAGGCAATTTGTGTGAAGGTCAGAAGCACTCATGAGATCGGTGGACTCACAGATAGGGAGGGGAGAAGAGTGTGGCTGGGGAGCTGACAGGGAGGGCAGAGTGGCCCAAGTGTGGTGAATGAGGAGGGTTGGGAACCTCCTGGACTTGGGCAGGAGTTTACCTGTGTGTGTTTGTTTTCTGCTTCGTGTAGTAACAGTCACAAAAATTTTTAATCAGAAGACAAACTTTTTGCAATTTGAATTTTGAGAAGATTACAGGGCAAGGGTGGAGTCAGAAGACCTGTTGGAAGCTACTGTTGTGTTTTAGAGGAGGGACGATGATGGCCCACTAAGATGATAGAATGGGAAGACAGAATGTGACTCAGCACTTTATCTGAGCACATTAGAGGTGGATCTAGACTTATTTTCATGAGTTAGTTGTAAACAAAACAGCAATCAAAGGTCATTCTTAGATTTCCAACTGGGGCAACAGTCAGTATAGTTGTATTTACTTATATGTGGAAAATTGAGAATGTAGATGAGGGCAGCAAACCTTTAATTATGAGCAATTCATGGTTGGGTCAATATGGAGGCACCTAAATTGTGATATTAAGTAGAAATTAGCATGAGTGAGTCTAGACCTAGAGACACCCATGCAGAGCTGCTTTCTGAGTATATGAATGGCTCTTACTTTATTTTTATTTTTTAGAACATAGATATTAAGAGGACATGTTTAAACTTTGCAAATTCAAATCCCAATTCCATTTCTTTTACACATTCTGCTCATCTGATTGAAAAATGGCACACTGTTCTGAATGACTATTAACTAGGTTGGAAGACAGACTTGATATTTAAAGTCTCTTTGACATACTGCATTGATGGCCTATAGCTAACCATTGTCATCTATCTGTGGCTGAGATGCTTCAAATGGGTGTTTCAGGAGATCAGTTTTCTATTGCCCAATAAGAGTAAACACAAAATCATCATAAGATCTCAGTAGCAAAAGACAATGAGCATCTGCTGAGTTGACTTATCTCTGGCTTGGCTTGGAGCTGGGTGGTCTGACTAGAATGAGCTTGGTGATTCTCCTGATCTTGTCTGGGCACATTCAGATAGCTCTAGAGATAACTTATTTGGTTTGGTCCAGACAAGGAAACTTAGCTGGATGCCTCTGCTTCATTTGACTCTCATTTTCCTGGAACTAATGAGCTAACCCACTCATGGTCTTATCATATAAGTGAGAGGGATGCAAGAGTCTAACTTGCAAATACTTTTCAGATCTATTTTTTTCATCAAGTCATTACTCCATTGGCCAATCAATCACCTGGCCAAACTCAGTTGTGTATCAAAGAACTGTGAAGACAAAGCCAGTCACACAGAAAAGACCAACCTCAGTGGAGTGAGAAAGTATTCTTCCCCCATGGAATGAGGGTACAGAAATCAATATTTTTAAAGAAAAATTAACAATCACAGTTTTGATACATGCATTTTTTGATACTTGATTTCTTCAGCTAGAACTAAAGTTCTTCCAAAACCTATAAAAACCAAGATACCCAATCTTTTAATTCATTTATACCCTAAAGGAAATTTTGGCTATAAATGACAGAAACAAAGTTCAAGTTAAAGTCTAATTCTAAAGTTGGTGCTTTTTGCATTCCACCATGAAACTAGTCAAATAAAATTTTACCTTTTGAGAAGCCTTGTCTATGTTCTAGTTCTCCTGAAGAAATACAATGTGTGTCCTTAAACTTCTTTATTTGCATTAGAGTATCATTTCACTGTTATTTATATTAATAAATATGTAGTTTGAGGAATCTCAACAGGTTTCAAATTAATTAAAGTAATTAATTTTTAAATATCAAAAAAGAAATAACTGAAAAATTATTCATTTTCACTTTTTCATAGCATTGGTCATCCATCAAATTTCAAAGAAATTATAGAATGTTGTCAGGATTATATGTAGACTGTGTCTTCAAGATGGCTTTCACTATTTTTATTTTCACTGAATAATAAATGACTCATTTGGTATCCTTTAGGAAAAAAATACTTGAATTCTAGGAAGATTGGATTGAAAGCTGGCTAAAAAAATGATGCTGAGAAAAATGACTGGTTACCAGCTCAAAAGTTGGATGATGGTCTCAGTATCACAAGTGGCACGGGTACCCTATAAGTTCATGAACAACTTGAAAGATGGGGTGAATAGTTAGGGCAACAAATTTATCAAAACTATATAATTATTCAGATATTCAACACAGATGCAGTCAAGAATAAGAGGTGGGAAGAACTTCAGAAAGACCAGAGGTAGTTGTGTAATCGCTTTCTACAATGGAGAATGAAATTCAGTGGAGCAAGTTCAAGGAAAGATGTGGTGGAAGAAGCAATTCAAACCACTCACACACATACACTAATGGCTTCTAAATTGCCCATAGCCTCTCAAGAAGGAAATCGAGACACTACAATCCACAGCTCAAAGAATATGTTGACTTGACATACAGGGTAAGGTTAAAAATAATAATAAATGGGATATTGGTTTATATTAAGAGGTAAATTGAGAATAATATGAAAAAATAATGGGTCTTTGTAACATATATTGAATTATCTTCATAGTCATTCAGGAAATGTAGAATTTAAAAAGTTACCTTGAGTGTTTGGCTTTAGTTAGGAAGACTTCATCTGTTAAAAAAGGTAAAAGGGAAACGAGAGGGAAAATCCAAGGAGAGTAGTAAAACCTTCCAAAACATTGTTAGAATTCCAAAAAAAAAAAAAAAAAAAAGCAAGAGAGATTTCACTGTCTTTAGCAAGGGGGGAAAAAAACTAAGTGAGAACATTGTGAAAGTAAAACCAATGTGGATTTTTAATTGTTTTCTGACAAAAATGTGGATGCCCAAGCAGGCTGGCATGGAAAGATGTGAGATTGTAAACGGAGTTTTACAACAGTTCTTGTTTATACAGACAGGAGTTGGAATGGTAATTAGAACACATACAAGGAGCCTTACACTACTCTCCAGCTCCAAGTCCTGTAAACCATTGTAATGTCTTTGATCTGGATCTCAAAAGAAAGGACATTTTAGTTATAGAGTATTTATAACCATTAATATCTCACAGGAATAATTGACAGAAAAATCTCTGCATCTAGAAATGATGAAAAATCTGAGTACATTTGTATCAGAAGAAGAGCTAGTGCATGGGATATTTTTATCAATTTTGCTACCACCACAAATATCTGAATCCAATGAGGCCTAGTAAAGTTGTAACTGTTAACATTTATAGGTATTCATTCAGGATTTATTCTGACCTACCAGTAGCAATCCCTTAAGGAAAGAAACATGGTGTATCAATCAGAGTTCTTAAAAGAAACAAAGGCCATTCTCAAAGAGGATCTGAGCAGGAGTTTAAGAAAGAGGCTATTTAAAATTTGTGTTAAGGAGCTGGGTATGGTTGTACCGCATGTAATCCCAGTGGCTCAGGAGGCTGAGGCAGGAGGATTGCAATTTCAAAGCCTGTTTTAGCAACTCAGTGAGACCCTAAGCAATTTAGTGAGACCCTCTCTCAAATAAAACATAAAAATGGCTGGAGATGTAACTCAGTGGTTAAGCACCCTTGGATTCAATCCCTGGTACCAAGAAAAAAAAAGAAAGAAAGAAAGAAAGAAAGAAAGAAAGAAAGAAAGAAAGAAAGAGATAAAGAAAACAAAAAAAGATGCAGTAACATGGATCTAATAACATCAGGTTATTTGTTTTAAGTTTAGCAACTTTTTAAATATTTTTAGTTGTTAATAGAACTTTATTTACTTTATTTATTTATTTATATGTGGTGCTGAGAATTGAACAATTGCCTTACATGCCAGGCAAATGCGTTAGTGCTGAGCCCCAGCCCCTAGTTTTAGCAACTCTTCACCTAAAGGATCTAGAAGAAGAACCTTGAAAGGGTAGGCAAATGAAAAGCACCCCTATATGGGATTGTGCCCCAAAATAGAAGAGAACAACCAACACTGAGTAACCTGGCAGAGTAGAGACTGGGATAAAAGCCCCCCCACTTTTTCTTCTTCTAGTACATCTATTTCCCAGAGCTCACAGGACCCTGTTGATAAAGTCCATAAGAATCCAACTGCCAGGACATAGAGCAGGAGAAAAGGCCACATTGGACCTGATAGGTGGCAAAGATGACCACAATGTGTCTTTGTCAAGCTTTTTCATCTCCAATACTTTAGAGAGTACCTGGCACAAAGTAAAGAATCTACACCAGTTGAATAAATGAATGAACAAAAGTAGATAAAAGGCTTAAGCTATAGAACAGTCCAGAATGGTCAGTCAGTAGGAAATGTGTGGACACTGTGATTTTCATGGTATGAATGTAGTTATCACAATAAAAGGAATTTAACAGGAATATAAAATAAATTCATGTTTTCGAATAGTTCTATATAAGAGTGAAGTTTTACATAGTTGAAATAACCATTTAGCAATTATTAGGTATCTAGACAGACAAACTGAATAGAGAACAAAACATTATTGAGTTTAACACCAAAGTCATTTGACTTAGTTCCTTAAAATAGGTAATTGATATCAACTAAGTATCTTCAATTTCTGCATGGGACACATGGGACGATAATTTGGAGTACACTGTTGATTTGCCATGATAACTGTTTTTCAGGAAAAACTTGAGTCGCTCTAGTGTTGGTTGATGGATCTGGTAGCATATTTTAAATAGAATATATCCTTAATGGAAAAAAAATCTTTTAAGCAAATTTATTCACCAGATTTGAGAACACAGGCCTTTTTATCTGTAAAAATTTCCAAACCCTGAAACAACTCCAGTCTTCACTGGGACTTTGTTTTATCTAGAAAAGAAGCCCCCTGCCCTTTTCCTTCAAACTGTCTTTTTTCTTCAATCCCAGTGCCTCTAAATCTTCCATTGCCACTCAGCACCACAGCTTCACCTTCAGTAACAATCTTGCCCCTTGAATTTACACCCCTTCACACTTTTGTCATCTCTGAAAAGTCTTACTGGAAACATTTGAAGTGAAATTCCTTTAGACATAGAACTTGTATATTGATTCCCTTTTGGTGATGAGCAAAGATATAACAATAGGCAAATTGAATATACCTTTTTGATAGCAAATAAACAAACGATGCCATCAGAATATTGAATAAATAACTGTTTGATCAAGAGTTCATCTCCTTCTTTCTTGGGCTATTGGTTGCTGTCCTTGATGATTTCAAAAACAAGAGGCTTCCACCTCCTCTGATATTTACAGTCTGTTTCTGGATCCCTTATAGAGCTTCCTGCATCTTCCATTCCCAATTCGTATCTTGCTATTTCTGAACTTTCTTTACCCCCATTAGGAGACAGCAGAGTCCACTAAAGATGCTCCACAGAGATGGATCACATTCATGTTCATAGTTCCTTCAGCACCCACATTAGCACCTCATTAACATCTCTAAATTAAAGAACTTACATCCTCATCACTTGATCTATCTCTTACTTGATCTGTCCGTCTCTGGTTCCTGCTATCTCCCTCCTTTCATGCTTCTTGTTGGCAAAGATTAGTAGCTGTTGCAGTGACACAATTAATCAAGTCAGAAAAAAATAGTAATATATATATATATATATATATATATATATATATATATATATATATATATATATATTGCTTGTAGAGCTTAAATCATGTGTCTGTTCCAAATCAAGCTGCTAACTATAAATGTTTTCAGGAAACATCTTGCCAAACAAGCTCTGGCTTAGAATCATAATGGAATGAATCCATGAAGAATAGGGGACTTGTGTCAGGGTTCTCATGAAGTAAGTTGAAGTTCCTGAAGACACAAGCAGAATGAATGAGATTTGACAGAGGGGAAACCAACCAGGGAACTTTTTTCTTATTTCACTCAAGCTCTGCAAATGCAGGAATGGCAGTGACACATGACTGCAACAGCTAACATTTACTATTTGCCAGAACCTGTTCTGAGTGCACATCTTACTAGCTCCTGTCTTCCTGACAGAAACCTCTGACTTTTTGTTGTTGTTGTTATTACTTGAGGGAAACCAAGCACCTACCGTAGAACTCAGTGCTGTGCAAAAATAAAAAAAAAATATTTTAATATAACTTCTTTTAAATTTTTCACTTTACTTTTTCACTTTTACCTTTTGAAAAAAGTAAACTAAATCTGTGGGTTTTTAAAAAAAGTTTAGTTTTGCTAAGTAAATATCTGTGTAGACAACTCATTTAAGTATTTTGAAGTAATTGTTCAGTTAGAGACAGTGATTCCATTCAATAGAAAGTGTTTATGGTCAGTTCTGCCTCAATTTACAGGTAATTTTGGCTGTGTCACTTTGCATCTTTGGATTTTACATTTCTGTCCTATAAAATTGGGAAATCAGATAATTTCTAGAATATGCTCTAATTTGATAAGCAGAATGGTTATGAACCAACCAGAGTTGAACTTTTCAAGATAGGTTTTAAATTAACTCAAAGTGGAGGACCATAGAGGCACATTTCTTTTGAAAAATCATTTATTTTACATGTATTGAGGTTCCTTTATAGTCAACACAACTCATAGTAAAACTGTTTTCACTATAGTTTCCATATTCACATGGTAGGCTCAGAGCTCTGGGATATCTCCTCTGTGGATGTCACAGTGATAGATTTGACCCAGTACTTCCTTTCTAGAAACTTCCAGATTTTACTCTCAAGCATCCTTGTGATATACTCCACTTGGTTAGTAACTGACTATATGCCTTGGAGAAAAAGGAAGTCAGGCTTCAGAAATTTCATACTACCATGCCAGTCTGCTTCTTGCCTGCTGAAACACTAAACCATGTGTGTCATTTTTCAGCTGTGAGCCCAGGATATCAACATTTCAAATTTTCATCAGACAATTCAACCATGAATTGAGTGTGAGCCATTACTGGTCCAAAGCTAGTTTGAGATATCTGATATTTAAGAAAGATTGCCAAATGGGTCACAAACAACCTATTCCTTCCAAATCTCTAAGCACTATCCTCATGTTAGCCTAAAACAGCAGAAAAAAAATGCATCTGAGCCACACAATCTCCCTCAATTCATTCCACTTCTGAATTAAGGTTTAATATTGATTCTTCAATGTTGTAAATACAAATATAAGATCTATCACAACACTTATTTTACTTTATCAGGAAATAGCAGAAATACTATCTACTCTATTACTAAACATATCTTAAAGTGAAACTTGTAGGTACTAGACTTGGACAAAATTGAGACATACTTAAAGTGAAGGCATGTGGCATAGAATGGAGTCTGAATTGTGCCACACTAGTTCTGAAAGATGGTATTGCAAGGTATTCATGGTGAAAACTAAATGGTAGTTCCCAGGAATGCAGTCCTTTTTCTCCTGGACACCAACTGGGTTACATTTCCCAGACTCCTTTGTGGTCAAGGGTGATCATGTGACCAAGTACTGACCAATGGCATAAGGGCAGAAGCAATACCCTTCTGCTGGCTCCTCCATGAGCCACACTTGTCTTTCCCTTTGCTGTGTTTAGAGATTGACAATCCACTGGACAATTCTGCTACAATAATACATATTCAAGAAGATGATTTCATGACTAAATGAGTTTAGGCAAATGCTAAGCGAAGCAAAATTAAAAGAATTTGCTTCAGAAAACTTTTTTTTAATCCAAATATAATAATGATCGTTACAAATCTCTAAAAGGAAACTAAACCATTCAAAATTCCTCAAACTTATTTAGTCACAGAAATGTTTTATCTGGAAAACACCTGCCATCTTTAAGGAAACAGAGTTCCATAGGGCAGAGTATAGGGAAAAAATGGTTTAGTGTTGAGACTACAGAATGAGAACAGAACATTCAAAAGAAAGAGTGGAGTTAATGATAAAAGGATGATCCTATCTGATATCCTTCAATTAAGCCATAGGCAACAACCATAATGGTTAAAAAAATCAATGATAAAATAAACATATATAGGAATACACAGTGGACAGATTCCTGGACTTGCTATTTGTATGAGGAGTTGTAGCTCTCAACTATTTCAATGCTGAAATCAGAATTTCTTATCTAATTTTGCTGTTTTGGTATTGTAATAAGTACTGAGTACATATGTCATTTCCTGAGCCTCACAACTTGTTAGAAAATACAGAAGTGACAGTGTGGGGCAATGTAGGGAAAAGAGGTGAACCAGGAAGAGAGAGGGTAGCTGGACTCTACCCCTGGCACAAACGGGAAACTATCCTACTGTTGAATCATTCAATTGCCTCATCATGAAAATAACCCTTAATATCAATTTCAGCACTACTGTGTCCAATTCTGAAACATGATAGTCAAATGTAGATGTTAAGGACTAGGTCTTATCTTCCTGGACAAGATGCTAATTCCTATCACTCAGGTTCACAAGGGAGAAAGTTTCAAAGAACTGCCTTCATTTCACAACCACATGGTTGACTACACAATATAAGGCAGGGTAATGAAGAAGCCTTACCAGCTGCTTTATGAGCAAACCATTAGTGAGAAAGAGTTAGCCTAGGAGTTCCTTTTGAGAAATCCATCCTTTGTGTGAACTCAGTATGCAACTGAAATGTCTACACTATTTGGATGGAATTAGCTGAGGCTTCACAAATAAATCTTGGACCCAGAGATCAAGCCTTTTCCTTCTTCCCGGCTTCTGTAAATTATAAGTTGTTTTGTAGAAATGACCACACTAATTTCCTCCACCTAGTACTTCCTACACCCTGATGCTATAAACAATCAGAAAAGTATGGTAATGGCAGAGGTGATGTTAATGACAGCAGTAACAACCTCTAGAGAGACAGTTAGGATATGTTCATTGCTGCTCCAAGTACTTTTCACACAGCATTGACTTATTCCACCCTCATTAAAGTCCTACGAAGTTTATAATTCCCATTTTACAGGTAAAGCTTCTGAAATGTAGAGAATGGATTGTTGCACACTCTTGTGGCCACACAGCTGACAGAGGTCCAAAGCTCTGGGCATTCTTACGATATCAGTATAAGTTGAAATCTAGCTCTATCTATTCTAGCTATTTGACTTCTGGCAAGATATTTGTTTTGAGCTTAGTTTTTATCTTTTGTTTATTTTTGGTGAGGACTAAATAAGATACAGTATAGAGGACAACTGACATTAATTAAATAATAGATGGTAGCTGCTATGAATATGTTTCCCTAGCCATTGGAAGCAATTTTACAGAAAAGGTAAAATGTTTGGAGAAAATAGTAAGTAAAAGGCGAGTGTAGGCAAGAAAGAGAAGGTGAGGGAGAACATTCGACTTCATCAAGAAAGGGTTGTGCTGTTCTCAAAGTGGGTTTGTACAACTCCCAAGAAACTGATGCCCAGATGTGCAACCTCAGGATCCAGGATGCCTCCTGGTGGCCTGGGGGCTAGCTAACCCTCCAGACTGGGGTCCACAATGAGCAGTTTTCTCTTATTGCTTAGATGAGTCTCCAGAGCTACTTAGAAGAAGGGGCTGGAAGAAAAGCTGCTTCTCTGGATGCAGGGCCTGGGCTCTCTGTTTCTATTCAATGCTAACTTTATTAAGATATCAGAGCTGACACAGGTAGGTGGCTTCAGGGGAAATGGTGACCGAACAAAAAGGTGGGGGGAGGCAGCACTTAATAAAGGATATTTCTTTTCCTTTTGGCCAAGGACCTGAACAGACACTTCTCAGAGGAGGACATACAATCAATCAACAAGTACATGAAAAAATGCTCACCATCGCTAGCAGTCAGAGAAATGCAAATCAAAACTACCCTAAGATACCATCTCACTCCAGTAAGACTGGCAGCCATTAGGAAGTCAAACAACAATAAGTGCTGGAGAGGATGCGGGGAAAAGGGCACTCTTATTCATTGCTGGTGGGACTACAAATTGGTGCAGCCAATTTGGAAAGCAGTATGGAGATTTCTTGGAAAGCTGGGAATGGAACCACCATTTGACCCAGCTATTCCCCTTCTCGGTCTATTCCCTAAAGCCCTAACAAGAGCATGCTACAGGGACACTGCTACATCGATGTTCATAGCAGCTCAATTCACGATAGCAAGACTGTGAAACCAGCCTAGATGCCCTTCAATAGATGAATGGATAAAAAAATGTGGCATTTATATACTATGGAGTATTACTCTGCATTAAAAAATGACAAAATCATAGAATTTGGAGGGAAATGGATGGCATTAGAGCAGATTATGCTAAGTGAAGCTAGTCAATCTTTAAAAAAACAAATACCAAATGACTCCTTTGATATAAGGGGAGGAAACAAGGACAGGGTAGGGACGAAGAGCTTGAGAAGAAGATTTACATTAAACAGGGATGAGAGGTGGGAGGGAAAGGGAGTGAGAAGGGAAATTGCATGGAAATGGAAGGCGATCCTCAGGGTTATACAAAATGTCATATAAGAGGAAAGGAGGGGCAAGACAAGATAATACAAATGGAAGAAATGATTTACAGTAGAAGGGGTAGAGAGAGAAAAGGGGAGGGGAGGGGAGGGGAGGGGAGGGGTATAGTAGAGAATAGGACAGACAGCAAAATACATCAGACACTAGAAAGGCAATATGTCAATCAATGGAAGGGAAACTGATGTGATACAGCAATTTGTATACGGGGTAAAAGCGGGAGTTCATAATCCACGTGAATCAACTGTGTAATATGATGTATTAAGAACTATGTAATGTTATGAACGACCAATAAAAAAAAAATAAAGAGAAACAAAGACACCCATTTTCCCCAATTCGCTTAGTGCACAGAATGCTTTCTTCTAGGTATTCACCCAATTAACTGGTCAGAGAGCTGGAATCTGATACAGGGAGTAAACAATTCTTCAAAGAGAAACCACTCAATGCTTTTCTTTGGTGAACTGTTTCCCCCCAAATCCCATCCCCCGCCCTCCCCTTTCTCCCCCTCCCCTCTTGTATAATCTTGAGTCTGGCCTGGATGTCACAGCTTCAGAACTGAGAACTGTCATCTGCGGTCTGCCACTGTCCCCACCCTGCCATGAATGACACTTTAGTTCTGTGTTAATTGCCCTACTGCAACTCGGCTATCAGCCAGGGCCTGTCTCAGATTTACTGATTGCAGACGTGAGCGGAGTGAGTGAGCAAGCATGCAGACGTCGGGGCTCAGAGGGACCAAGCTCAAGGGCACCGAATGGTACAGACCCATAAACAAGTGAATGGTATGTAAGCAATAAAGACATAAAGGTTAGGATCAGGACTAGTTGTACAATAAACAGCTGTGATAACCCAGTGTGTTTATAGATAAAGTATTTACAGAAAAATCCTCAACTAGATCCTACATTTGTTAACACTTTAAGAGACATATCATTTCTTGCATCTTTTCTTGCTCTATCTCTATGCACTCTGTAAACATCTATGGCCATCTTAGGGTTTTGTCCCCTTTTCTTTCAGATATTAGAAGTGTAAAGTCATCATCACAGCTAGAGATAGACACCAAACCCCAAATTTCAGTGTTTGATAACAGTTGAGTATCGCAGCAGCTACAAATTCCAAAAAAGACAAATATTTGTAGCTGTACTGCTCAAGCGTTCCATTAAAAAATCTGTTTTTCAAGCTGCAAAACGTTCTTGTATACTCCATTTTTCCTAATTTTATTTTAATATACGTAAGTAGAGTAAGTAACATTTCATTAGGAGGCCCATAAATTTGGTTCTGCGTACGTTGCACTAACTTTCATTTTAAAAATAGACTTCTGGGTATGACCAATCATCTGGTGAAATTACCACAAGGCTCCTTAACTGTCCTAGGAGGTCCCCATCAGAAGTACAATATATTGTCCTGTAACTATTGATCCAAATGGCTACATTTCTAAAGCAGAAAATGATTGTAAGAGTGGTGCAGAGGTGCAGTCAAATGCCCTCCAGTATACAAAGACATAAAGATGAAAACCACCCTGTAGATTCCCTTTAACTCCTGCAAATCCACTGTATAATGTGTTCTTTTAGGATAAATCAGAAACATGGTAAAAATTAACATGACAGGGATTGCATTCATAAATAAAAATGCTTTACAGCCTTGCCCAGACCAGACCAAGTTCATTTGCTTCAAATACATGGAAAGACTGTTAATTAAAACCCCAGATGTAAGAAGAAAAAAAAGGAACATCTGAGTATCTTGAAGAAACAACAACACCCCAAAAATTTGTCAGACAGAACACGTATTCCGTATAAGGAACCGAGACATCAGCACACAGGATGCCCTATGGTGTTAATACCAACAGTTTTCAGGGCTATGGTTAGTCTTCAATTTCTATAAAGTTAGAACATTTTCCAAAGGACAGGTGGAGTCTGATGAATGAGATTTTTCAATTGCGCTTTGCTGAAGGGAGTTTGTTGTTTAACCTCTTCTTATTTCTGCCCCCTGCTCTTAAGTGGCCACCAAACTAGTTTTTAAAGCAACCATATTTAAATAATACCTTATTGAGTTTGGTTCCCAAGGGCTACTACCAAATTAGCACTGAAGTTACTTTTTGATGGGAATGGGTCTTTCTGGCTTTGATTTGGCTTCGTGCTAAAAAAAGCACAAAGGAAGTCTGCATTTTAAAATAGCCTCTGAACACGCCTGACTGAGCCAAGACTCGCACTAAACATATTGAAGTTTAGGGGAATTATTTATTATCATTTTAATTAATAAACCAGCTTGTTTTCACCAATGTTCCCTTGTGTGCTGAAATGTCAGTTTGTGTCAAAAAGAGTCCATACATTGATTGCACATGTGAAGATCTCACTGAAGAATTTTAATGACTTGGTGGTGCAGCCAACAGTACCAGGTTTGGCCTCATGAGTAGCAAATAGAATTGACATTTATATTTCAAAAGATTTGAGGGCCTTTGGAGGTCTGTGATCTGCAGAGGAAAATGTTACATGGAGCTGGAGGTGTACTTGTGTTCTCTCACCTTGGTCACTTGCCTTGTAGCAGGTGTTTGGGGTGAACCAGGCGGGGATGAAATGCCTGGCCCAAGTGGCTCTGCTCCCAGATCTGTAGCAGAAGAGAACATTTCTGGAGGGAGCTTGCCAGGCCACAAGAGAATCATCAGTGCCTAAAGCCGGCCTGGAAACGGTGTTGGCACTTAGAAGAAATGAAGAACACTGGGAGCAAAATAAAAAGAAAGAAATAAAAGCTAGAGAACAGAAGGGGAGCAAGAAGAGAGGAAAGAAGGAAACAGGGGAGAGGGGAAAGGAGGGCTGCAGGGGGTGGGCAGGCAGCGTTTCTTTTCTTCTCCCTCGAGGTAGCTTGCACAATAACAAATGCCATCTCATTTTGAAATGGAGTGAGCTTCCTCATTATATGATTATTTGGGAATTCATTAGTTTCTCTGATCAACAAAAACAGACGATGATTAAAGACATGTCTACAAGTTACACATTTTGAGTATGGGCTGAATCCCTCTCTGAGAAGCTCTTTCGGGGCACCAAAGAATTTGCATTTTGTAGCATACTGGTATCCCTCTTCTCCTTCCTTCCTTTAATCAGTCAGCACCATTTGTGAGAACTGGGAACCTAGGATGTAATGCTATAGCTGAGAACGACACAGCTGGTGTTGGAACTATTATTTCTCTGACTGGTAAGCAGTGTACCACTACAGAAGTTTATATTCTATTAAGAGTTAATATGACCAAGATCTGGTCTAATCCCCTGCCAGGGTTCATTTTCATTACAGGTTCCTGCTATTTCTTCAGTGCCTTTTGCTTTGCCCTTCTTGCTACATATGGAAAACCTATATCAAGAAGGTTGTCATGGCAATGAAAAGATTTGCATGTGTCTTATCTATCTATTTAAATACCTTCTTATGGTTTATAACTATTATAATACATCCCTCCAGCTCTGCTCATCACTAATTTAGAGCTAGCCTGGTGTGTCTCAGGTCATCGATACCATCTGAAGCATGTTGTCTAGACAACTAAGAAGCCACTGACCATGGGGGTAATTGCTTTATGCAAATCAGAAAGGTAGAGTGGTGATAGGTACCATGGCTGCCTTGAGATCTAAATGAATGGCCATGATCATGTTCCCTCTGGGGGCATCCCTTTCAGGACGGGTACCATACAAAAAGAACTTTGAGTTTCCTCCGCCTCCTCACTACTTTTTTCTTTATTTCATTCCTTGCCATCCTCTACTAATTTCAGGGATTGAATTAAGATTTCAAGGTTTTAATTAGAAGTACAACTGTAAGTACACTTGATGTGAAATTTTGTTGATGGCAAGTCTTGAAAAAATTGCAAGCATGATAAAATTCTGATTTATTTATCCAGGATTCTCAATAGTTACTTCCTCCTTCTTTCCATATTGTAAATCCCCATTTTCTTGTCTACACAACTTTTGGTTATTTGGAAAACTAAGTAACAGTCTTTATTATAGAGAGGAAAAAAAAAAGGCATGGTTCATATTAGTGGTAAAATACCATAAAACAATGATTTCCCAAAGGCACATAATTAAACAAAAAGGAGACCTGCACCCCTACCCTTAAAAACAGCACACTGCACTGGAAATGAAACCAACTTATTCACATTTGATCTTGAAACTACAAGGATGTGGCATTTTTTAGGCCTCTTTTGATAAAACCTACTTTTAAAGGTCCCCTAAGAACTGCTCAGTAACATTCTTCTACCAAATTGTGGTCCGTTGCTTACAGAGAATTTTTTTTTAAAGGAAAACTTATCAAACAAGTCTGATAGTTTGGTAATGTAGTGATTTTCTATTTGCTTTTGAATTCTATGGCCATACTCACAAGCAAAGAATTCTTAAAGATAATTTATATCATTATTCGTAGACTTAGGTAATGCTAACCTGTTCTTGGAGTAGCACATTAAGGACCCTGACAATAAAGTGAGATGTGTTTACATATTGGACTGCAATCACTGTTTGACTAATCTGTAAAGGGTGGATTTTTCTATTGAATTTAATAGCTCATATACTTCAAACTGTTGTGAACTTTCTAAAGATGTGTTTTCATTTATAATAGCAGATCTTGCAGTGTGGTAATCTGGAATTGAAGTTTCAGTGACAGATTCATTCAACGAGCACTTTGCACACGGCATTACTGCAAACATTATTTATTTTTATAAGAAAAAAATATAAAAGTGACAAAACCTTCCAAAGATAATTTCTGCAATTTAGTAAACTAAGGATTTCAAGTCAGGCATCAGTTTCCGGGTGTTTTTCATAATGGATTTCACAGGAGATGACCTGACAGGCAATCTCATGATCTGACTTGTGCTTTGCAGCCTATACACAAACAGCTATCAAAAGCTCTGTGCGTTGCCCTCCCTTTTGCAGGACATGCCAGGCAAGTTAAGCACAGCAAATGTCCAGAGGTCCAGACTGACCCCTTTGCCTCCTGCATGGGAAACGTTCATACTTGGAACTATTCATTCTTGAAAACAAGCACAGCGGGGCCAGGGTGCTTGCTTGCAGAGGCGAACTGGAATGGCAATGAGTAAGAGCAATGACTGTGTTCCAAATTGCAAACACTGTGCCCCATGAAAGAAGATTGGAGGAAGATAGGGAAAGAGGAAGTAGAAAAGGAAGCAGAGGAAGTTGGTCATGGCATAGGAAGTGACCCTGCCTGCCTTTTAGTTTCTCTTAGCTCCCTTTTCACTTGCTGTGCCTTCTTTTCTCCTCAGCTTTGCTGCCCTACCACGCCTCCCAGACCCCAACACAAGTGTGTTGCATCACATGGGACACATGCCTCACACTGATCGTTTATGAAGCACTAATTTCTGTAGAGGTGTCAGAGCCTGTCTCTCCCTATCTGATATCACAGCAATGCATTTAAAAGCACGGTCCCTCCTCCAGAGGCATCATGTCCCCTTATGCTTAGCCTGCTATCTCACTGTGTTCCAATCTTGAGGTTTCATCCCATAACCTCCTGCTTAGTGCCTCAAAAAGCCTGGACACCATCATCTTTCTTAAAAGATACTTAGAGGTAATGTGCATTTTAATTGAAAAGAAAATTGGTCAAGACAAAAAAAAATGCACATTTACCTCAAAGTATATGCAGTTACCTTCCTGCCTAACCAAAGTGTCTATTTTGCTGTGAAATCTTTAGTCAGGGGGTAATAACTTATCAAATAGAACCAGCCAATGTGCAATGTGGTGTTCATCCATTTCACTAAGAATGGCCTGGAATGTCAGGGGGGAAAAGTACTAAGGAAGGATTCAGAAGAATAAGATTATCACTCTGGCCTTGGAACTTACTAACATCACTCTAATCTATAACTTTTTATCAAATAGTAACAGCAGCTTTGCAGCTGGGCCAGTCACTTAAACTCTCTTGACCTCAGTTTCCTTACATGTATATGGAAGTACTTTGGAAATGGTAAAGTACCATATCAAATACACAAGAATGTTATCAGAACAGTTAATCACCATGCCACCCTTTGGACCACTCAAGTTTAAGGCTGCAAAATACAAATGAATAAAAATAAAACTTCGATTGATTTTATGTCTGTTGTCTTGGCAATAGACAAATATGTTAATATCCCAGGGTAAAAAATATACAAGATATCACTTTTAAAAACCAGATTAAATTAATAGTATTTTGGTTTTTTTTAATTCCTTCTCTTTTTTTGGACACAATTCAGAATTGAGAAAGAAAGACATTAAACTCAGCTTTATTTTTCAAAAACAGTTTTTATAAAAATAGTGCAGCTTATTTTTTAAGTCTTCTTCTTGAATAAAAATCAGGCCCTTAGCAGTATCATTTTATACTACTTAAAAGTTATTTGGACACTTTCCTATCTGAATTAGGCCCTAGGCCAAAAGTTTTGTTTTACAACTGTCTGCTTATCCAATTGATAAGCATCTTTCTGATAATTATTCCCAAAGTAATGTTATTTGGGTTTGTATTTGTAAACTGTTTCCAAAGACCTCTGGGAAAAGAATAGGAAACAAACAATCACAAATGTTGGCTATTCATATAACTTTGTCAGTATACATGTGTCTTTAAATTCAACAAAAAAACATTTTCTCTGAAATGGATTCATCAAAATCAACACTGTTTACTCTCTTGAAAAGTGTTTTGGAGAATTTAGGCAATTACTAGATATATTCAATATGACTTAAATCATATTCTAATCCCATTAGTATAGATATTTTGGACAAAAATATTAAAGGGAATGAAATTGCCTAGATAATAAATCTAAGTTTTCATTTCAAAAATTCCCAGAGAAGAAAGATGGTATCTTCAGGATCCTTATGATCCCTAGTTATCAGTGGCATGTCTAATATTTATACATACCATTCTACTTCTACACAAGTTTATGACTTAACTCAAAATATGCTAAGCTGTAAATGGACACAGTTATAACAATGGGTAATGCCCAGTATTAATGGACAATTAAATACTGAAAAACAGTGAAATGAATGTAGTACAACTACAATCATTAGTATGTGCGAATCTTTAAAAAATCAATGTCAGATGCAAAAACAAAAGTTGCTAAAGAACATACACCATATGATTCCATGCATAAAAAAGTCCAAAAATAAGCAAAATTTATGCTATTTGGGGATATGAGTTTTAATTTTTAAAAAGGGGCAAAACTCTAATAAAGAGAAGCAAGAAAAAATTGCACAAAAATGTTAGCAGCAGATATCTTCTGGTGAGAAAGAGAGTCATTGGTAACACCGTGACACATAAAAATGAAGTAGATGAAAAACCCCAAGACCATGCAGGCTTAGAATAGAGGGACAGAGTCATCTATGGAATGACACAGAGGTGAAAGAGCAGTTTCATAAGAAGAGGAGAGAAGCAGCAATGGGCACGAGAAATAGACATTGAAAAAAAAACAGAAACACCAAGAACATGTCTTTGATAGCCCAAGAGAGAAGAGAAGGTGCAGAAGCCTGGAGGACCAGTAAGTAGTATTGGAAAATGAGAGGTGGATAATGCCCATTCATTAAGTAATCAGGAAGTCATGCTATTGGTGTGAGTGTGTGTGTGTGTGTGTGTGTGTGTGTGTGTGTGTGTGTGTGTGTTGCTAGGGATTGATCCCAGGGCCTTGTGCATGCAAGACAAGCACTCTAACAACTGAGCTACATCCCCTGCCCATGGGATAAATTTTGAAACAGTTTCAGTTATTAGTAGGGGCAGAGTCTGACCAATGTCAGATGGTGAAGGCAATTGTTAAGAAAGGAGATAGAGTTTTGTAGACACCTCGAAGAACTTGACTATGAAGATAAGATGTCATACAGGTAAAAACTAGCTGGGAAGTTGAGGCCATACAGGTTTTGTTCATTTTCTTGTCTGTTTCAAGATTAAAAGAGACTTAAACTTGTACATAATGATAGGAAAAACCAGTAGAGAAGAGAGGTGAAAAGACAGGAGACAGAAAGACTCATTAGAACATAAAAATGAATTCCCTCACCGATTGAGCATAGCTAAAATTTTAATGAACTGATTCTCACAGAAATTAGAACGATACACATTTGCCTTACAAATGAATGGCAGACATCACACACCCAACCAAGAGCAGTCCTGCACGTCCAGAAGATCATGACAAGTCTAAGTTAGTGTTTTGTACTTGCTATCAGAAACCTGAGAAAACAAGTTTGACTCTCTCTCACCCTTCTTGCCTGGTTAAAAAAAAATAGTCTTCCACATCTGAAGGTGAAATGAAGAGCAAGTTATTTTGCTCTGATTATGTGGGCCCAGGCTGCACCTCTGCAAGCCTCATACTAAAGTCTCAAGTTCAAGATTAACAAACATCCCAACCCATCAGCCCATTGGATCCTTCTCTGAGCAGTCTTGTCTCCGTCTTACCCAAGTAATCTACCAGTTTAGTGAGTAGATCCCAGTTCAGGAATCAGGAAACATGTGCATGGAACATGATGCACCAGGCTGTTCAGAGAAGATGGCTTCACCTTTGGGAGGGTCTTACTTGGGTAGAGTATAGGGCCTTTCATTGAGAACAATCACGCAATTACAGGCTGTGCTCCCAAGTACAGATAGCTTACAGATTCTCTGAAAATATAAACCAAAAAGTCAGCTCAAAATTCAAACACAGCACAGGCCTTGCCCATCTGCACCCACATAACAAAATCACATCCTTATTTTTGTCATCTTGGGACTATCCTAAGTCAGAGAGAGCATGCCTCGAACCCGGGTTTTATTGGGGGAGGCTGTTCCATGGAATATTCTATCCTCAAAAGAGCAAAGGGGTAGGATTCCAAAGGAATAGTTGAGTGTAACTCAACCCCAGCGGGTGATGCCTACTCTTGGAGCCATGCCTTATTATCTGAGCTGGGGTAATGCCCAAGTTACTGTGACCTGGCACTATCTGACCAGACTGAACACAATAACTATTCAGAACCTAGTGCATCAGAACTTAAAGGCGTCCACATCCAGGACTTAAAGGCTCCCAACAACCCTATACAATCCTTCCCCTAGAGAGTGGGCAGGACCTGTTACTTGCTTCTCACCAACAGGATGTGGCAAAGGTCACAGGACAGCATTGTGGTGATCGGAGTACCTTCCATGGCAAAGATTGAAGGATTTTATTGACTAAGTTAAACCATCTAATACATCATCATGAATCAAAACCCGCGTTGTCTGGAAAGGCCTGACCAAATCAGGTGAACTTTTTCAAATAGGTCTCAAGGTTAGAGACCCTCACTCCTTGGTGCAGCAAAGACCATGGTGCAGCAAAGACCATGAATTGTAGAGCTGCAAGGAAATTGATTCTGACAACAGCCAAAGGGAGCCTGGAAGCATATCTCTGCTCAGTCCAGCCTGTCAGAAGAAAGCAACTTGGCCAACATCTGGATAGCAGCTTTTTGAGATATTGAACAGAGAATCCAGCTACGCTCAGCCCTGATTCTTGACCCACAGAAAGGGTGTGAAGATCAATGTTCATTGTTTTAAGCCACTAATTCTGAGGTGATTTATTAAGCAGCAATAAAAAGTGCATAAAGCAGCCAAGGCACATCTGGGCCTAACTTTGGCTTTGAATCATCCAAGGTCCTAGTTTTTGGGGAACAGAAGTTCACTCTAGTAACAGCCAAAGGGTATGCACAGCTCACAACATTTCCCAGAGGTCACAGTCTTAGAACCTATGCAGCTAGGAGCCATTCTCCAAACCACACAGCAACCCCTGTCCGGACCATCAGCATCACCCAGGAGTCCGAAGCTTTGGCCACCACTTCTTCTGGAAACCACATGTAGCCACTGACTGCTGCCAACCACGTGAGAATTGGCATTTGCAAGATCCCTCTTTTCTCATAAATATATTACCAGCTCTGTGATCAAAGGAGAGCCCGCACTTCTAAGCTGTAGGATCCAGGTCAGACGCCTCAGGTGGAGGCCCTCTGCAAAGCCTCTGAGACACTTAGGAAAGGGAGGAGCTTGCATTTGAGGAGATGGGCTCTGTCAAATAAGTGAGAACTCCCTCAAAGAAAGGAAGTAGCTTCAGGTGCAAGGAGGCGAAAATGAATGATGTGTTCACTAAATAAGTTACTCCTCATGCCTTGCTAGAGTCCTCCTGTCACTCTCTGATGGTGTGGGAGTCCAGGTGAGGTTGGTTAACTTCACAGATCGGCTTTGGAAAGTGACCCACCCCAAACTCCATCCTCAAAATATGCAATCCTGAGAATATTCAAATGAACGTTGTGTTTTAACTCAGGACAGGATAAAAGTCTGTCTGGGTCTTGTGGGGTTTTCTGACCCACTTTGGTTGTCATGGAACACAGCTGATTAATCTGGTAGTGATCCTGAGTATTCACTGTCTGGAGCAGGGCTGCCAGGATTCTAGGCTGAAGATACTTGTCCCTGACTATTATCCCATCATGAATCATCGTTGATAAACATTGAAAATATTAATCAGCTTCCATCTGATCACAATCCCCCGTCTAACCACAGAAGAATCTCTGTTGTTTATGTACTGGCTTCTTTCCTCCTTCCTTTGCTTTGCTCATTTAAAGCCTCCCTTCCTGGCCTCCTCCTTCCAAATGGGATCCTGACAAATGGTGAAAGGCGGGGATGCATCCCATGATTCCAGTGGCACTGATACTGAATCAGCTGCAACAGAGGAGAACAGGGAAACAGCAAAGGGAAAAGCCCAGCCACCCGCCCACTCACTACCACTGTTCAACATTGAAGTGTGAGTATACCATCAGGTATACTAGACTAAAGACTGTCTCCCTGCACTAGACTAAAGACTGTCTCCCTGCAGAGAGAGAAGAAAAGTGAAGAGGGACAGAGAGGGAGAGAGAGAGGGAATAGGAGCACCTGGTGACTAGAAATGATACCTAGAGACAGGAAGTGTACTTGAAGACTGTGACAACACAGTATATGAGAAGGCAAGATGGGATATCAAAATTATTGTTATGGCATTTGACTTCTTTAGAAGCAAGTAGTATGCCACTTGAAATATATACCTAACCATCTCCAGGTTCCTTCGCTTTTTCACAAAACTGACACTGATCATAACAACAGAGAGATGTGGATAAAATAACAAAACTCAGAAACGTAGGCTCATACCAGCAGTGGACCTTTACAGCCAAGTACCCCCAAGACCTTCCTATCCCACAATATGTCACAGGCCCAGAATATTTTCTTAAAAAGAAAAGAAAGTTTTTCCTTTTCCTGTTCTTTGAAGCAGCTGGAAGGTGGTAGGTGTAGAGATGGGGGTGTAGCCAGAGGAGAGAGGAGTTCTTATTTGGTGGTTGTGAGATTTTTCTTTTTGGGTTGGGCTCCATTAAATACATGTTCTTCATTACTTGTTTTGTAGTTTTCTAGAGAACAAGGTGTTCCATGCCCTTTGGGAAATGGGATTTGGCTAGAATTGTGAGCGAGAAAGCATAATTTTAGAAGGAAAAGTCACGTATTTAGACCTTGATGGCACATATTATCAGACTCATACTTTTGTATCCAATCCTCTGTACTAGGCTCTGTGAAGATAACAGGGATGCAGAGGTGAGCAAATGGACCCTGGCCAGGTCACAAAGCATACAGCCTAGTGATATAGATATTCTTCAACTAATCAAATGTCTATGTGATTGATTACCAATGTGACAATTGCTAGCACCTTGCTTTGGGGGTCTATAAAAGAGCATCGTGACCTGGGGGTGGAAGTGAGGAGAGCCTCACTGAAGATGTACAGAGAGCAAGAGACGGAGGGCCAAGTGTGGTCAGGGGCAGAGCAGGAAGCAGTCCATTTGTTATGGTTTGAATATGGAATGCCTGCAAAGTCACATGTTGAAGGCATGGTCCCAAACCCAAAAAGGTTCAGAGGTGGGGCTTTTAGGTACTGATTGGATCATAAGAGGCTTAAACTCATCACTAGCTGAATGGATTATTGGGAAGTGGGATCTAGCTGGAGGACTGCTGGGACTATTGAGGGTATGCCCTGGAAAAGTTTTCTTATCTCCAGACTTCCTATCTTCCTCCTCCTCCTCCTCCTTCTTCTTCCTCCCTCTCTCTCTCTCTCTCTCTCTCTCTCTCTCTCTCTCTCTCTCTCTCTGGTTTTGTCTCACCTCAGTCCCAAAGTGATGGAGTTGGCTGACCACACACTGAATCCTCTGAAACAGTGAGTCAAAATAAATCTCTCTTCCTCTAACTTGCTCCTGTCAGATACTTTTGTCACAGAAATGAACAGCTCACTAATGAGTCATTCCTCCTTGGACATCCGGAAGCTCTCTATTAAGGGTCAAGGACCAAAGAAATAGTGCCCACCATGCCATCCTTCGTGGAGTACATCTTCTCCTGGCTGAGATGTAGGCAATAGATTATTTAAAATGCTGACAAGGACTCTGAAGGACATAAACAAGGGGCTGAGAGGAAGAATAACAGAGTGTTGACACCAGAGTGCTTGGAGAGGATCCTCAGAGGAGGTGACATTGATACTGAGGCATAGATGATGGGAAAGAGCTTTATTCACAAGGAATGCCAAGGAGGCCCCAGTGAGAAAAGGCTATGGCATAAGACCACACTTGTTCCATGGCTTGGAAGAGTGAGTAAGAAAGAGAATGAACAGTAATATTGAGGTTAGAGGTGGAGCAGAGTATTTGGGGTCACCTATGCAAAGGAGGAAGGGTTGCCTTGTGTAAGGCAAGATGAAAAAGCTCTACATGTAGTGACTATTTTCTGGGTCTTATCATTTTCCATATATTCTCCACATGATAAATCATATTTGAAAGTACAGACATGGTCTCCATGTCGTTGGGCAATTCGCAGGTACTTTTGAGGTAGGGGCATTGCTTTTGAAAGGCTTGCACATTTTAAAGCAGGTAACAATATTAGCATTGAAGAGTGATATTGGACAGATAATAGCAATTGTAATCTTTTACTGGGACTTGCCAAAGGTCAATAAGTGAGCAGGACAGAATCCACACGAATTACCTCATTGGATTGACCCTTGGATTGTGTAACTTTCCAAGTGGAACACATTTTAAAATAAATGTGGAAAGGAATTACACATTCATATTTCTGCTCAAAAAATTGACCCTTAATTTTATTAACCTTAAACACTTAAGTGCAGGTGGAGAGGCAAGGAATGTTTTACTAGTTAGATCTTGGGAAAATCCACATTTCTGGGCTTCTGTTTTAGTCATCTATCCAAAGAAAAATTTGGCTTAGATTTACCCAACACAAGGTCACTGGTTTAGTGTGACAAATAAATAATTTTTAGAATACTGTCTCTTATGCAATATTTGGCAATAATCATCCACATAGAGACATAGATAGATAGATGATAGATAGATAGATAGATAGATAGATAGATAGATAGATAGATAGATAGATATAGTGTCCTGTACTTTTATTTTATAAATCTGGAAACTCCAGTTTGACAAGATCGAATGGTCAGGAAAGCATGACAATTGATGAAGAAATTTTCAAGTCACTGGTAAAATGAATAAAAACAAAAAGAGAGGAGATGAATTTAATTTAATTATCTGCATTACTAAATTTGTTCATTTCAAAGGATTATCCTCCCACTAAGATGTTTTTCTTTCCTCTTTTAGGCAATTAAAACATTTAGTTTCATGAAATGATGATGTTAATAGCTTTTGTTGTTATTGTTACTTGTTGATTTTTAAAATTTTTCTTGGCAAAATAAAATGATAGCAGCCTAACACATGTATGATTTTAATTTGTTTTTACTGAAGTATAATTTATACACCTTGAAATGAACAGAACTTAAGTTTTACAGCTCAAAAGGTTTCTTGAGAAGCATCACACCAATTTCCAACACGTAGAATGTTCTCTTTGTCAATTCTTTGTCAATTCTCTCCCACTCCCTCAAAGACAGTCACTGTTCTTTTTGTTGTTCTTTTTTAATCAATTAATTTATTTATTTTAGTTAAGGATATATGGCAGCAGAATGCATTTGGATTCATTGCACACAATTATAGCACAACTCTTCATTTCTCTAGTTGCACATGATGGAGTGTCGCACTGTATGTGCAGTCGTACATGTATCTAGGGTAATTAAAAATGCATTCACCAGAGCTCTTTTCTAGACCATCATGTCAGTAAAATGTTATAATACTCTCTTCTCTGGCTTATTTCATTCAACAAAGTGTTCTGAGATTCATTGAGGCTGTGACAAGTTTTATAGTTTTTATTTTATTTTTATTGCTAAATAGTTTTTCTCTGTATAGATATACCACATTTTGTTCATCTATTCCTCAGTTACTGGATATTTGCATTGCTTTTTCCAGTTTGGGGCTGTTATAAAATAAAGGTGCTATGAAAACTTTTATATAGGGCTGAGGATGTAGCTCAGTTGGTAGAGTGCTTGCCTAGCATGCAACAGGCCCTGGGTTCAATCCCCAGCATTACTAAATAAATAAATAAATAGATATATACATAGATAGATAGTTTCTATAAGTCTTTGCATGGCCATGTTTTCTACAGAATTGGAATTGCTGGGTCATATGACATGTGCATGCTTAACTTGACCTAAAACTGTCTAACATTTCCAAAGCGCTGTACCATTTTATATACTCCACGGCAGTGTGTGAAGTTCCTGTTTCTCCACATCCTTGCCAACAATTGATATTGTCAACATTTTCAATTTTAATCATTTCAGTGGGTGGGAGATGTCATTTTGTTATATGTTAAACTTATATTTCTCTAATGATTAATGATGCTGCCATTTCTCATGTGTTTATTGGCTGGGATATGTCTTCTTTCATGAAATGTCTGTTCAAATATTTATCTTCTGCTACTGGTTTAGCTGAATTTCAGAAATTTGTATGACTTTTTCTTTGATAATCATTCATGTCAAAATATTTTGTAAGTTTTTGTTTGTTTCATTTGATTTAAGGGCTATTTAAAATTGTGTTGCTTAATTTCCAAGTATTTCAAATACTTTTGTTATTGGTGAATAATTTGATTCTGTTTTGGTGAGAGAGTATGTTTTGTATAATTTTAACTTTTTGGCATTTATTGAAACTTATTTTAATCCTCAGTAGGTGAACTAGTGAGTAATCCATGTCCATTTGAAGATTTGGGTATTTTGCTGTTATTATGTGAAATGTTCTTTAAATGTCAGTTAGGTTACTGTAGTTGATAGATTTGTACAAATTTTGTATGTTCTTAGTGATTTTTGTCTACTTGTTCTCTAAATCTCTGCACATATGTTCCGTTACTAGTGCATACAAATAATCTTTGTGCTTTAGTTTGAGTAGCCCTGTTTTTTCTTTCTTTTTTTAAATTTATATATGACAGCGGATTGCATTATAATTCTTATTACACAATAGAGCACAATTTTTCATATCTCTGGTTGTATACAAACTATGTTCACACCAATTCATGTCTTTGGATAATAATGATCATCACATTCCACATTCATTAATAACCCCATGCCCCCTCCCTTCCCCTCCAACCCCCCTGCCCTATTTAGAGTTCATCTGTTCCTTCCATGTTCAGTAACTTCTATTCTATTGCAATAAATTCAAAGTCATTGATATTTAATGTTGCAGTATATAATCTGATCTTAAACATGCAATATGGAAATAGAAACATGCAAATTTTCTATTTATAGTAATGCAGTTTTCATCAACATAAGTTCCATTTGGTAGTTTTCTTACATCTTCCATTCTTTTATTATTATATTTGTGTTTTACTGTGACTCCTTTAGAATGTTAGTTATAGCTGTTTTAATGCCCTTGAGTCCTAGTTTTATCTACTCAGTAATCTTTTAATTGACCACATTTTTTTTTCTAAAAATAGATCTGATTCCCCTCTCTTTTCACATCTAGTAATTTTTCTTAGTATGGAATGTTGAGTTTGCCAGTATTGGGAATCAAGATTTTGTTTACTTCCTTTAAAGAGTATTTAGCTTTATTCTGCAAGTGGTTTAATTTTCTGTAGATCATTTTGATCACATCAAGGCTTATTTTAATTCTTTCTTAGAATAGGTCTTGACTTTACCTATTTCCAATATGCAGCTTGTCTAAGTCTCAAGAATTGGCCAAGGTGTTCAATAAGCTGATCAGTTCTTCACTCTGGCATGATTAGAAATCCTACCACTGAGTACTCTGACTGTCCAACCCACCTGCCCCAGAAGCTGCAATCCACCAGCTTAGTGCAGTTTCTCCATGTGCACATGCAGCTTAGTATTGAGCCAAAGATTTAAAAGAACCTCTATGTCTATTTCCAGTGCTCCTTTTCTGCACAGCTCCTTCCTCTCTGGAGTCCTGCCCATCAAATTTCCTGCTGCCTCCAATTATGATATCTGCTTCCATAGCTGAGTACTCTGCTTGGGATCTCTTTCCTTGTACCTGGTTTTGGAAAGTGCTTCCAGGCAGAAAGCTAGAATAATTATAGGGTTCACCTCATTTGTTTCCCTTTCCTCAGGGATCAAAGTACTGTGCTGCTTATTGTCCAAAGTCTGAAAACATTTGCTTCAATTATTTTGTTCAGTTTTATAACTTTTTATGTAAAGGAGGTGGGCCTGGGTCCAGTGACTCTGCTGTTGACAGAAACAGGAGTTCACATTCCTTCTGATATCTTTGAGGGGTGTAAGTATTTTTAAAGTCTGGAAACAAATAATAATCCCTTATCATATTACCAGATATAAAACCTTATGTGAGTCTAATCTTTGACAAACATCCTGAACATCTTCCATGCACCTGTTGTGATTGAGGACAGGGAATCAAAAATGAATGACACAGGACCCTGCATTCAAGAAGCATGCAGTGTGCTGAAATTGGAGCTATTAATAGGAAATGAGATATCCTATATAATTAGAAATGTTGCTGGAAAAACATATTTTATAGTAGGGTTACTTTTTTGGACAGAGTATCAGGGATACATGGTTTTATACCCACATAGCTTGCTAAAGACAAAACCTTCTTTAGAAGACCACAAATGTATGGTTTCATATTTGTCTTCTCCCATGTGGTATAATTTGATGAGAAGCACCCAAATTACTTTCCTTTTTCTCACTTGAAAGACAAGTAGCAAAGCATTTTTATTTTAGTGTAAAGCAGAATATTAATTAGAACAAAGACAACCTCAGTTTTCAATTATTGACTTCAGAAATTCTGTATACTTTTATTGTCCCACATTAAGTCACTTCCAGGGATCACAGATCTCTAGGCATCTTTGAGCATGACAAACCTAGGAATGAGACAGGCTATTTTTTTTATAACAACTTGATTGAAGAAAGATTTTTATGTCATAATATTTACCCTTTTAAATTATATAATTCAGTGGGTCTCTCTCCCCCCTTCCACCCTGTATTTTCACAGAATGTGTAACCATCACTATTATCTAATTTCAAATGTTCATGACCTCAAAAATCCTATAATCCTATACCATTAGAAATCACTCCTGGAGGATCCAACATGGCGGCCGGCGAGGAAGCAGCGATTCCAACGTCTCCACTTTAATGGGATAAGAAAGACCCATCTGAACAGCTGCAGCCTACCTACAGAGGAACTTCTAGCATAATTCCCCTTAGAGGAGAGCAGCCGTGATCTGGTAGGTTTATTGGAAGTGACAGTTGGTCCCAGAGAAGTGGATCTTGGAAGGCCACTCGGGCACAGAAGTCTAGTCCCGCAGCCATTAGCCACTCCGGCAAGGGGCTCCCCCGGGAGGCCTAAATCTCGCTTTGCGAGCAGCCACCTCACCTGTCCGGTTCCTAACCACGCGGCCACAGCTACACGGCTCCACAGGTGGCACTGCGGTGGGTGCAGAAGTCAAGTCCCGGAGCCAGCATTCGCTTTTGCAAGCGGCGGTCACCCTGAGCGGCTTGGGCCGCCCCGCCCGAACCCGCAGTCGGCCTCCGCCATCCGGGCTCCCCTGGGAGGCCTAGCACTCGCTCTGGGAACAGCCGCCTCTCCCGCCCGGTTCCTAACCACACGGCCACAGCTACCCGGCTCCACAGGTGGCCCCGCGGCGGGTGCAGAAGTCAAGTCCTGAGGAGGGAAGATGGCAGCGAAGGGAGTGCATCACCCCAGTGCGCCGCGTCACTGAGCGGGAGAAAGATGATGTGAATCGCCTGAAGGCTATCTTGTAGGGAATTTCCAGCGAAATCGAGGTGCTCCAGAATCTAGTGGACAGATTTCCATTGTGCAAAGTTCGACTGCAGGAGCTCCTTTTCTCCGCACGGAGGGTCGCATAGCCTGATAGGCAATCGCCCTGCGGCTAGAGTCTGTGGCGCGCACTGGGGAGCGGCAAGGTGCCGGAGCAGGGGAAGCAACAATACCTGCGGCCCACTGGAAAGACAGGCCAGGGGGTAAATTTCAAAAACACAACAGTTGCACCAAGCAGAAAAAAACGCTAGCAGGATGAAAAGACAAGAAAAGAAAGGACTACAAGCAATGCAGTTCAACTCAATATTAGAAGAGGTAATAGCTGCAACAGATGGAATGTCAGATAAAGAGTTCAGGATATACATGCTTCAGATTATCTGGAGTCTCAAGGAAGACATGAGACAGCAAAATCAGACAATGAAAGATCACATTGACAAACAAATCCAGGAAGTAAAAGATCAATTTCACAGGGAGATAGAGGTAATAAAAAACAAACAAATAGAAATCCTAGAAATGCAGGAAACAATAAACCAACTTAAAAACTCAATTGAGAATACTACCAGCAGAGTAGATCACTTAGAAGAGAGGACATCAGACAATGAAGACAAAGTATTTCAACTGGAAAAGAACATAGACAACTCAGCAAGTCTGCTAAGAAACCATGAGCAGAACATCCAAGAAATATGGGACAATATCAAAAGACCAAATTTAAGAGTCATTGGGATACAAGAAGGCACAGAGCTCCATACCAAAGAAATAAACAGTCTATTCAGTGAAATAATATGAGAAAACTTCCCAGACTTGAAGAATGAGACAGAATCCCAAATCCTAGAAGCCTACAGGACACCGAATGTGCAAAATCATAAGAGATCCACACCTAGACACATTATAATGAAGATGTCCAACATACAGAATAAGGAGAGAATTTTAAAAGCTGCAAGAGAAAGAAAGCAGATTATATTTAGGGGTAAACCAATCAGGATAACAGCTGATCTCTCAACACAGACTCTGAAAGCTAGAAGATCCTGGAATAACATATTTCAAACACTGAAAGAAAATGGGTTCCAACCAAGAATTGTGTATCCGGCGAAATTAAGCTTCAGGATAGAAGATGAAATTAAAACCTTCAATGATAAACAAAAGTTAAAAGAATTCGCAGCTAGAAAACCATCTCTTCAAAAAATCCTTGGCAAAACATTACAGGAAGAGGAAATGGAAAATAACATTGAAAACCAACAATGGGAGGTAGGACAGTAAAGGGGGGAAAGTAGTCAAAGAGGATAACAAATCAGGTTTAGTAACATCAATAAATAAATATGGCTAGAAGATCAAACCATATCTCAATAATAACCCTAAATGTTAATGGCTTAAACTCACCAATCAAGAGACACAGGCTAGCAGAATGGATCACAAAAGAAGACCCAACAATATGCTGTCTACAGGAGACACATCTGATAGGAAAACATATTCATAGACTGAAGGTGAAAGGTTGGGAAAAATCATACCACTCATATGGACTGCGGAAACAAGCAGGAGTGGCCATACTCATATCTAATAAAATAGATTTCAAGCCAAAGCTAATCAAAAGGGATAAAGAAGGACACGTCATACTGCTCAAGGGTACCATACACCAACAAGACATAACAATCATAAATATATATGCCCCAAATAATGGAGCAGCTGTGTTCATCAAGCAAACTCTTCTCAAGTTTAAGAGTCTAATAGACCACCATACAATAATCATGGGAGACTTCAACACACCTCTCTCACCACTGGACAGATCTTACAAACAAAAGTTAAATAAGGAAACTATTGAACTCAATAACACAATTAACAACCTGGACTTAATTGACATATATAGACTATACCACCCAACATCAAGTAGTTACACTTTTTTCTCAGCAGCACATGCAACCTTCTCAAAAATAGACCATATATTATGTCACAGGGCAACTCTTAGACAATATAAAGGGGTAGAGATAACACCATGCATCTTATCTGATCACAATGGAATGAAACTGAAATTCAATGATAAAAGTAGGAAGGAAAAATCAAGCATCACTTGGAGAATGAACAATAGGTTGCTGAATGATCAATGGGTTTTAGAAGACATCAAGGAGGAAATTAAAAACTTCCTAGAGTTAAATGAAAACACAGACACAACATATCGGAACCTATGGGACACATTGAAAGCAGTTCTAAGAGGAAAATTCATTGCTTGGAGTTCATTCCTCAAAAAAAGAAAAAACCAATAAATAAATGATCTCATACTTCATCTCAAAATCCTAGAAAAAGAAGACCAAAACAACAGCAAAAGAAGTAGAAGGCAAGAAATAATTAAAATCAGAGCTGAAATTAATGAAATTGAAACAAAAGAAACAATTGAAAAAATTGACAAAACTAAAAGTTGGTTCTTTGAAAAAATAAATAAAATTGACAGACCCTTAGCCATGCTAACGAAGAGAAGAAGAGAGAGAACCCAAATTACTAGCATACGGGATGAAAAAGGCAATATCACAACAGATTCTTCAGAAATACAGAAGATAATCAGAAATTATTTTGAATCATTATACTCCAATATAATAGAAGATAGTGAAGGCATAGATAAATTCCTTAAGTCTTATGATCTGCCCAGATTGAGCCAGGAGGACATATACAACCAAAACAGACCAATAACAATAGAGGAAATAGAAGAAACCATCAAAAGATTACCAACTAAGAAAAGCCAAGGACCCGACGGGTATACAGCAGAGTTTTACAAAACCTTTAAAGAGGAACTAACACCAATACTTTTCAAGCTATTTCAGGAAATAGAAAAAGAGGGAGAACTTCCAAATTCATTCTACAAGGCCAACATCACCCTGATTCCGAAACCAGACAAAGACACCTCAAAGAAAGAAAACTACAGACCAATATCTCTAATGAACCTTGACGCAAAAATCCTCAATAAAATTCTGGCGAATCGGATTCAAATGCATATCAAAAAAATTATACACCATGATCAAGTAGGATTCATCCCTGGTATGCAAGGTTGGTTCAATATACGGAAATCAATAAATGTTATTCACCACATCAATAGACTTAAAAATAAGAACCATATGATCATCTCGATAGATGCAGAAAAAGCATTCGACAAAGTACAGCATCCCTTTATGTTCAAAACTCTAGAAAAATTAGGGATAACTGGATCATACCTCAACATTGTAAAAGCAATCTATGATAAGCCACAGGCCAGCATCATTCTCAATGGAGAGAAATTGAAGGCATTCCCTCTAAGATCTGGTACAAGACAGGGATGCGCTCTCTCACCACTTCTGTTCAACATAGTCCTCGAAACACTGGCCAGAGCAATTAGGCAGACGAAAGAAATTAAAGGCATAAAAATAGGAAAAGAATAACTTAAATTATCACTATTTGCAGATGATATGATTCTATACCTAGCAGACCCAAAAGGGTCTACAAAGATGCTATTAGAGCTAATAAATGAATTCAGCAAAGTGGCAGGATATAAGATCAACACGCATAAATCAAAGGCATTCCTGTATATCAGCGACAAATCCTCTGAAATGGTAATCAGGACAACTACTCCATTCACAATATCCCCCCAAAAAATAAAATACTTGGGAATCAACCTAACAAAAGAGGTGAAAGATTTATACAATGAAAATTACAGAACACTAAAGAAAGACTTAGAAGAAGACCTTAGAAGATGGAAAAATATACCCTGCTCATGGATAGGCAGAACTAACATATATAAGAGGTACCTTTAAGTTTGTGGAAATTCAGTCTATTAAAATCACTAGGAAATGCTAAAATGTTAAAAAGTTAAAATTTTAAAATTTATAATTCAAGATATGAAAATCTGGGGCTAATTTTCCTATATCTGCATCCTTCTTATAACTCTTAATTTCACCATGAATACAAACAGAAAAAAATAATGATCTGTCTTATGCAAATTGTATTCCACATTAAGTTTATTTAAAATGTGTAAAAGTATTAACAGATGCCAGAGTATTATTTACTCAACAGTATGTTTTACTGTTACATAGAACATTTAGTCAAGTGCAACACTATTACATCTGACCTTTAACAAAAGGATGCAATACATGAGTGTTAACATATAAACAAATATTCAGTTATAAAGACATATTGCATACATAAGGTAAATATAGGTAAAAAAAATGCACTATAAACCTGGCATGATGGTCCATGCTTGTAATCCAAGCAAACTGGGAAGCTGAGTAGTTTCAGAAGTTTAAACTCAGCTTCAGCAACCTAGTGTGGTTTCAAGCAACTTAGCAATACAGTCTCAACATTTGAAAAAGTGGAGAGAGGGCTTAAGAATGTGGCTCAGTGTATAAAAATACCTAAACGTAAACTGAAATACAACAAAAAATTAAAGTTTAAAATATTACACTTCAGTGTTAAACATCAAAAATAGATTTCATATAATTCTTTTCTCAGTATTCAAAAGTGAAAATAGTGATTTTTGATTTACAAAAACATTTATATTCTTTCAAACATGACGTTTCTTCACTATGCATGTATGATATCTATGACTGATATTTCTACAAAATAATCTGATAATACTTAATAAATTTAAGCAAAATCTAAAGACAACTACTTGTTTTCTAAACTTAAATGAGTTCTGTATTTTACTGATCCTCATATACATCAAGGTGTAATATATATATAATAGCATTACTATACTCTCACATTTATTATAAATGTTACACTGTCATGTAAGGCATATATTTTGGACAAAATATGTTCAATTTTCACTACTAGTATAAGTTTTCAAATGTTCAATGAATTTAAAGTTTAAATACATTTTGGATATATTATTTAACTTTTTAGGGTTTCTGGGCACAATGAATTTTCCAAAAATAAGCAATGTTTAAGAAACATGTAGAGAGCTGCCCCACGCACCTGCAAGGTAGGCGGACCTGCGACCCACCAGCAGGACAGGCCCAGCGGCCTGCTGAAGGGCAGAGATGCCCCCTTCCCCCGCGCCAGCAAGGTAGGAGGTACTGTGACCACCAACAGAACAGGCTCAGTGGCCTGCAGAGGGGAAGAGCATCACTTGGAGAATGAAAAATAGGTTACTGAATCATCAATGGGTTATAGAAGACATCAAGGAGGAAGTTAAAAAATTCTTAGAGATAAATGAAAACACAGACACAACATATCGGAATCTATGGGACACATTGAAAGCAGTTCTAAGAGGAAAATTCATAGCTTGGAGTTCATTCCTTAAAAAAAGAAAAAAAACCACAAATAAATGATCTCATACTTCATCTCAAAATACTAGGAAAAGAAGAAGTAGAAGGCAAGAAATAATTAAAATCAGAGCTGAAATTAATGAAATCTTAACAAAAGAAACAATTGAAAAAATTGATAAAACTAAAAGTTGGTTCTTTGAAAAAATAAATAAGATCGACAGACCCTTAGCCATGCTAACGAAGAAGAGAGAGAACTCAAATTACTAGCATACAGGATGAAAAAGCAATATCACAACAGACACTTCAGAAATACAGAAGATAATCAGGAATTATTTTGAATCCTTATACTCCAATAAAATAGAAGATAGTGAAGGCATTGATTAATTTCTTAAGTCATATGATCTGCCCAGTGTGAGTCAGGAGGATATAGACAATCTAAACAGACCAATATCAATTGAGGAAATACAAGAAACCATCAAAAGATGACCAACTAAGAAAAGCCCAGGACTGGATGGGTATACAGCAGAGTTTTACAAAACCTTTAAAGAGGAACTAATAGCAATACTTTTCAAGCTATTTCAGGAAATAGAAAAAGAGGGAGAACTTCCAAATTCATTCTACGAGGCCAACATCACCCTGATTCCTAAACCAGACAAAGACACTTCAAAGAAAGAAAAGTACAGACCTATATCTCTAATGAACCTAGATGCAAAAGTCCTCAATAAAATTCTGGTGAATCGGATACAAAAACATATCAAAAAAATTGTGCACCATGATCAAGTAGGATTCATCCCTGGGATGCAAGGCTGGTTCAATATACGGAAATCAATAAATGTTATTCACCACATCAATAGACTTAAAAATAAGAAGCATATGATCATCTCGATAGATGCAGAAAAAGCATTCGACAAAGTACAGCATCCATTTATTGATAAAAAAAAATGTGGCATTTATACAAAATGGAATATTACTCTGCATTAAAAAATGACAAAATCATAGAATTTGGAGGGAAATGGATGGCATTAGAGCAGATTATGCTAAGTGAAGCTAGCCAGTCCCTAAAAAACAAATGCCAAATGTCTTTTTTGATATAAGGAGAGTAACTAAGAACAGAGTAGGGAAGAAGAGCATGAGAAGAAGACTACCATTAAACAGGGATGAGAGGTGGGAGGGAAAGGGAGAGAGAAGGGAAATTGCATGGAAATGGAAGGAGACCCTCAGGGTTATACAAAATTACATACAAAAGTAAGTGAGGGGAAAGGGGAAATAATACAAGGGGGAGAAATGAATTACAGTAGAGTGGGTAGAGAGAGAAGAGAAGAGGGGAGGGGAGGGGAGGGGAGGGGGGAAAGTAGAGGATAGGAAAGGCAATAGAATACAACAGACATGAGTATGCCAATATGCAAATCAATGGAAGTGTAACTGATGTGATTCTGCAATCTGTATACGGGGTAAAAATGGGAGTTCATAACCCACTTGAATCAAAGTGTGAAAGATGTTATATCAAGAACTATGTAAAGTTTTGAACAACCAATAAAAAAAAGGAAAAAAAAAGAAACATGTAGCTACATTTTTTTTTCCATTTGTATTTTCTCTAACCAGTATATATCCACAGGTTCTGAGTATTGGTGAATAAATTTTGGAGGCATTGTCACATTGTCAATTTTCACATTTCAAAATATTCTCTACGCTATGGTTATTGTGGTGAGGATTAAATTTTGTCCCTTTCTTAGAGTAATGGACTCATTTGTATAGCTTCTCTCCAATGTGTTCTCTCTGATGTCTAATAATATAAGATATATAATCTAAAATGTTTCTACATTCTCTACATTTATATGTCTTCTTTCCAGAATAAGTAGCCTAGTGGTGAAAATAATTGATTTCTTATTAAAAGCTTTGCTGCATTTTTTCTCAATTTGTAGAGGTTCTTTTCTGTATAAATTTCGTTGTTAATAAGGTTTACTCTCTTTTTTATGTTTATTTTTTAGTTTTAGTTGGACACAATACCGTTATTTCACTTATTTATTTTAATGTGGTGCTGAGGACCAAAGCCAGGATCTCACATATGTGAGGCTAGCACTCTACCACTGAACCACAACCCCAGCGCCATATTCTTTACATTTGTAGGACTTCTCTCCAGTGAGTTCTGCTGTGATGAATAAGGTTTATTTTTTTACCAAAAGCTTTGCCACATTCTTTACATTTGTAGGGCTTCTCTCCAGTGTGAGTTTTGCTGTGGCGAATAAGGCTTGATTTTTGACCAAAAGCTTTGTGACATTCTGTACATTTGTAGGGCTTCTCTCCAGTGTGAGTTTTGCTGTGGCGAATAAGGCTTGATTTTTGACCAAAACCTTTGAGACATTCTGTACATTTGTAGGGCTTCTCTCCAGTATGAGTTTTGCTGTGGCGAATAAGGTCTGAGTTTTGACTAAAAGCTTTGCCACAGTCTTTACATCTGTAGGGCTTCTCTCCAGTGTGAGATCTGCTGTGGTAAATTAGGTCTGATTTTCGAACAAAAGCTTTACCACAGTCTTTACATTTGTAGGGCTTCTCTCCAGTGTGATATCTAATGTGGTAAATAAGATCTGATTTTCGAACAAAAGCTTTGCCACAATTTTCACATTTGTAGGGCTTCTCTCCAGTGTGAGTTCTTCTGTGGCAAATAAGGACTGATTTTCGACCAAAAGCTTTGCCACAATCTTTACATTTGTAGGGCTTCTCTCCAGTGTGAGTTCTTCTGTGGTGAATAAAGTCTGATTTTCTAGCAAAAGCTTTGCCACAGTCTTTACATTTGTAGGGCTTCTCTCCAGTGTGAGTTCCCCTGTGGCAAGTAAGGTCTGATTTTGACCAAAAGCTTTCCCACAATCTTCACATTTGTAGGGCTTCTCTCCAGTGTGAATTCTCCTGTGGTAAATAAGGTTCGATTTGTGACAAAAAGCTTTGCCACAATCTTTACATTTGTAGGACTTCTCTCCAGTGTGAGTTCGCCTGTGGCAAATAAGGTTTGATTTTTGACAAAAAGCTTTGCCACAGTCTTTACATTTGTAGGGCTTCTCTCCAGTGTGAGATCTAATGTGGTAAATATGGTCTGATTTTCGAACAAAAGCTTTGCCACAGTCTTTACATTTGTAGGGCTTCTCTCCAGTGTGATATCTAATGTGGGAGAGGGAGAGTTTTGGAAAGCCATGGACTGAGAGGGGACTCTGAAGTCCTGAGGGGCAACATGGTGGCCTTGCTGAGAGAGTAGCTCCAAGTTTTCAGTCTTCTAAGATATTCTGGCTGAGGGCTTTCCTCAGTGAAGTCACTCCTCATTATCCTGGACACCCTCCCTGTCCCCATATGGATACCAAAATCCCTGGGTGCTCAAGTCCCTTAAACAAAATGGTGCAGTATTTGTGTGTCACCTGTGCCTTCTTCCTGTGTACTTTCAACCACCTCTAGAGGACTTACAGTGCTAATTCAATACACATGCTATGGAAATCACTATTATACTGCAATTTTATTTAAATCATGTTTTCCTGTTGCATTTCTATTTTAAAAAATCTTTTCTCTCCACGGTCCAATCAGTGGATAAGGAACCTGAGTCGACTGTCTATCCTCCCACAAACAAAGGACAACCCACCCTCGCCCTGGACCAAGAATGTTCAGGCAAGTTCTCCAACCCTGGGAAATGGATCACCTAGAACTTGTGGGAAGAGAGGCTCCTCACATAGGTGGCCCCTGTTCCTTGTGCTTACACTGTTGGGAATGGGTTTGATTTCTTCATTTTTTTTCTTGTACCTTTCAAGAGCTTTCTCAATTTCCTCTTCCTCTTTCCACGCTCCTTCTGGGGAATGAAGTGTTTAGAAACCCCCCTCTAAACATACACTCCACAGAAACATACTTATAGATCCAAGTTGGGGGGGGGGTTCCTCTTAAGATCTGGCCTCTTCTTGAGTAATTTCAGTGGTGGCAATTTCAAGGGGAGGGAAGGCTCCTTCAAAACTCTGTGCAGCATCCATGTGGGACCAACTTGCCTTCCCTGGGTTTTCAAAGCCCAATTTATTCCAAGCTTATTAACACATAACATTTTAATTTGCCTTTTCAATATGTTCTGCACTGTAAAAGCATAACAAATTTAATAATATCAGAAGTAAGAGTTTCATATGTTAATTACAGTGATCTACATCTTCAAGAAGCTGCATCCATTTGGGGGGTAACCCCTGTGGAAAAGAGATTGCTGTAAAGAGAGACAGTTTCTGATCCTTCCTTCACCTATCCCCAAATCACTGTATTAAAAGAAATCCAATAGGAAAAAAAACAAATTTCTTTGGCAAAAAAATGAGCTGAAATCTCATGTTCTCCTGTGTCTCCGTATGGGTTGCCCTAGAAGCAGAGAATGAGCTAAGGGTTCCGGTGTATGATGTTTACTTGGAGCCAGAATGTCCTCGAGGGGAGAGGGAAATTAAGGGGAAGAGAAGCCATCAGTAAAAGATGTATTATGGATCCTGCTGCCCATCCTGCTGGGAACTGTGGGACCCAATACAGGACATGTCACACTTCAAAATTATCACCGGAGAGGGGAGGGTCTGTCAATCATTGGTTAAGAGCTATTTTCAGGGCCATTAATTCCCTGGCAGTCCACGGCATGGTGGCAACATTGGCCCCAGTTCCCAGATAAAGCCACAGACCAAGGCAGGCAGGTATGGGCAGCAGAAGTCGGGCTGGTGAATGCTGAAGGGATCAGAGTGGGGGAAAGGGGGTGGGCACAGACATTCCCAGGATGATATAGCACAGACACAAGAACCCCTCGCACAACCCCCAGCCCCAGCATAAGCTTGTTAGTTCCCGGATTGTGCCAACAATCAATGCAGCTCTGAATTTTCCTGGGCCAGGAGAGATTCTGAATCTTCAGAACTAAACCAGCCAGCAAATAATTTTGAGCATTTATAAGGCACTTGGTAGATACTAGTTAGGTCTGGAGACTCAGTTTTGAATCTTGATTTTTGTCCTGTACATGAATACAGTGTGCAGACTGTTGCATAGAGGTGCCATGTGAACCTCTAGTGGCAGACAGGGTCACTCTAGGGGATTGCAAGAACACTTTTAATTTTTATTTGTTAGTTATATATTTATTTTAATGAGTATCCAAAATGTATTTTACCATTCAACTATAGTTTGGTTTTCCTTTTCTGCAGCACTAAAGATTAAACCCAGAGCTGGGTATGGTGGCCCACGCTTATAATCCTAGTGACTCAGGAGGTTGAGGCAAGAAGATTGCAAGTTCAAGGTCAGCCTCAACAATTTAGTGAGACCCCATATCAAGATAAAATATTTAAAAGGCTGGAGATATAATTAAGTGGTAAAGCACCCTTAGGCTCAATTGCCAATACAAAGAAAAAAAAAGTTCCCACCCAGGGCCTCATACCTGCTAGGTAAGTAATCTGCCACTGAGCTACATCCCCAGTCCTTGGATTTCATGTATATTATTGCTTAGGATCTGAGTTTAGAAGGTGAGCCAATCCAAAAGGTTACTAATGAGTGAATAGATTTTTAAAAATGTGGTTAACACCAAACCCGGATAAAAATTAGCCATAAAAAATAAAATTCTGGCACATGCTCTAACATAGATGCACCTCGATAATGTTATGCTAGGTGAAATAAGTCAGGCTCAGAAAACAAAATCATGGCAAGATTCTACTTGCTTTAGGTATCTCAAGTGGGAATATTCATGGAGAATAGATATTACTGGAGGCTGTGGGGAGAAGGGAATGGAGTTATTATTTAATGAGGACAGAGCTTATGCTTGGGATGATAGAAAGTTCTGGAGATGTGTACAGGGATGGTTGTGTAACTTATTGTCACTGGAACCTGGAGTGAATGATGGTTAGGGGCTGAGGAGTCTGCTCAGTGGTAGAATATTTGTCCAGCCTGCACGAGGCCCTGGGCTCAGTCCCTAGAAACACACACACACACACACGCACATACACACACACACATGTACACACAAACATGCACACATACAGACATGTGCACACACACACACTCATATGCACACACACATGCACACATGCATGGTTATTGAGGTAAACTTCATGTCATGTCTTTCTTACTACATTAAAAAAGTGTGAGCAAATGAAAACATTGATCTGAATAAAAATACCAAGTAATGTACACCTGGCAGCACCCTGTAACAAAGGATGTTTGAGGAACTGGCAGGTGAACTTAGAGAAATGACAGGTAGGTGGCTGGACAAAGGGTCAGGTAGACTAGGGAAGCAGATCCAAGAATTTTCCAAGGTGAAGAGGGGGGAAAGACATGGCAGGGGACATACTCCTCTGCCCTGGGGACAGTGGTGCTCTGCTCTGCTGGGTAGTTCGGGGCAGAGAAGGTGCCGGTCATCCCACTGGAGGGGTAACACAGCTGGCTGCAGCTTGTTCAGGGAGTACAGCTATTGCCCACTTCTGGTCCAACTCATGAACAATGTCAAGGGGCCAGAGAAAACCCCTCAGAAGTCAAGTGTTGGCAGCCTGAGGCCATGAGATGGGCACGCCCACCATGGTGAGTGCAGGGGTGGGGGGCTATGACAGGTGCCGACCGTTTTTGTGACAATAGTGCAGCTCCAGGCCCGGAGTGGTGGTGCACACTTGAAACCCAGCAGCACAGGAGGCAGAGGCAGGAGGATGGTGAGTTCAAAGCCAGCCTCAGAAACTTAGTGAGACCCTGTCTCAAAATGAAAATCTGAAAAGGGCTGAGGATGTGGCTCCGTGGTTAAGCACCCCTGGGCTGAAACCCGGGTACAAAAAATAAAAATAAAAATGTGGGGTTCCATCCTGGTAATGTTTTATATTGCGACAAGTTCTTCCTGATGTATGGTGGAGGGAGAGACTAAAACACTGTTCCAACACAGGCTGCTCTGCCCACCATGCTCTCTAGGAGTAAGCCCTGCCCCTCCAACCTTCTTTGGCCATGGACCACCTGAGACCGAGTCCCTGCATTGAGGATACTGGTAGTGTTTCAAGATGTATATTCTTCCTTCCACTTGATCCCTCAATGCAAAACATAAACATCACCCAGTCCTAACTTAAAAACCCTGGCCATGTTGGTTTGTTGGGAGAGACCCAGGGCAGGTAGGGAAGGGGTCTCCAACATGATACCTACCTGAGACATAACAGATGCCTCATTCGGGGTGTCCATGCCCCCATACTCTCTCTTGCTCTTCTATGACCCTGTCTCATTTGTCATCACTGACCGGATGGTCCCCCGTGAGTCACCCTACGACATAGAGCTTCTGAATATATTTTTCTAAAAATTATATTGTTTTGGGAACTACCAGGGATTGAACTCTGGGGCAATTGACCATTGAGCCACATCTGCAGCCCTATTTGTTATTTTATTTAAAGAAAAGTTCTCACCGAGTTGCTTAGCACCTTGGGTTTATTTAAAATTTTTATTCTTTAGTTTTAGGTGGACATAATATCTTTATTTTTTATGGTGATGAGGATGGAACCCTGTTCCTCACATGTGCTAGGCGAGAGTTCTGTAACTTGAGCCACAGCCCTAACCCTTAGCACCTCGCTTTTGCAGAGACCAGTTTTGAACTCACAATCCTCCTGCCTCAGCCTCCCGAGCCACTGGTATTTCAGGTGGGCATTACCGTGCCTGGCTTTATCTTATGTTTGAGGCAAGGTCTTGCTTATGTTGACCATGTTGGCTTCCAACTCCTGGGCTCCAGTGATTCTCATTGTCTCAGCCCCTTGTACAGCAGGGACAGTGGGGACTACAAGGTCATGCCACCTTGACTGGCTTCTTATTTTTTAAACAAGGCTGTTCTGGAGCTGGGGCTGGGGTTCAGTGGTAGAGCTGCTTGCCTAGCTTGCGTGAGGCACTGGGTTCGATCCTCAGCAGTACATAAAAATAAATGAAATGAAGGTTAAAAAAATACAACAACATTATTAAAAAAAAACAGACAAATAACCAAGATTGTTCTGAAGACCCAATTTTACAGAATAAGCCTTGGAGGCTGGGGCTGGGTAACTTGCTGTAGCAGATGCTGTGGGTGCTCCACCCATGACCCCCTTCCATCCTGCTCAAGGCCCTGGTTGTGGGGGTGGGGGTGATGACAGAGAGCTGAGTCATGTTATTGGTATAGACTGGGACACATACGCTGGCAGAGGCTCAGCCACTTTCCTCAGTTTCCCCACTTGTCCTGGGGAGTCTGTGTCTTGCATCATGACAGATGAGCCATGTCTTGCAGGCATGGTGGACTGTGTGTGGACAGTCAAGGGGGTGGGACTGGAATGAGGGTGAGCAGGAGGAAATAAGGTCCCTACGGCCCCCAGAGGGAACCTCAGTTTTCCCACTGTCATTACTGGGTTTGGACAGCCTAAGCCATCTTGTGTCACAGAATCAGAGCCCCAGGCCCAGCACCACACTTGCCATCCTAAGCAATCCTCCCTGGGAAATCTCTAGTGAGGTGTGCCGGCTGAGATTTTTGTTGTTTTGGTTTGGTTTGGTTTTTCAAACACAAAGCAACTAAAACAAACACATAGCAATTAAAACCTCCAAGTGAGGGCAGCCACTGTCCTCAGGCAAAGGGTGGAGCAGAGTCGGCCCCTGGGAAGCTTGCCCTGTTGTTCCTCAGTGGAACATGATGGTGGCCAGTGGACTTGTCTGTGTGTCAAGTTTCAATGACAACAAGTTGACTTACAAAGTACTAAATTCCCAGATGCGGTGTCGCACGCCCGCAATCCCAGTGACTCGGAAGGCTGAAACTGGGGGATCGCGAGTTCCAGGCTATCCTGGACAAAACTCAGTGAGGTCCTGTCTCAAAAACAGAAGGGGCCACACACGTGTGGGAGGCTGAGATAGGAGAATTGCAAGTTCAAACCAGCCTCAGACTCCGGGAGGTGCTAAGCAAGTCAGTGAGTCCCTGTCTCCAAATAAAATACAAAATAGGACTGGGGAGGTGGCTCAGTGGTGGAGTGGCCCTGAGTTCAATCCTCTCCCCCCCAAAAAAAACAGAAGGGGATGAGGGTGTGGCTATGTGGTCAAGTGCTTTTCTAGCAGGTATGGCCCTGGGTCCACATCCAGTACCAAAAAAGAAAGAGGGAAGAGAGAGAGAGGAAGGAAGGAAGGAGGCAGAGAGGGAGGGAGGGAAAGAGAAAGTCCTGAAGTGGTGCTGAATGAATGGGTTTGGAATTGTTTCCAACACTGTCCGCAGCATGGTGCGGGAACAGGAGGAAGATGTCTGCATCTGTCACGTGTGTGGCCGAACACAAAATTGCCTAGAACCAGGCAGCAGAAACTAGAACGATGGTGGCCTCCAAGAAAGGCAGGTGGGTGGCTGAGGGCTGTTTTTAATTTTATCCCTTATGCATTCATGAGCAGCCAGTGTTTTTAAAAGTGTGTGTGTGTGTCCTCCTTACAACCCTCTGCCCCATCCCCAGGGTGCCCATGTTCCCTTGGGGACAGGGCATTGTGGTGCTCCATCTCAATTCCCTCACTCCAACCTGTCCCTGCTGGTTGGTGGGGCCCTGGAGACATTCTTGGCCTCTCTGGACTCCCATTTCCCTGTGATACAAGGTGAGACTGGACCAGGTTTCCCCCAAGACCCCTCCCATCCCAATGTCCCATGTGCTGTGACTTGGTAAATGTCAGGGGCTAGAAGGTACTTACACTCTTACCGTTGCCTGCCTCAACAACTTATAAATGATGTACAAACTCTATCAGGAACCATTAAAGATTTACAGGACCAAATAGACTCCCTGGCAGAAGTAGTCCTTCAAAACAGACGAGGCTTAGATTTGCTGACAGCTAACCAGGGAGGTATTTGCTTGGCCCTAGGGGAATGATGCTGCTTTTATGCCAATAAATCAGGCATAGTGTGCACTAAAATTAAGCAGCTTTAAGAAGATCTAGAAAAGAGATGAAGGGAACTATTTGAAAATCCCCTCTGGACTGGGCTTAATGGATTTCTACCCTACCTTCTAGCCCCTGACAGGTAAACCCAATCTAGGGCCAAAAGCTGCCCTGATGGGCAACAAACCTCTCCACCCAGCCCACCCCACAACCCAGACCTGGGCCTCTGAAGCCTCCCAAGATGGCGGGACAGCACAGCCAAACAGCAGCAGTGCTTGGGCAGGTGTCCCCACCTCCAGGCAGCCTCTGCCCTGCCTCTGCTACCAGCACCCTCACTGTGCCTTAAGTCCCCCCTCACACTGTGTGGACCTTGAGGGACTCTCCCTGCTAACCCAGCATAGTGCATATGCTTCCCCAGGCCCTGGTTCCACAGCCCAGGGACGCAGTGACACCAGGACAGGGGCTCTCCCCACGGTGGAGTTCCCTGTAGGGTGGTCCATTCCTTGGTCCCCTAGGGTCTGGAGCACCCAAGCCCTAGTCCTTCTCCCATCCATCCCAGCAGCTCTCCCCCAACCAGGAAATTCCTCTTGGGCCTAAGTTCTTACCTCTGTCGTGTGCAAACCCTGGACCCTGATGGACAGGAGAGCAGCCCTGTTGCTAAGATAGCAGCTGAGACCAAGCGTGTCTCCACCCTCATCCTACACAGGAGCCACCTTGGAAGGGTGATCTCAGCAGGCATGAGAGTGCACAGCCCTCCACTCTGCCCTGGAGAGTCAGGCCCAGGCCCCGTCTGGGGGAAGAAAGCAAGCTCTTCCTTCCTGTAGGTTGGTGGGACTCACTGAGCACCCACTTCCTTCCCTGGAGCCCAGAGCGCTCAGGAAGCAGCTGGTGCAGGAAGGGCAGCCTGTACCCAGGGACTGGCTAGAGGCTGCCAGGAGTCCCTGGCTGGGTCCAGGCTCCCCCAGCTGTTGCGAACCCAGGCCTGGGATGGATGAGGCCTTGGAAGCAGTCACAAACCCAGCCATCAGCAGCTGAGAACATCGGCAAGAGCCTATAACATTAACCTTTTCAGACATCACCTATAAATAGGGGGATTCAGCCCCTTTCCCCAGAGGAGCTGCAGAGGGGGTGAGTTGCAGGGGGAGCCTGGCAGGGGAGGTTACCCTTGTCCTTTCCATCAAAGGGACACAGGCTGGGAGTGGGCACGGACAGGGGTTTTCCTTTCTCAGATAGGAGAACCAAGGCTCAGACAGGACACGCTGGATCCCGAGAACTACGAGAACTCCCCATTCTTCAGGTTCATCCTAAACAACCACAGCAGCTGTCCAGGCTGCACAATGTGGCCTATGAAACTCGGTGAGCAATTATTACACCTGCAAAGAACCACAAGGGTCTTTCGGCTGGATGGGCCTTGAGTGCATCTCCCTATCCCATCTGAGGGCACCACACAGCACCACTGACCCTTGCTGTGCAAGAACTCAGTCAAGGGCTGCCAGATCTCCTGATCACCTGGAGCCTGAGAGCACAGCCCAAGTCAGCCCTGGGGGAGGGAAGCCTGGTCCTGAGCACACAGCCAGAGGGGGACTTCCCTGATTGTGCTGATGGCCTGTGAGGAGGGCTAGTGCAAGAGGTGGCAGGGTCTCCCCAGGGCACTGGCCTCCTCTTTTCCACAGGGCACCTCTCTACACCCACCTCCTCCCAAGCCACCTAAGGGACAGAAACAATAGTTAGGGCCCCACTGTCTGCAATGACACAAACCCGGGCTCTTGGCCACTCATAGCTATGTGACCTCTCGCAAGTTACTCAACCTCTCAAAATTTCAGTTTTCTTTTTCTGTAAAACAGGGGAGGAGAGCCTCTCTTTGTAGGAGAATAATGCTGCTCAACAAATCCCATCATTCTTATCAATAAACACATTATGGTTCCAGAAGCCTTGGTGCATGCTTTTATTCCTAGCAGCTCAGGGGGCTTAGGCAGGAAGATCACCAGTTCAAGACCAGCCTCAGCAACTTAGAAGACCTTGTCTTAAAAATAAAGGAGGTGGAGGCTGGGGATAGAATTCAGCAGTAAAGCACCCTGGGTTCAATCCCCATTACCACATAAGAAATAAAAATAAAAATTTCTTGTCCCTTTCCTGTTCTAATATACCTCACACCCCTGGCTATGGGGTTAACACAAGTAGTTACCCGGGAGTTTTCCAACCCTGGAAAAGTAGGGAGTCACCTAAGCAAAATCTGATTTCCAGGCCTAATTCAAAAAGGAGAGAAGGGAGACAAGGCAGCCCACCTCTCAGCCTTGTCCTGGCTTAAAGTGGAAAACCACTGATCTAGTCTACTGTCCTCCAGACAGAGAGGGAAACTGAAGCACAGAGAGGTGGCGTGACTGGAGCAAAGTCACACAGCAAGCAGGAAGCAGGGCTGGACCAGAAGTTTCATGCTGACTTCTGCGTGCTGCCTCAGCTTATCTAACCCTTAGTGTGTTAGCAACTCTCAAGGCCTCCAGGGCCAGATACAAAAGGGGAAAAGAGGGCTCTGCTGCATTCAGGAGTCATGGGAACTGGCAGGACAGCACCAGAGATCCTTGCTATGTGAGAACTCAGTCTGGAGCTGCCAGGTCTCCTGGTGACTTTGAAGGACAGTTAGAAACCTGAGTTTTTGTGCAAACTTTCCTGAATCTTAAGAATTACGTTCTAGGGCTGGGGTTGTGGCTGAGTGGTAGAGGGCTCACCTAGTATGTGTGAGGCACTGGGATCGATCCTCACCACTACATAAATATAAAATAAAGATATTGTGTCCACCTAAAACTAAAATATAAATATAAAAAAATAATTACGTTCTAATTCCAAGCAACTTTTTAAAATATTTATATTTTAGTAGTAGTTGGACACAATACCTTTATCTTATTTGTTTGTTTATTTATTTATTTATTTATTTATTTATTTTTATGTGGTGCTAAGGATCGATCCCAGGGCCTCGAACGTGGTAGATGAGTGCTCTACCGCGGAGTCACAGCCCCAGACCCCAAGCAAATTTTAAACCTGAGCAACCAACAAACAAAAACCTGGAGCCAGGTGCGCTTCTTGGGTTACCAGTTTGCAACCTCGGTTCAGGATTTCAGGGTTGGACCTGGGGATGACTTTTTGGCACCGAGTCAGGATGACATGAGAGGTTCTTGGAAAGTATCTTTCTCTATAAATCAGTGTCTGGTCCTGGTGGCTCAAATTCTTCTGTTAGCTATTTGTTCTTGTGAGCCAAACAGTGCTCTCCCCAGATATTCTTGACAAAAGATTTAAAAGAGTTTATTACAAATATCTTTGTCTAGAGGACAGATCTAGGTACTGTCCTGGACCTGGAAGAACAGAAAACAGTAATATAGACAAGAGCAATTGGATGACACGGAGCAGTTCCAATGCCTCAGGTTCCACCCCAAGACCTAGGGACACAGAGTGCCGCCAAAGCTTCTGAGAGGTTGAAGCAACGCACGTGTCTATTCTAGATAAGAAGCTGCCAATATCCCCCCAATATACCACCCATGAGAGGCTGAGATCAGAAAGCTGGTGTCTTGCCAACCAGGAAGCATCCGCCACATTTGCCATCTCAAAATAAGTCTGGCGTATTCCAGGAACAAAACTTTTAGCTGTCAAATGAATTGCTGGGGCTCAGTGGAGGCTCTGGCCACCTGAAATTCTGCCCAGAGTCCTCACAGTGCCGAGGGGAGGACACAGGTAGGTGGGCAGGCATGGGAAGCTGTGCCTCGACACTTTTCCCTAAAATGCTGATCTTAGGTCTAGAAAACAGAAAAGATGCTGCTAAAATTACTACAAAGCCTTTCCCCAAAAGGCATCCGGTTACCTCGGATTTTAAAACTGCACTGACGGAAGCCTCTCCTCTTGGCCTGTCCTGTGTTTCCACATGAGGGCTCTGGAAGAGGACTCCAAGATTAGGGACACAATTAAGGAGAAGCAGAGGCTTAGAGGATTTCCCAGGAAACAAATGGGGGTGAAGGGGGGAGGACCAGATTCTTTACAAACTCCCTTCTCTCTATTCAAACATGATGAGTTCATCAGGTGTGCCAAGCCCTTCCCATCAAGGTGCCTGGGGAGCTGTGGACCATCACCACCAACGCCCCAGCCCCCAAGCCCATCCACATCACCTCTTTACTCCTTAGACCCAGCCCTACCATCCCTTTTTCTCAGGAGTGGTCTGTAGTCTGGAATTCAGTTCCCCTGCTCCTAGCAGCACTCAGTCCAACCAAATTGCACTGTAGCATCACACCCACTGCCAAGCTAGCCTGAGCAAAGCTGCATAAAAATCACCTGGAGAGACTTTGCAATTTCAGATTCCTGGTCTCCACCCACAGAGATTCTGGCTCAGCAGATCCAGGGGCCTGGGTTCCCAGGTAAGGGTGATATCCGGCCTGCACTATCCATGACAGTAGCCATTAGCCTCCTGTGGCTACTTAAGAGAAAATCAAAGTTAAATCAAATTAAAAATTGTAAGCCAGGTGAGGCAGAGCCCATGTCTATAGTCCCAGCTACTTGGGAGGTGGAGGATGGTTGGATTTCAGGAGTTCAAGGCCAGCCTGGGTAGCACAGCAAGAGCTCATCTCTAACAAAAGTAGTCACACTGGTCACATTTCAAATGCTCAACAGCCACATGGGGCAGGTGGCCGCCATGCAAGATGGTCCAAATGGAGAACATTCCCCTGTCTGCAAAGGTTCTCTCAGGTAGCACTGGTCTAGACTCCAGAGCACACGTCATGTTGGAAATCGTGGGCTTCCCTGTGAGTTCTTCAAGGCTGTTGTCTCGAGCAATCAGAAGGCAGGATTCCTGAGGACAGGGACTAATGCTGTGCTCAGCTCATAGGAAGAAATATTTGTTGAAGAAAAGGATGGCTAAACACTGGATGGATGGAGGGAGAGACTGATGGTCAGCTGGACACAACTCCAGAAGGGTTACAAAAACCTGGTGGCCTGAATCCTCTTGGGGATTGGATCCACACCTCCTTTACTGACTGGGCATGCTCTCTCTATTCAATACCAGAACCCTGCCCCCAGACTTGAGCAGCCAAGGACTGTCCCCCAGGTCCTGGATGGCCATGCCCTGCTTAAAACTGAGAGGAAGCCACTGATGGAAAAGAAAGTCGATTCTAAAAGGCCTTTACTATTTTGAGTTCCTGGCTACCGAGCAAAATGGGGCTGACAATCTGCCTTTAATAGCTCCAGCTCTGAGTGTCTTAAAGACATTTATTTCCAACTAAGTAACCCAAATAACTTTAGCCACTTTTTTTTAATAAGGATTAAAGATGCTAGAGGACCTCAGTTTTCACCCACAATGTGGGGCTCCACCCTCTGGGCCAGCTGAGGGCCCTGCAGTGGGATGTGCATCTGTAGGAGGAAGGATGAAGGAACAGAGTCCTCTTTGCCCCATGGACTTGTCTTTAAACACTCCTGTGATTGGCTGAAGAGGTGGCTTAGCAGCAGAGCATTCGCCCAGCATCGCACACACAGAGTCCTGCGGGGGTGACTGAGGCAGATGAGCTGACCTTTCAGCCCTGACACCAGGGAGGCTACTGTACCGAGGCACCCGTCCCCACAGGGTCTGCCCATGCTCTTGCTGGAACTGTCATTGAGCCAGCCACGGTTGCTGGAGCGCTCCTCTTGTGTGTCTTCCCTGCAGTGGGAGAGGAGGTGCAGAGATAACTGAACATTCTCTGGTGGAGGCCAAAAAGCCCAACTGGAGGCCTCATATGCGTCCACCAGAGGCCCTTCCGTGGGTGTGTGCAACAGACCTCATGCCCTTGGAGCTGCAGCCCTTGAGGCTGCAGAGGGACTGGGGCTCAGGGAGGGTGTAATAAATACCTTGATGCTGGTGGAGCCCTGAATGGCCTCCTTCCCTGGGCCTGAGTGACAGTCAGCCTAGGCCTTTGCACTTCCAGGAGCCAGAAGGAGGGGAAGAGAGAGAGCTGCAGGGGCAGAAGAGGTGGTACCAGCCAGGGACAAAGGCAGAGACAGAGAAACAAAGGAAGAAAAATCCCCTCTTGTTATAACCTGTGGTTTAAAGAAAATTGTGGCTTGCTCCCCCAGGAGACCTTGAGTGCCACCCTGAGTCCACTGATGCAAGGCCAGGCCCTTCTCCTTTGCACACTACACCTCAAGCCCAGGTGTGACACGGTGTCCTGGGCATTCTCCTAGGCCGGAAGCTCCCCAGGACTATGTTCAGAATCAGGTGGAGTCAGAGCAAATCATCTCCAGCCAGATTTGGGAGCAAACAGTTTTCTTTCTGGATTTAAATAATTGCATTGCATCCCCAGTTCTGATTCTCTTCTAAAGCCAGCCCGAAATGATGTTTGGCAGGCTAAAGGTGGTCTGGCTTTTCACACCCCCTCTGCCCTGTGGGGTTTTCTCAGAATATTTTCCTCAATGTCTGGGTAGCTGCCTTTTAAACAAGTTTATTCTTTTTTAGATCAGGTCTCAAATTTTTATTAAATTTAAATTTTATTCCATTTCAAGCTATAAAATCTCCAAAAGTGGCTTTGAAAGTGAACAGGTTTGGGCATGCTGGAAATAGGTTACCTCCAATGCAAATAAAAGAGTCTATCTTCCTAGAAGAACAAGGCTCTAAGGGTTGGGAAAATGTGCGGAGTGGTTAGAGACCAATTTAAAAGCACATATATTTTAAATGAAACATTCTGTGGACATATGGAACCAATATTTCTGCCAAGAGCTCAATTCTAGGGATCAAGTCTCAAGAACTAAACTTCAGTCTTTACTACCCAAGGTGATTTTAAGCGGACAAAAGAAAACTCCTTTTTTGGTTTCTAGTCTAAGGCGAATCTTTATACATTTTTAAATTATTTGGCATTTTGAATTAATTTTCTTAGAATGAAACGAGATTCTTAAATTGGGATCTTTATGTATTATATATCACCAATAAATTTCTAAAAATATAATTTACACCTATTTTTTTCTAATCCTGTTTATGATTTCTCTATTTCCTTGATTATATGAATTTTTTAAAACTGATATTAACTTGATAATCTGTATCATTTCCTGGTTTACAAACACTCATTGATTTTTGGATCTTTTTAATTATAGCTGGCCTCCAGTAACTAAGGGAAAGACCCCTTTCTGTCTGCTCCTCTCAGCCTTGTTCCAGCCTCTCAGCTTCCCAGACCCTCATGCAGTTGGTTGTAAAATTCTTCCAGAATTTTTTTATTATTTTTCAAGACAAAAAAAAAAAAAACTTTAGAAAATACTTTAAAAAGAAAAATGTGGAGGAAGGAAGCAGCAACACGTTTTTTTCAAAATTAGGCTTTTAATTTTTTTTTAACATTTGTCCATATTTAATGTGGGTCAGCCACTGATACTTCATCAAAATAACAGTTTCTTTGCTGAGTTCAGTTGACAAAGGAATAGCCACACCCTTGGAACAAAACAAAACACACACATACAAAAAATAAAAAATAAAAAAAAAAAACACAGAATCATCTTTAACCTAACTTTTTATATGATGTTTCACATCCCCTTAACTTTGCAAACAAGATTCTGTATTCAGTTGAATTTTAACTTTTTTTTTTATTTGAAGAGAGTGTGACTATTGAACTTGAAACCTTTTATTCTAAACATCCTATTGGTTTCTAGTGAGTTTAAGTGGGTGAGAGGGTGAAGAGAAAGTGGGGGATTCTTTCCTATCATAACATGAAGTTTCCCCCACAGTCTGCTCTCAGGTGCCAGACTTCAAGTTTTTCTTACAGTGGTGTACTTTGAATATTCTTACTTCCCCTTTACCCATAAGTTTTAACAGAATTTGATCAAACTGCACTTATTAAGAAAAATTTTAAAAATATAATTATAGTTCACTTCACCAGTCTGTACTTATTGCTTATGGTTTCACTCACCTGTTATGCCTGTTTTTGGTGTCTGAAAAATAGACATATTATTTTACATATTTTAGCCAGTTTCCTCCATGTTTATACTGAAAGAAAATCAGGTCTGGAAATACTCCACTTTGATTGAATGCTATAATCAAGAAAATAAATTTTAAATATGCTAAATATATCTCCAGAATTTCTCAAGTAGCTATGCCTAAAACAAAGAGAATTTCCTGAAAAGAAAAACCATGGTTTGTCTGAATGCCTGTGACTTTAAAAGTAAATATTATTTATAGGAAAAAAAAAAACATGGTCAGTTTCAAGAAAGCAAGAATAGAACCCAAGTATTTATCAATAACGGTAGATTGTAGATGATAAATACAGAATAACCTCATGATTTAAAGGAAAACTAGTATTCAACATGGTATTCTAAACTGAAACACAGTATCCTTTAATGATAAATAAAAATAGATTTTCATAAATGATAAAATTCTAAAAAGCTGTTTTCTGTTCCTCATTTCAAAGAGAGTTACTCAATATAGAAGAAAAATAAAACAAAGGGAGCAAAGTTTGTGGATAGAAACAGGGCCTCTAACTACAGAGCTGAAGAAAGTTATGCTGAAGAAATTTATTCAGCAGTAGACCTTGAAAACAGCTTTGTTAGCATACCCCAGTCCTACTTTTAAAATGATGGTTTAATAGAAATATTAGCTAGTGAGTAGTCAAGTGATTGAATGTAGCAAAAGTTAGAAGATTCTAGTGATCTATTTTCCTCAACACAAAAAAATTAAATATTAGAAAATACAGAAAAAACAAAGTGATGGAAAAAACCCACTAAACACAAATAAAGGAACATCAAGTTCTGCATATGAAACACAGTAAAATGTGCTTTTTTTGTAATATTTGATGGCATTGAAGAAAATAGTATTTTTTTTACTATTCAGTGCATGTGCAAGAAGATCCATTTGTTTTCATATCCAAAGTAAATATGATTGTTTTAAAATTATTTAATGTTGCTTGCCTTCTTAAAGTTTTGAACTCTTAATATCCTGCATTTGAAAAGTGGCAGGGCTATTTGAGTATTGATTGTTCTTGATGGGAAGAACATCCCTTCATGAGCAGCATTCATGTCCTGATATTGGCTGTCAGAAAAGTTAATAAATTAGAGAAATAAACTATTCTTACTTCTGTTGTGTGTTTTGCGATGAAAACTATTTTGAAGTTAAATTTGTGAAAATGGTTATTTTAACCTTCATAATTTTTCTGTAGACAAAGAATGCAATACATAATTATTTTTAAAAGAGAATAACTAACTGATGAAGCATAAACACAGGCACTTGTAAATATTAAAAAATAGAGTGAGGTGTAGAGGCCTGTACAAATGCTGATGTTCAGAAATAATAAAGTGATTAAGCAGGAAATCACAGAACCCATATCATTATGATTACATAAATGATAATCAATTAAACACTAAAGCCTTTTAATATTTGACTCATCAAGCGTGAAGAGAAAGAAGTGGCCCCATAAGCTAAATTGGTTTTCCTCCCTCTCTCATTGCAATTGGAAAAAGTAATGGGAACACCTAATACATTGTGAAGGGTCTCCTATGTATATATTTAAAAATTATGGTCAATATCATACAACTAGTAGTAGGTATGGCTGAATTTAGTTTCCTTTTAGAACTTTACATAATTGCAGATATAGTGGAGGCTGCTGATTTGGGTGTAAATTTTGGAAACTACTGTTTTATATAGTCTGGGGAATTAAACCCAGGGGTGCTTTATCATTTATCTATATTCACAATTCTTTGATATTTTATCATGGAGATCTGGTCTCAGTTACCAAGGCTGGCCTTGAAGTTGTGATCCTTCTGCCTCAGACTCTATTATTTTTGAGGTTACAAGTATGTACCACCACATCAGGCCTGGATACTACCTTTAATTTTTTACACGAGTCTAATAATCAAAACTATATTAAATATTCCTGCCTTTTCTTTTATATAAAATATTCAATACTACCTTTCCAAATTGTTTTTCACCATCACATTCTTTTTTTAAAAAGGCCAATCTTCATGTTGTGTAATTATACATTTTTGACCATCAAAAGATATACTCAATAGATTTTATTCTGAGTTAGCAAGTCAATTTTATATATGTTTTAGAAAAACAAATTGCCATAATTTTTTTCTGGTCATGCTCTTAATAGAAGTACCTTCCTCTTAGTCATCATCAAAAGAAAATAGGAGGAAATTTAGAAAAGTCAAAAGCTAAGATCCAACAGTTGGCTAGTTGATTCAACCAGATGTTTATGATTTTATTGTTTTCTATTAAATTACTTATTCTGATTGCTCTGATGGCTTTTCCTATGATATTTTATAGTCAGCTCAATTTAAAAGCACTAGTTTATGTGAAAAGTGGACACTAAGGGAAATAAATATCTGGAACAAATTAATATTACTCAATGTTTCTCATAATTATATACAGCTTCCTCCTATCATACTGGGATTGTAATACATAGAGCTTTCAATGACTTGTATTCCTCACTATATTTCACTAATCAGCATATGCAGAAATAATTTCTCAACAAATTTATATTAAATAAGTAGCAATTTAGAGAAAATTAGATATAAATCACACCTGTGAAATTAAAACAATATATGTGGCAGTTTGCCAAAGAATACTTGGCATATTCAAATAATAAAATAAGTAACTGTTGCTTTCCTTTATGTGATAGGGAACAGTTTATTGTCATGTTGTTTCAAAAAAACATTGACAGTTTCCTTATGAAAAAAATAGTTGTTATTGTTTAACATGGATTTTACTTGAATTTTTTCATTTTTATTTTTACCCATTTATCTTGAACACTGAGAAGGTATTTGCTGTGGTCAAACAGAGTGAGATACTGATCAATCAATTGTATTTTCAAGTAATGTTGTAAAATGCATCTCTGAAACATTTGCAATTGTTTTCATTTTATATAATAACATCATGCACACTCAGCATGACAAGAGGTTGTTCGTTAATTTTGGTATCAATACTATGTTAGGTACATTGAAAAGATGTTGAGAAAAATATATCTATAATGGTGGAATCTCCCAATTCTTTGTTTTCATTTTTCCTGTGGTGCTACTGCTATTGATATTAGTATGTTAACTTTAATTTGAAATTTTCATACAGTTTCTTAAAACATAAGACACTTAGAATTGAGGAAATCACATATAGCATATTTATTTCATAAACTGATATAAGATTCAATGAAAGACTTCAGCATTATTAATGTACGTTTTATCAAAATTCCATTAAGTCTCAATGTAAGAAACAGTATTAAAATTTTATATAACTAAAGGTTTTTTAACAATGAGCTATAGACACCCTAAGCAAGTATGTAGTTCCAATTATTCATTTACTGAACTTCATTCATTCATAATATAATAGTTGGTAAAAACCACACATCAGAGAGTCTGTTTTTGAAAAAATTGTTTGGTGAATTACTAACAATGCAGCATGTAATTGTTATTTGTTATTTTTTCATCATACCCACATAATAAGATTGTTATAATACTAAATAAGTTGTAGCTAAAAACATGAAAAACCACATACCATATTGTACAGATTATATAAATGCTCTTTTTAACAGAAATTTACTATATGCTAATTAGAATTAAGTTCATCCTAATTATTTCAGATATTAAAAAAAACCCTACAAGACCTCATTTGAAAAGGGCAAAATAGATTTCAGATTTAACTACTGTTTCTCTAGTGAATAATGTGTATAGAAATCTGCTAAGGTTTTGGGGTATGAAAATATATTTGGGATGCATCAGAGAGTGCATATGAGAAAACATACTATTGATCATATTATATAAATGAAGTGAAATATCATAGCAAAAGGTTAAAAAAAATTAACTTTTGGGGGAAAAAAAGCAAAAGAGTGCACTAGTATTTGAAATAAGATAATTTTTTTTTTTTACTATAAGTGGTTGTTTCTGGGTGTCATTTCAGTCTTTACTTTAATTATCCATGCATTTTGTTAAGTACCCCTATAGGTGTTTTTGGAAAATATTGGCATTCAGTCAGTAATGCCACCAATTTTCTGTTCTGCAATATTAAAGAACTATTTCAGATTTATTGCAATGAATAGTTTTGTTTAAAAGTAACAGTAGTTTTCCAATGTAGAAATTACTAAGGTAAATTTGGGTGTTCTCAAAAAGTTTATAACAACCATATTTGATGAACTTTTTGTCATAATGTATAAGAAAAGTTGCTTCCATACCCCAAACCAGACATCATTGGAATACCCTTGTGTAGTATCAGCATATACAAGTTTTGATGAGGACTTTTGCATATTTTCTCCTTTTACTTCCCACCTACAACCATGGCTTATTTTTTATAAGCAAATTTCTATGATGTTCAACCTCTCACACATCTCAGAATTTACTAGGAGGGATCCCTGACAATCTGAGATAGTGTATTGATTAATATATGAAGAAGTTCAAGAAAATATTGATCTGGCCATGAGATGGTGTGGTAACTATATAGAAAGCTAAAAAATTGAAATTGAAAGATAGATAATACTCCTGAGAATTACTATGAATTATGTAGTCTGTGGAAGTAGATATTTTAAGTAGGTAAAGAAGTGTACATCATCACAAGCAGAAAAAATAAATACAAAAAAGTGCAATTTGCCTTATGCTAAAAAGACCCCTTCATTTATGTCCTTTTCTTTTAGCTCTCAGGTTACATATCTTTGGGCTCAAGATATTCAACAAGAAGAAAGTGGATTTGTTTTATGCTAGAGCAGTTAAGAACTGATATAATTAGAATGTAAAGATATTTTGATCGGGGGTTCAGTTGTTTCAAGTATGACAGCTTGCCCAGGAAAACAATGCAGGAGATTTTGTCCAACACTTGATCCAAATTGTATGGAAAAAATTATAAACTTTTAAATGAAAAGTTGAACCCACAGGCAATCTACAGCAGGTATTGAAAGGTCATGATGAGACACCAAAAAGCAGTTGTTTTTCTCGTGGTTTTTCTTTTTTTTAATCATTAATTGCTGTGGAATTTGATTTGAATGTTTGAAATATAAAAACTATATTTAAAAATAAACATAAAATATTCTTTTGTATTTTAAGTCTCAGAGCCTGAGGTCATAATACACAGTATAATTACCTCATATTTTTCTAATGCAATCCCAAGACAAAACAGTTGGGATATATTTTTCATTAAAGAATATTTTTTACTAAGTAAAACTATGTTGTTCAATGTATCATACTTTTCTCTGCAGTATATGTTTGGCATTAAAATTAATAGAAGTGAATGCTTTGATGGGGCTGACAAAAGGTTTATATTATCTTGTCCTGGTGAATATTGTGACAGAATATATGGAGCATGAACCAGAAGATTTCTGAAATTGTGTATTGTTGTGGCTGGAAACACCTGAAAGGTACATCACTGTTATTAATAAAAAAGACTTACTAAGAACAGCAATGTTCTTTTAGCTGTACATAAGTGAACAAATTTTTTGTTATGCAAAAATACCTTGTGCATCCAGAGATCACTGAAATACATTATACAGAGACTCTGGAAATCTCAGTTCTATTTTTTACCTCTAACTAGTAAGTTTTTCTAGCTCAATAAATCTTTATTCCTTTTCTTGCTTTTAAAACCAGAGGAGAAATACTTCTCTTTTTTTAACTTTCTGGATTGTTTCTCAATTTGACTGAAATAAAACATGCAGGAATCTTTTGGAATATATTACAAAGCATAAAAAAGGAAGTGAATAATCTTTGCTAACATTGTGATTCTTTTTCTTTCAAATGCTGTTCTAGCTCAAAGTAGGTAACTTACCTTTCTTCAATTACCTCTGATTATATGATGATTTTCCCCCTAGAATTTAGAGGCCACACTTCATCCACTATTTGTCTCTTGCTTAAATCTTTACAAGTTTTTATTTGTATATGGTTGTACTTTGATCCAATTTATTTTTCTTCTTATTTAGTATAATTTAATGTATAATTAAATTGGTATAAATATGTATGTATTGGGAAGCTGAGTAGTTTCAGAAGTTTAAATTCAGCCTTAGCAACTTAGTGTGGATTCAAGCAACTTGGCAAGACCAGTATCAAAATTTGAAAAAGCGGAGAGAGGACATAAGAATGTGGCACTGTGTTTAAAAATCCCTAAATTTAAACTGCAATACAAAAAAAAAGATTAAAATATTACAATTCAGTGTTACACATCAAAAAATAGATTCCTTATAATTGTTTTCTCTGGTATTCAAAAGTGAAAATAGTAATATTTGATTTAGAAAAAAAATATATGCTTTCAACGATGAGGTTTCTGCATTATACATGTATGATATTTATGACTGATATTTCTACCAAATAACTTGATAATGCTTACTAAATTTAATCAAAATTTAAAGACAGGTACTTATATTTGATATTTAAATGAGTTGTGTCTTTACTGATCCTCATATACATCAAGGTGTAATGTATAGATAATGACTTCACTATACTCTCACATTTGTCAAGGTGTTGATTATAAATGTTTCATTGTTATATAAGGCATACATTTTGGACAAAATCTGTTCAATGTTCACTACTGGTATGACTTTTCAGATGTTCAATGAATTTAAAATTTGAATAAGTTTGGAAATATTATTTAACTTTTTAGGGTTTCTGGGAACAATGTATTCTCCAAAAATCACTAGTGTTTAAGAAACATGTGGCTATGAAATGTTTTTTTTTTTCCATTTGTATTCTCTCTAACCTGTATGTATCCACAGGTGCTGAGTATTGGTGAATAAATTTTGAAGGCAGTGTCACATTGTCAATTTTCACATTTCAAAACTTTCTCTCTGCTATGATTATTGTGGTGAGGATTAAATTTTAACCCTTTCTTAGAGGAATGGTTCAGTGGTCTCATTTATAAAGCTTCCCTCCAATATATTTTCCCTTATGTCTAGTAATGTATGATATATAATTTAAAATATTTCTACATTCTCTATATTTGTATGTTTCCTTTTCAGAATAAATAGCCTAGTGGTGAAAAATAATTGATTTCTTATTAAAAGCTTTGATACATTGTTTTCATTCATAGGGCTTCTTTCCTACATAAATTCGGTTGTTAATGAGGTTTAGTTTTTCTTTAAAAGTATTATCACTTTATTTACATTTCATATTCACCAGGGTGTCTTCTGCTGTGGTGAATAGTTTTATTTTTTATTAAAAGTTTTGCCACTTTATTCACATTTTTAGGGCTATTCTCCAGCGTGAGTTCTTCTATGATGAATAATGTCTGTTTTATTCTAAAAGCTTTGCCACATTTGTAGGGCTTCTCTCGAGTGTGAATTCTGTGTTGCAAATAAGGTGTGATTTTCGATTGAAAGCTTTGCCACTTTCTTTGCATTGGTGGGACTTCTCTCTGGTGTGACTTCTGCTGTGGCAAATAAGGTTTGATTTTTGACTGAAATCTTTGCCACATTCTTTACATTTGTAGGGTTTCTATCCAGTGTGAGTTCTGCTGTGGCAAATAAAGTGTGGTTTTCGACTAAAAGCTTTGCCACATTCTTTACATTTGTAGGGTTTCTCTCCAATGTGAGTTCTTCTGTGGCTAATAAGGTGTGATTTTTGACTGAAAGCTTTGCCACATTCTTTACATTTGTAGGGCTTCTCTCCAGTGTGAGTTCTACTGTGGCTAATAAGGTGTGATTTTTGACTGAAAGCTTTGCCACATTCTTTACATTTGTAGGGCTTCACTCCAGTGTGAGTTCTGCTGTGATAAATAAGGAATAATTTTCGACTGAAAGCTTTGCCACATTCTTCACATTTGTAGGGCTTCTCTGCAGTGTGAATTCTCCTGTGGCGAATAAGGAGTAATTTTAGACTGAAAGCTTTGCCACAATCTTTACATTTGTAGGGCTTCTCTCCACTGTGAGTTCTGCTGTGGTGAATAAGGTCTGTTTTTTGACTAAAAGCTTTGCCACATTCTCTACATTTGTAGAGCTTTTCTCCAGTGTGAATTCTTCTTTGGTAAATATTGTTTAATTTTTGACTAAGTAGTTCCTGATATTCTTCACATTTGTCGGGCTTCTCTTCAGTGTGAATTCTTCTTTGCTTAATAAAGATTGAGATTTCTTTAAAAACATTCTTCCCATTGGTAAGGCATCTCTCCAGTGTGGTTTCTTCTGTGGCAAATATGACCTTTTTTTACTAAAATCTTTGCCACGTTTTTTATATTTGTAGGACTTTTCTCCAGTATAAATTCTCTGGTGGTGAACAAGACCTGATTTTTTATATGATTTCTGCTTTTCACTCTCACTTGTAGTTTTCCTTATTTTCTTTTGTTGTAAATAGTCAAGATCACAACTTCTGTATTTCCCACTTATCACTTTGTGAAATATATGTTTTATGCCCTTTTCTGGTGAATATTCTTGGGTGTGCTGAGGAGTCATGGCTGAAATAAACAAAAATAAAAAAAATAAACAATACCTACTAGACAGGGATAAATATATTTTTCATACACAACATGAAATTGGGGTAGAATAAATACATCAGGAGTGTAGAAAATTAGTATGTCCAAGTCATCATAAATCAAAAATATATCAGTTCAATAAAAAAGCACAAACAAAATAACCTTCAGAATATTACTCAAATTTTTGTAGAGGTCACAGCATCCAAGAGGAGTATATCATTAAGAAGAGAAATATAATAAAGAGAAGGTAAGTGTGTTACTTTTATTATCTACAGCCTTTTTTCTCTATAAGATAGCATTGTGTATTTAGGAAATATCTACCAGCTACCTTCACTCTCAGTAGAACAAGAGAAATGAAAATATACAAACATTTGTTGATTTTTCAAAGAAAGTATCTAAAAACTGGCTTTGGTCTACCATGACATACAGATATGAAAATAACTAGTATATTTTGAGGGATAATACCACAAATATTCAACAAGGGTAAAAAGGCTATGGACTCTTAAAAAGAAAAATGAACAAAAAATTTACTAAGAAATATACACATATATGTCTATAAAATTTTCCATTAAAACATTTTAAAAGACTATAAAAACCTTACATAGCCTATGGCCATAATAAATGGATGAAGTCAACCCATAACAATCAAGTATAATAAATTGATTTTTATATTTTTAAATTCATGAGATATAATGATTTCTTTCATTGACAAATACACCTTTGTTTATTTCCTAAATATATCATGGTACTTTATACTATATATATATATATATATATATATATATATATATATATATATATATATATATATATATATATACATACACACAGAAGGTAAAATGACTAAATATAATGAATTAACACAAAAATAATGAATTAACACAATTATTATTTTAGATAATTATCAGTTTTGTTCTTACAAGGTATTATATTTCTTCTATTAGTATTTATGAATAATATAATACACTCACCATGTGGTAAAACAAAACTCTTGACTCTCTTATGCTCAATAAAATAAAAATATGTAACTTTGAGTATAATATCAACCCTACACAAAACACAGTACCTGGTGACCAAAATTTTACCCACTAAATTTCTGACTTCCATATGTGAATCAAATGTACCTTCAACTTAATCTCTGCATGCCACATTTCTTTAATGCAAAGTCCTGCATATATTTCTTATAACACTTTAAGAGACAAAATATTTTATAATTCAATAATAATAGTATATAAGTATAATATTTTTACACATTTGGTCATTGATAGGCACATACATTGAGCCCATAAGTTTAATACTGAGAACAAAGTCTGCACTAAACACAAAAGCTGAGGTATCTCTTCAGTTTTCTGATTTAATTATTCATGGATACATATTTATCACTGGCATTTCTCTATCTTTAGGTCATCTAACTTTTAATTTTTCATGTGTGGTGCTTGAGATTAACCCCCCAAATTCTATATCACTGAACTACAACACAAGTCTTTTTAAAATTTTTTGACTCATGCTGTTTCTAAATTTCTATGACTTCCCTCAACATGAAGTACTTTTGCATGGCCTCCCAATTAGCAAATATTACAAGGATGCAGCACTGCTCTTGCCTATTTTTATTTATTTAAATGTTATTTTATACTTTTTTACAAAAATGAACTATATAATCTACTGTTGGCTTCTTTAATGAACAAATAAATATAATACTGCAAATATAAACAAAGAGAAGCATGGCTTAATCCAAGTGACAAGAAAGAAAAAAAAATTAAAAACTGAAAATTAAGATACTGGCAGTTATGAATTACAAAAAGAACACTAAATAACCATTTAAAGAAAGTTTTGAGAGTGAAATTGAGACAAAAAATATAAATATAAATAAGCATAAATCGTGTATGTGAATAATTCTTTTAAAAAAATGAGAGGGGCATTCCTAGTGTGCAAACCTGAAATTCTAACAATATGGGAGAGGCTTATCAAGCAGGACCAAGGTTAAGACAAGTCTAAGCAACTTGTGAAATACTGTAAAAATTAAAAACCTATAGAATATACAAAGATAAGTGGGATACACACACACACACACACACACACACACACACACACTACACTTGAGGGGATATAAAATATATATATATATATATATATATATATATATATATATATATATATATATATATATTTGTTAAAAATCCACTCTGGTCACAATAAAAAGCAATGATCTAGAAATTAAATCATTAATCAAAATAGAAAAATAAGAAATATAGAAAATAGCTTACAAAGCAGAAGTATAATGAGTTGTTCACTTCAAAATATTTATGATTATTAATGCATTATTAAAAAACACAATAAAAAAGAAAAAAAATACTAACAAAATTGAATCTAAAAAAAGAAACTTCCAAGTCAGTACCAGCATTAAGCATGAAAAGAAACCAAGCATGATCTGCTCCTAGAGGGCCTATTTGTTTAAAGATGGATAATACCTCTGCATTTACATCTCATCCTTTTGCACAATGTTTAATGAATGAGATTTAGTTTTAAATTATGAAATTTCTCATTATCATTTTGGACAAGCTTTTGTTGAGTGAGTAAATTATATCCTGATCCTTGCCTTTTAAAACAGAAACAAACCAAGATCTACCCTCTCTCATATTAATATACATTAAATAATGTTTTATTTACACTTAATGTGCTCAATATACAACATAAAATTAATATTCCAAATTGGTCATCTGCATTGAATAGGCATTTTATTCTAAAACAGCCATTATCTATCTATCTATCTATCTATCTATCTATCTATCTATATCTATCTATCTATATCTATCTATCTATGAAAATATATATAATATTCCACCTTATTAGTATGGCAAGGTACTATGCCTTTGATCACATGGGGAAAAGTATAGACTGTTAAACTTATGCCAAAATGTTCTTTTTGATGCATGAAATATAGCAATTATAAATGTATATCAGGGACTTGACAAGCTGATTTGTAAGATTCATTTAACCCTGAAAGAGGAGAGTCCCTCCAAACAAGAGAATAATTATTCTCCTTAAAAGAGGAGAAACATTAATAGAGGAACCCAAGACACTATAATTCCAGATTCTTGGGGGGATATAAAACCATTAATAACCTCAGCTCAAAAGGAGTTGGCTCAAATAGGTTAGAATGCACTATGGATAACTTAGTTACTGCTTTGGTTGCTAAACTCACACAAAACTCTGTTAATGCTTTGCTCTGCTTTTGTACACCACTTGTGGGAAACTCAGTACTGTCAGATGCTGGACTTCTACAACCCATTACCATATCTTGACTCACTTGGATGAAATCATTATATACCTGAAAAAATGTCTCATGGGATTCATTGTTGTGTTAGCAGAATAACTGTGTCCTTACCATCCACATAGTATTTAATAGGTCTCAATCCTGCACAATGTATTCATAAAAGGTCTATTCCACTTGATAAAAACTGTGATAATTCAGTGAACCTTCTATCTAAGGCAGAATTTTATGCTCTGACATTTTCCTTAGTGGGATTCCCTGATTAGCTCTATGGGCTTACAAAACTACAATGAAACTCACCTATGCTATCATAAAAAGTATTAGTCATGCCTCCATGGCTGTTAATATGCTTAATGAAGAACAAAAACAACATTGTCAAGCCATACTTAAAATTCATGATTGCAATTGATTGTGTGGTATTGTTTTATCATAATGGATATCAGAAGTTTAATAACATGTGTTCCTTCAATTTAACTGATAATAGTAATTTTATTTCAAAAGAGTTAGATTACCTTAAAGATATCATTAATAAGGTACAACAAGATGATTGATGATTGACTTGTTGGATTGGCTAACTTCATGTTTACTCAATTTCATCTGCGTCAAAAACGATTCATAGTTGGATGTTTACTGATGTTGGCACTTGTTGTTGTCTATGGCTGCCCTATTTTTTGCCCCCACCAGCATTAAGGAGATAAGTAATATTATTTATTCAAAAGGCCTTAAAAAAAGAGGGGGGGGGGGCTTTATGTATTCTGACCTTGGAAATAGAAAGTGTGCAGGTGATGGAAACTGGCACCCTGAGTCCCCAATAGTAAGTCACAGCAGTTTCTCTCTGAAGCTATTAAGACAACTTTACAGTTGCACTATCTAGTTTCTGTGGTAATGTCCTTTGGGAGAAGAGACTCTTTGTTTGTATTAACTGTACACTATCTTGGTTAGCTAACACTTGGGGTTAAAATAATACTAGGTTAGAATGTAGTCATTGCAACAGAAGCTATGTAATTTGGGGGCATACTATGTACAGCCATGAAGAGGAGTGGTCAGTTTTTTTTTTTCCTTTTCACTGAGATTGATTCTCTCTCTTCTTTTTGCTTCTTTAAAGGTTTCCTCACAAGAAGAATTGTAACACATCATGCTGGCCCTCACAATAAAACGTAAGTATTGATAGTTAATCTGAATAAACTGGGACATCACTCAAGAAGAAAATGGAGGATCACAAAGAATTTGAAAATGTGATAAATGTAGGGCAGTATGTGTTCAATGACTAAAATCAAAAGAAATAAACCTAAGCTTCTAAAATGTTTTTTTTTTTCTGCGAAATAACTACTCTACCAACATTTTTTAGATTGGTTTTCTCCATTTGAATGTCTCGCTGTGTCCCCTGCTCTGTGTAGGCTACAAGAGTTTACATCACTAAAGTATGCTAGGAACTACTTATCTAAAGTGGAGAATGTATAACATACCAAGAAAGAGAGAGATTAAAGAGTAACAAAGAGTAACAATATATATTAAACAGTAAATTATCTGTACTAAAAATGCCCTTTATCTTTGAAACACAAAACTGAAACTCATTCTTATTGAGAAGTTCCCAGAAGATTCAACAGAAGTACATTAAATAATGACTATTAATTAAAATTTTTAAATGGAAATTAAACTTACCAAGGAAGGCAAAGTTTCTATAGTTCTCTAACATCACATTTTTATATAAGTTTTTCTGAGCAGGCTGAAGGCATTCCCACTCCTCTTCAGTAAAATCAATGGCTATATCCCTGAATGATAACAGTAACTGTAAAAAGAATAGATAAATAAATAACACATTGACCACATGAACATTTGCACAGTCTGTAAGGTAAATGAAGTTAAAATGAAAGTTAGTAGACTATCATGTAGGTGGTGTTCTGGAACAAAATTATACTATTATCTACTTCTGCAGAAAAAGTGATTAAAGTTCCAAAAAGTATATATATTCCACATTTGTGAAACACAACATAAAACTCAGGCATTACCACAAAAATATATAATTTTTGATATTTTATATCATGATCTAAATTATGTATATTGTTCAGATGAGAAAATTATTGTAATTAAAAAAGGGAATCCTCAAATTTTAATTGTACAACCAATAATCAGAGATTTACTAAAGTGTAGAATCTTATTTTTTATTTCTCTGATTGAGCTGGCTTTTCTGAATATGTAGTGATATCTCTAGTAATCCCAATACCAATGGTATAAGAGAAACTTTGAAATATAACAAGGTAGACAGACCACTTAATGGAAATATTTAACAGTGAATTTAAGTTCAAACATTCTATGGTATTTATGAATGTTATTAATATAAAAAATTACAAAAACAATCCTGTTTGCATTTTCCATTTTATAATTTTAACAATTTTGAACACACAAAATAATATATGCATATATATATATATATATATATATATATATATATATATAATTATAATTTGATTGATGCATATATTGTATGATGTTTATAATAAAATATACACACAGCTTTTCAAAATATAGAATTTGTTTTGTTTTTTTTTCTTTTTTTTTTTTTTTGGTTCTTTCTCGTTCTACCTGAGAGTAGAATCAATTTTTATGGTATTATGTAAGCATGGGATATATCTTATCCTAATTAGAATCTTGTTCTTGTTGGTGACTCTGATGGTAGGATTTATATATATCTTTAATATTTCTATCTCCTTCCCTTTTATTTATTTATTTATTTATTTTTACCACTGTGCAATCTACAGTTCTTGTTTTCTTACCCTTCCCCACTTTATGAACTTTAGATTTTACATATCAGCAAAAAAATTAAACATTCAGTTTTAAAGAAATGGTTTGTTTTACTAAGCATAACATCTCCAGATCCATTCAATTACTGGCCAATGTCATAAAGTTATTCTTCTTTATGGCTGATTAATAGTTTATTGTGTACATAAGCAACAACTTTTTATCTGGTCATCATTGAATGGACCCATTCCTCATTGAATGTTTGCTTTTGTAGCTTAGCTATTGTGAATTATGCTGCTATAAACATTAATGTGGCTGAGTCAATGTAGCATTCTGATTTTATGTCCTTCGGGTTTATACAGTACAGTAAAAAAACTGTGTTAAATTGTCTTTCCATTTCTTTAAACAATATCCATACAGGTTATTATGTTTCATGTAGACCTGTATACAGCTGCAAAAATTAAAATTCAACTAAACCTGAGGTTGAAAATAAAACATACAGAAAATAATTAGTAAGCCATAAAATGACTAAGAATTTATTATCAAATCTTTGATAACAATGAAAAGTAAATTTTATAAACTAAAAGTAAAGAAAATCTTAAGCAAAAGAGCAAAATTAGAAGCTATGAAAGATGAACATAACACAGAGACAGTTACCAATATCCATGTTGGTGCTTTTAAAAAGCAAATGAGCAAGGTCTAGTGATGGAAAACTATAGTTCCAGTGACTGAGGAGGATGAGGAAAAAGGATCATAAATTCGAAGACAATATTATATATAATATTGTCTTATATATATATTGTATTGAGCAACTTAGTGAGGCACTTAGCAACTCAGCAAGACTGATAAAGTAAAATACAGAAAGGACTGAGGATGTGGCTTCATGGATAAGCACCCCTGGGTTCAATTTACAGTACAAATTTTAAAAAAGCAGATACAATTAAAGAAGCAGTAGCAAATTTGAAAATTCAACAAATAATAATTATTTTAATTATATAGTATATAATTTCAAATATATGCATATATAATGATTTCTCATTTGATGGAAATACACTCTGATGGAAATTTTATCCTAAGAATATTCTGCAATTTTTCATTTCTCTGAGTATAATGACAAGAATCTAGATATCTGGATAAGATATTTGCTATTTCCACTGTTGTACATAAAGTCTACTGCTGATGAAAATATCATGATGCCACAAGATTGATGCTATGAAGTTAAATCAATCAGGGTAAACCTCATAATAAAATAAATGGTGGAACTACAGAAAACAACAACAAAAACAAAACTCTTAATAAGCCTTTTGTTATTTAGGCAGTGATACATAATGAAGATTGGAGTGCAGGAAAGAAGAAAAATGGCATTCATTCCAAAGAAAGATGCTAGGATATTGGAAAAACAGTGTGATAATAAAATGCTATTTTATCACTTTATTCTTAAAACATAACAACATATAGACACATTAAATGCTGAATGTAAGTTATTAATAAATAATACTGAAATATATAAAAAATACAAAGCTTAAAAATTTATATACAAAAGATAGGGTACATACTACATTTACAATAACTTCAAAAAAATAAGATACTTGGGAATCAACTTAATGAAAGAGGTAAAAGATCTATACAAGAAAAACTACAGAACACTAAAGAAAAAAAAAATCAGAAAAGACCTTAGAAGATGAATGATCTACCTTGCTCATGAATAGGCAGAATTAATATTATCAAAATGACCATGCTATCAAAAGCACTATACAGATTTACTGCAATTCTAATCAAAATCCCAATGGCATTCCCCATAGAATTAGAAAAGCAACCATGAAATTTATCTGGAAAAATAAGAGACCCTGAATAGCTAAAGCAATCCTTAGCAGGAAGAGTGAATCAGGTGGCATCACTATACCAGACCTTAAACTATACTACAGAGCAATGGTAACAAAAACAGCATGGCATTGGCAACAAAACAGACTGATATACAAATTGTACAGAATAGAAGACACAGAGACTAATGCACAAAATTACAATTATTATATATTAGACAAAGGTGCCAAAAACATGCACTGGAGAAAATATAGTCTCTTCAACAAATCCTACCTCTCACTATGCACAAAACTCAACTCAAAGTGTATCAAGAACCTAGGAATTAAACCAGAAACTCTGCATCTAATAGAATAAAATGTAGGCTCTAATCTGCATTATGTAGGATTAGGCCCCAATTTCCTTTACAAGACGCCTATAGCACAAGAATTAAAACAAATAATAAATGGGATGAAATCAAACTAAATGTTTATTCTCAGCAAAAGAAACAATCTGTGAGGTGAAGAGAGAGCCTACATCCTAGGAGGAATTTTTTACCCCTCACACTTCAGATAGAGTACTAATCTCTACGGTACATAAAGAACTCAAAAATCTAAGCCAATAATAATAATAATAATAATAATAATAATAATAATAATAACAACAACAACAACAACAACAACAACAACCCAGTCAACAAATGGACCAAAGATCTAAACAGACAATACTTAGAAGGGAATATACAATCAATCAACATTTTTTCTATATATCTGATAGGTCATGCTGCTCCCTTTTCAGGACCAAGCATAGTTCTTGTTCAGTTTCTAAGGAAGGAAGACATGAATCAGAAGTATTCTCAACTCTCCTTTATAAATTATCAAATACAATTTTCTATGTCATTTTCTAAACATAGGTGGACATGGGAAATAGAGACTTGGAGCAGAGAACATTTTTTATTAGAAACACAGTGTAAAAGAAAGACAAAAAAAAAAAACATAATTATTTGCACCACTTTGAAGCACAAAAGAAATGGACCCTGGAATTCAGAAAAGAAAGATTCATACTTTTATACTCAGGAATGTGGATGACATGGATGCCTAAAGTGAAAAGGTTATTACAAGCTTTTGAAATACATTTTATGTGAGTGGCAGATAATCGTTAACCAAATAGTATCTGCACAGTGTCTTCCAGGGGCTTTATCAGCTGTGCACTACAGAACATACAGGTATTCATAGCCTCCATGAAGAGCATTATTTATCTATTTTCTAAAATTATTCCCACGGTACAGATAAATAAAACATGGGTATTTGTATACTAAATGGAAATTCAGCAGCTCACATCAAACTACCCAGAGACAGAACTGTATGAAATTTCTTCAAAGACCATCAATGTATTGTTAGCTCCTGACACAGGGATGTCAGTCTGGGGAAATATTATTTTCTTTCCATTTTGAAGAGAGTGCATTGAAAATACATTTCAGGGGCAAAACAAGTACATTTTTTTTTCATGTTAAGAAACTATTCATAAACAGAGCTCCCAAGACAGATTTCTTAGAAGGGTAAATGCCTGGAGATTACAATATGAAAAAAAAAAAAAAAATCAGTGGCCCTGAGAGACTCAGTAAGGAAATAAATATAAAAGGCTTATTAGAAACTGAAAAGCAAAAAAGGTAACTATTTCTAAAAATAAATATGCTCATTATTTGCTATCTCCTCAGCATTTCATTAAGTAAACAACAAATTATGTATGAATATTTCTAGGATTGACCAAATTTTATTCCATATGATTTTATATTAAACACCAAAATCCAGATAATAGAATTCATGATTCACTGCCAAAAATATTTAAGAAAAAAATTCCTTAAGGAGTGGATGTTTAGTAAATATGTCATTTAACAATTTAATTACCATATGATTTTGAGGAAATTTACTCATTTTCCTGCAGCCATAGTGTTGAGATATTTCTTATTTATTTTTCCTGTAGTAACTTCCAAAGATAAACCCTAGAATCCACTTTAAATAACCTACACTTACAATCACATAAGAAACCTATAATAAATGATGAGGATAAAAAAGGCAATTTTAAAAAATAATTTAAACCTTTTTCTTTTTGTTGAAATCAAACTCAAGCTGCATTTTTGGATCCATTTTATCTTTTAAGCCAGAAATCATAAAAAATATAAAGGCCAAAAATTTGAACTGCAAATTTATACATTAGTTATGTCTATTAGATTTAAAAATTCAAAATTTTTAGAAACTAACAAATGCAAAATAAAAACCCATTTTGGGAAAAAAATAATAATATTGATGAACATGTAGAACAAATGAATAATTATTAACTAAAAAGGAGTTTAAATTAGTATCTATTTGTGGAAAATATTTTGCTATTGAATATACATGATACTCCCCATCATAGAGACAGTGAAATTAGAGCATATGTGACCATGATAACATATAAGTACGCAATGGTACTCATCCAAACACTTTAATTCCAAGGGCATGGCTCAATACAACACACATCTTGGAAGAGAAAAATAATAATCTGTAGGAAAAATGGTCACTAGGCCGGTCACATTTCATAACATATCCAGTTTAAAAAAGAGCATAAAACACTATGTATAAATTTTACATAGGTGCCTTATGAAAGTGATATTTTACATGTGTAAATTTTTAGAAATAAAATATGTAGAACTTATAAGAAAATTAAAATTATGAAAAGCACATAAAAGACTGAACTATACATCCCATGTATAGATGATAAAACTCATCATTATAAAGGTGATAATTTTCCCCCAAATTAATCCCCAATACATCTCACCAAAATTGCTATGTACAAATATAAATATATCACAGTGAAGTCTACTTTTATGTGTATTCTATAATGCAATAATTTTAAAAAGCTATAAATAAATATACAATAAAAGAAAGTAGGAGAATAGGGAAAGGGGAACTACTGGATACTGATGGGTAACAAATTATATTCCATATTTTATGATTATGTCAAAATAATCCTGAGTATTAAATACAACAATAATGCAATAATAAAAAAAATAAAAAAACATTTACTTTAAATGAAATAAGTAAGCAAATCATAAATTTTTAAAATTAATCTACAAAATTATATGTAGGGGCTGGGGATGTGGCTCAAGCGGTAGCGCGCTCGCCTGGCATGTGTGCGGCCCGGGTTCGATCCTCAGCACCACATACAAACAAGGATGTTGTGTCCACCAAAAACTAAAAAATAAATATTAAAAATTCTCTCTCTCTCTTTAAGAAAAAAACCACAAAATTATATGTAACTTTAGCCAAAAACCTTTTCAATTATAAGAGCAAAAAAAAAAAAAAAAGAACTTATCATGCCCTACTATTCATATATATTGAGAAATCATGAAAGTATCACAATACAAATAAAATCCCCATATGAATACATTTGTATGGAAATCCTGTATGCTTTATTGTGATAGTAAAGTCTAGATATATCAACCATAGCAAAAATAATCTCAGCAATTTAGCTATGACCTTTCTCAAAATAAATTTAAACCTACTATTAGGACTATTTACTGGTGACAAGTCCTTGCCTACGCAATGCTGAAGTATAATATCAGAGAAGCATGCCAAGGTAAGTTTAGAGTGGAATGTTGAAGCTTTATTAAAGGACAGTAGAAAAGACTTCTCTTCAGAGGAAGAAGGGGACCCAAGATGAGGAATCCATGAAAGGGCGAGATCTTCTCTTTTTTATAACTAAGTTCTTCCTTCAGCTTTCCCTCATTCCTCTCGAATTTCTGTCCTTTGATCTGTTATCTTGCAGTGATGGAATGTACATGGGAAGGCCCAAAGGCTGGGGGACAGGTGGGCTGAAGCAGTAATCTGGGCAGGAAGGGCTTTTGAATTAGCATCTCCCTGTTTGCTGAGAGCTGCTTCATTAACATTTACTTGGGATGGGCTCTGGGCCTTGGGGACATTTTCAATTCCCCTTTTCCTGGACTCCATTCTCAATATAATGTTCATTCTTCATTTTACTTGATATTAGACCTGATTTACCTAATGACACTAACTACCTAAATAATAATAATAATAATAATAATAATAATAATAATAATAATAATAGTAAAAATAAAAGAAAGTCAAAATAAAAATTAGCTGGCTCAAGAGGAAATTAGGTGCCCCAAAACAACAGCCCCTTTCCTTCAAGAAAATGGCCTGTGGAGATTTGATTTTGACAATTATTCCACCTGTCAATCTCCAGCATCTGGTAAGACAGTGGGCTGCAGGAACACACCTGACACATAGTATTTTAGGCAGACTGAAGATGTCCTTTAAGCATAAGGAAGACAGCAAAGAGTCTCTTCCACTGACATGTTCCCCACCTGGTTGGCCAGTAGGACTGAGGACATAGTGGCCCAGTGGAGGACTTAAGCCTGCAGAAACTGCCCAGAGTCGCAATCTGCTAGCTCCTGATTTCACCATAGCCAGTCTTAGTGGTTCCAATAAATAGTCTTTCTCCCACAGCCTACCTCACTAGGCCAATGCACACTCACCATTTCCTGGTTCTCTGCAGTTGGGCCTCCTTGGAATCCTCAGTTTCTGCACAGCAGAGCAACCTGTGACTCTGAAGTATGAGATTCAAGTCCAGACAAATGTCAAAAAAAGAGGACTTAGGAGATAAGAAGTAACAGTGAAAGCCCACCCTCCTCCTCCCTGACAACACACAGAATTGGACAGTTCCCACAAAATGCTCTTGATTGGAAGGGGCTCCAGATCATGTATATTGCATCTGAGACAGAGAGCCCTTTTTGAGTCATCACTAAAGTTTCAGGGAGGGTTGTTATCAGGGAAAACAACCCTGATTTTTACAAGCATAATACAAAGGCAGGTACAAGGTTAGTGGTTTAAAACTGTTCATCACTTAGGGAGTAAGTTTAGATCACAACATCAGAATTTATGAGGCACTACTAAGGTTTCAGAGAGGGTTGTCATTTGGTCAGGGAAAGCCAGAATTTATGAGTCATCACTAAATTATCAGGGAGGGTTGTTATCTCAACAGGGAAAACCAGACATGGGTGAATTCAAGGCACTGGCAGACATTTCAAGCAACTTTAGAAATCACAGTAATTTATAATGAAGCAGAAATTAACTTTTCATGCCTGTGTGATGAGATGACTCCCAATCTTAAGAAGAATTTAAGCTAGATTTTTTACTTGCCAAAGCCATAGCTTTTAAAGTATATATTTCATACTTTAACAAGTATGAACATTAAATTATTAATATGAATTACTACAAATTTTTTCTTAAAAAACAATTAAAATAGAAACTAAGATTTGTTATTAAGTGGGTAAAAATTTTGATTAATATATTGATGATATAAATATGGAAAATTGTGACAATGATAAAAAGACATTTAATATAATGGCTTCAATATTATAAGTCCCTATGATTAATGTTCAATGGGTCAGTTCTTCAATTTTTTTTTTTTTATTCTTTAGGTCATTTTGAATTACAGTCTTGTAAATGTTTGTTAAGTGTACAGATTTCAGATTTTGTACCTGTAAAGTAGAAAAATGGCACATTTGAGCCCCTGTGAGGATTTTAAAACTTATAAGCCACGTGGGGCATCTTAGCACATTTTTTTTTCATATTTGCACACAGTACAATTCTAGAGAGGAATTAGTTGGAGATATAGTCTACTCTCCTGAGCAAAATAGAAAATAGCCTTAGGCTATTTCTAAAGCTTTTAACTTTTCTAACTTTTAAGAATTTTTGGTAATTTGAAAAACATATTTTTAAAATGAATTGTTTGAAATTAATTATTTATCTTTCCTGCATTCTTTTCACTTTCATTTATTTTTTAGAAGAACTAACAGAACAGAATTCCAAAAAATGTTCCATGTGAATATAAATGTATGTTTCTAATGATCAAGATAGAAAGCAGAAGCAAAACATCATCTAGTTTGATGGGTCTGCCTCAAACTAAAGAGTTACATATCTATTTCTGCCATTCTTCAAGAGACTCCTGAGGTTGAAAAAAATCACCAGCCAAGAAAAAGAAATGTGTTTTTTGTTTGTTTGTTTCTCACAAATAATTCAAGCTAAAATACAGAAGTATCACTGTAGTTTCAGAACAAAGTGTGTTTTTAAATAATAAAAATTGTATACAAATATAATGTTAGATAGATTTTTTTTTTGCCTGGATAATCATCTTGTATATATTTCCCTTTAGAAAGTTCCCACAGTTCTGGGAAAAATGTGTCACAAATAAGACATGGATCCTACATTGCTACACAGAGTAATTAAGGCATATACTAAGAGCTTGAATAAAACTTGACATAAATAAGTAGAGAACACCATAGAAAATTATATCTAAATGCTAAGCAGCAAATTCATAGTCTGTAAGTACATGAAGAGACAAGTTATCATAGTATATTTTATGACTGAGTTGCTGCTAATATACAGAGATAGAGATATTTATTAAGAGATGCATACTTTTGATTTAAAAAGGGAAAGATCAAATGATGTAGGTGACTTAAACATGAGCAATTTTTCTGCACTCAGTATCTTTTTTAGCAGATTTATAAATTGTAATTAATTCCAATCAGTAAAATGGAGAAATGGTATAAAGATTATTCTCTATGAGTAAAACCACTTAAAAATAGTACCATAACTTCCATTCATGTCCAAATGTTTATTCCTGACAAAAAAAACTGCTTCTTTAGAACCATTTCTGTAGATATGATTTTTTATAATAAATATTTTTGTGATTTTTTTTGCACATTACTTGATATAGTTATGCTTCACATTTTCTCTTCTGTGCAAAATATAGACCTGAGAAAGACTCAAATCTCTGCTGCCTCCTCTGCAAAGACTTTTGATTTCTCCCAGCACATGTTCTATCTACCTATTTTACCACCTATATTCTGAAAGAAAAAAATTCTAACTTCTAAACTTCCTTGATATTTGAGCTATCTTTTAATTTTTAAGCTTATATCATTTCTATAATGAATACAGTGCTTTCAGTAAAAATGGCTATTATTATGCACCTGGTTAATTTACAGGAGTTTTGTTTTGTTCTTTGGTTTTATTTACAATGAAGTTTTTTAAAAAAGTTAATGTTGAAAGAGAACACAAAGAAAAGACCACCAACTCCAATTTGAAATTAAATTAAATCAAGATTGTATTGTGTACACAAACCTGGCCAGAACTGTCTCTTACAAAACTCCATGCTAGAGATTTCCCCCTGATCTTCAGGAAAAAGTATTTTCAGCACAAAATATTACAAAGAAGGTGGGTGTCTCGGGTACTATACAGCTAACAAGTTTTTGACAAGCATAAAACAAAGGCAGATATCAGGTTAAGGATCTACATGTCTCAACATTTCAAGGTAGGGAATAAATTCAACTCCAGACATTAGAATTTATGAACTGCCACTGAGATTTAGAGAGAGTTGTTATTTGGTCAGTGGGAGCCAGGATTTATGAGGCACCAGTAAGGTTTTAGAGAAGGTTGTTATATGGTCAGGGATAGCCAGGCATATTTCAATTCAAAGCACAGGTAGAAATTCCAAACAAGTTTAAAACATCAAAATATTGTTAGGCCAAAGAGAATTTTTAGTTTTCTTATAGAAAATAAAAATAAACTTTTTATAGCTTTTTGACAAGATGTCTCCCAGTCTTATACTAGAATTAGGCTGTTTATGATTAATACTGTTCAGAGTCAAAAGATTGGTTTAAAATCCCAGGCCTTTTAAATATTTTTTATATTATGTCATTGAAATATTCATATCAATGGTGATCACACCAGGTGAAAAGATTAATATTTGGAAAATAATTTCCAATACAATAGTAAATATAAAATTGTTTTTTTTTCCTCTTTAAAAGTTCTTTAGCGCAGTTCATGTTACCAACATTTGTTGTATATTTTCTATCTAGTTTTAACATTAAGCCTTACATTTACTTTGATAGGGAAACTAGTTAAATTTGATTTCTTCAAATGGACAATGTCAAGATTCAATTAGATATTCTATCAGAGGTTGGCATGAAGCACTTGTGATGTTTAAGGCAGACCTCTATAAGACTACAGCTGCTTGTTCATGTGATTGCTTTTGTTTTCCTAAAATAAGTGAAGTTTTGTATGGTAAAACAATAAAATTATCAAAAAAGTAAGATACAAATTGAATTTTTAAGTGGAAATATATAGCTCAAAGTCATACTTTTTTTGACTCACCTACAGGCAATATGTTACAAAATAAATATTTTGCAAAGTTCTGATAAATGATATATAAAAACATTTTTTAAATCTCAATGATAAAGAGGCATAATGAGGTGCACAAAAGATTAGAAAATGGTTCATAAAAGAAGATGTACAGAATATCAGTAAGAACAAAAAAAAGTCTTCAGATAAATGCAAATTAAAATCTGAATGGCATATTGTTACATATTTATTAGGCTGGTTAAAATACAAAAGGCTAATAGCCCCTCATGTGGGCAAGATTGCAGAGCAACTGGAAATCCTCTGTGATATTTCTGAGTATATATAATGGACCCAACATTTTGAAAAAATAAACTTGTATTTTCCATTTTTGTTTCTAAAATTGAACATAGACACCAAATGTGAGTCCCAAAACCTCCACTCTGAAGTTTTACCCAAGAGAAGTGAAGACATACATCACAAAAGTAGCATTTAGTAACATTTTATTCATAATACCTAATATTTGTAGTTTGGAGTCGACAAATAGAAAATTAAATACACTCTGGCCAAATTACCTATACATTGAATAGCATTTAGTAAAGTCCTTCAATGCCTTACTGTTAGATGTACTATGAATTAATAATAAAACAAGATAACTAAAGTTCATTTAAATAAAAATACATAAACTCTTGTGTTTTATATAAAATTCTAGCACAGACTATTATCAGTTGAGAAAATATAAAAATAGTGATTGATTCTGGAGTGATGGAGTTGAAATTGACTATTGTAAGAAATTTGGGGGTTTTGGATGCTTATAAGGCATAAAAGTACAATTATGGGAGAGGGTCTCATTAAAAAAAAAAAAACAAAAAAACTATGTTTCACTGTGTGTGGTGGTTCAAGCCTGTAATTCTAGAAGCTTGGGTGAATGAGGCAGGAGGATAACATATTTGAAACCAGACTCAGCAACTTAGTAAAGTTGTAAGCAATCTAGAGGGGCCATGTTAAAAAACAAACAAATAAACAAATAAAAAAAAAAAAAAACCCTGGGGATGTGGCTTAAAGGTTAAGTGTGCCCTTTAGTTCAATTCCTAGTTAAGAAAGAAAGAAAGAAAGAAAGAAAGAAAGAAAGAAAGAAAGAAAGAAAGAAAGAAAGAAAGAAAAGAAGAGAAGGTAAAAGAAAAGAAAAGAAAAAGAAAAAATAACACCCTTCACAGCCCGAAACTGCCCAGGGAATTATGACAAAGAGCGATAATCCAAAAGTTGAGAATTTCAAGTGAACTCATGGGGAAAAAGAGAGTCAGAGAAAGTGTCTCTGGAAATTATTTGCCCAGGTAATATAGCTAATAGTATGGCAGGGGTTATAAAAATCTGAAGGGTGGTATCACCTTGGGGTCTCTTAACCACACTAATCTTTTAATTGGACATTAGATGCTAGGTGCCCAAAGCAGGTGGGATGTGAATGGTGAGAATTTTTCTACTTTCATCTACATTTTTAAAATAATTAGGGATAAATATGTTTGGATTTGGCATTCATGAGCTTTTGAACTAATGGTATTCTGTCTTTAGTGACAGAATAATTTAGGAGCAAACACATGGAGCAACCACAGAGTTATCTGAAGCCACTCAAGAACAGGAAAAATTGAAAATCAGAACAAGGAAGAGACATGCTAAGCAGGGCAACAAAGGCCTGCTGGAATGCTGGCAGTTATTTTGCAAGATTCCAGGGTCCTTGGATGATAGGGCATGACACACCACAGGGACATTTGGGACATGTGAGTTAGAGCCTCAAGTGAGACTCTACTCCTCCCCAACCCATATCCATGGAGATTGAAATGGCTGAAAATAACTAACAACTCAAGGAGGTTGGAGACAAGACAGTGGAACAGAAAGAGTCAAAGACGACAAATAAAGGAATGTAACTGGGGAGAAGATGTGAGGGAGAGGGTCACAGAGTATCAGGTGGTGATCTGATCATGTGATGCACAAGGCCTCTAGGGCTGGAACCCTGTTAAAAAAAGAGCCTCAAGTGAGAGAAGGTGTCCAGCAGGGACACAAGGGGCTGCACCCACAGGCTGGGACATAGCCATCTGGGGTACTAGGGGCAGCTTAGGTATGCACAGTGGAGTGGGATTAGCTGAATATTAAGGGCTCCCTGTGTATTGACATTTTGATCATCTTCTTGGACTCTTGAATATGGATAAGTGCTGTCTAGGGTGGCAGGGTCTCTGGCCCTGGGAATCCCATGGAGCCCCTTCCTGGAGTTCATGGCCTCCTTATTCATGACTGTCCCCCTTGGTTAGCTTTCTATGTTATCCCCAGGGCCCTTGCCAATCCACTTCTCTCTCTAGAACTTTCCCGTCCCCACTTATCACATGGATACCCACTCACTCCCTCTGGATTTTGCTTGGACATGAGCTTTTTAACAGTCTGGAGGTTTCCCCCTCTCATCCCTGTTTCCAACAGACAATCTCTGTGCCCCCCACATTGTGCCCATTGCCTTTATCTTTCCTGATCTACTCTATATTTATTTTTCTGTCTCCCCCCTTTCAAAATTATAAGCTCCAATTACATTGTATCCCCAATGCCTAGAACAGAGATGCTCAATAAATGTTTGTTCAGACAAATCCTGAATCAACATCGGCCACAGGAACTCAGCACATACCACCCAATTTTACTGACCCTGTTCTCCACCTAAACCTGTTTCTGAAGAGCTGAGATGTGAGGCCATGTTTCCAACAGAAACCGTAATGTGTAAGTGGAATCTCATCATGAGTCCTAAAGAATCCACTCTCCTTTCACTGGTGAAACAGATCACATGACCAAGTCTGAGGGCAACAGAATCTAGGCTGGACTCTGCCCAATGAGAAAGATAAAATAATCTAATTTATGTCAGCTGCTAACATTCATCATCGTCACATGGTCATCATCCTCTTCATGATATCATTCTCATCAACATTATGTCACTATCATTGGCATAACCATTGCTGTAATCACCATTATAATCATTTTCATCATTATTGCCACTGCCATCATCATCATCACCACCACCACCACCACCACCATAATCATCACCACCACCATTATCATCACCATCATCACCATCACATTTATCATCATCACCATCATTGCCATCATCAGCATCACCAGAAACTCTGAGGAGAGACAACAATTCATAGAGTCAGTCCCTTTCATCAAGTTCATAAGCAAAGGTGGAACAAGAAATTTTCATGGCTAAGAATCTAGTGATGATGTGGTTTTGTACATCCAGGAAAGATGGGTGTGAAGTTCATGTGTGAGCACACGAGGGCCTGGTGAGCACATCATGACAAAGCCTGAGAGTGACCTGCTGTGCCCACTGAAGCAAGTATCTTTCTCACAGGAAAATCAATCCACCTGAGGAAGATAAATGCACATTATGGGTAAAATACAAATGTGAGATTATGAAGAGCAGAGCAGTAACAGATTTAGGGTCAGGCAGTAAACTTTACTGTTATTCACTCTAGTTTGAAGAAAAACATAACATAATTAACAAGGTTGCATGTTTCCTAAGAATGTTTTTAACCTGATATCCTGGAATAATGACTGCCATCTCTATTTCAAAACTTACTGTGTAATCCACGTGAACTTTCATTGTTTCATGGAGAAAGAAATCCATCAGTTTGTTAAAGCTAACAAAGGCCATTGATTTTACTTATTATTTGTAGTTTCTTAACTAGTTTTTTGCTTTGGTCTTTTTGGTGTCTCACATTTTCTCATGGGGATGAGTTATTGCCCCACAGGTAGCTGTCTTGGAGGAGATGCCCAGTAGTGAGTCAAAGTGATGGTCAGGATAAAGAATAATGGGACATCATATATATGTGGACCAAACACAGAATTAGCCTCACTGTACAAAACAGAGGTGCTCCTTAAAGTGCTGCCTGGAAAAATCCCTTGAATGGGTCATGGTTTGGAAAATATCACTTTGTCTTTTAAGGATCTGTCCTTCATTTCTCTTTGGCTTCCAGTGGGCAGAGGCCCCTGCCAAGTGAGCGTGAAATGCATTCTTTCCCTGGCTATTAGGAAGATGGCTTTGCCTCCCACCACCCAATTCTGCAGAAATAGACATCACATGAAGTGCTTTGTGAGACTGCCATATGTCATTCCACCCTCTTATACACTCTACAATAAGTAGGCTTTCCCCAAAACCAAGGAGGGACATGGTGACAGGATAACACAGGAGAAAGAGAGTGGGCTCCATAGCATTCATGGCTCAAATCACAGCTGTCTTTTCACATGGCCTCTGCATTTTGTTTTAGTGTCCATGCCTCAATCTCCTCAAACTTAAAATGAGAAGAGGATCCATCAGCCAGGATGATGCAGTTGACATTGGCAGGGCAGTTTTTCCATGAAAATTAGCTTGTGTGTTCAGATGTTCAAAGCTGGATATCACTGCCTAGGTGTGCCAGTGAGACACAAATCCTCATGTGAAGTTGAGTGCAGATTTGCCACATGGAGTTGGTCAGCATTGAGGCCCTGGGTCTCAAGCATGTGGTCAGCCAGGATGCTACTGGTGGCTAGTGGACTTAACCTGACTGCTTAATGACCTGAGCACAGGACCACAAAGCACCAGCTCCCCCCCCCCACTGCCTGATCTCAGCAGCAGCTGTGAAGTCAGATTTGTTCTCTCCAGAAAGAAATGGAGACACGAGTCCAAGAGGTCAGTCCCCTCCTCCCACATGTAGCACTGTTTAAGGACAAAATCCAGATTGATAGTCACACTTCTTATCCACAATACATGGAACCTCAAAGATGCCTCCTTCATCTTTTCCAGGTAAATTCAGGCAAGAGGACTGGGCTTCTTATCCTCTCAGCAGGTCTTTGACGACTGAGTTCCCAAACAGAGCCTTCCTCCAGTCCAAGTGAACTTTGTCCAAGGCCATATTTTCATGAAATACCAACAACATTCCTTCTTCTGACTCTGGTCAGACAGTGCCAGACCTACAAGTATGAAAGATCCTATGCCCAGAAGGGCCTCCAGTTGTTCTGCTGTGCTGTTCTCACCATATAGAAATACTCAACAATTTCATCCTTGAACCTGTGCTCTGAAAGTGCAGCCTAGTGGAACAAAGGCAGTCCACAAGCACAGACTGCCTGCATCAGGCATAGCCATCCTTCCTCACCTTCCCAGCCACCTGCAGAGCCTGCAACACACCAGGAGCACATGAGGCTGGGACTGGCAGAATGCCTTGTCAGTCAGCAGGATGCATAGTGAGTACTGCAGGTGCATCATGAGGAGGCCGGGAAGACAAGCTGCCTCAACAAGTTGCTCAGCACCTAACCACACCTTGCTTTGAATGCAAAAAAGAGCAGCAGCATTCTAAGAAATATGACTGACCAAAGAGCTGCTTAGTGGATTTCTGTTACTCATCAGCATACCAAAAATCTTTCACTGTAGCAAACTTACTCAAGTACCTGCTCCAAAGTCACCTTTTCCTTTGACCTTTACTCTATGTAAACATGACTGTAAAAGAAAATTACTATTGGATAGAAAAGTAAAGAAATTTGTCTCCCTGGATTGCACAGTTGTCTGTTTACTGGCTTCAAATGAAGTCTGAATGTTTACCTAAACTACCAGTACTGAAGGCTCAGTCACTGAATACTGAAAACATTAATTTTGCAAGCTGCCCTAAAGCAATTCTCTAATTCAAATAAATATTTACTGCACATGTGCTCTCTGCATGGCACTGTTGAAAGTGCTGGATTTCATGCAGAATAGCCAGTACTAAATTACAAAGTTATTCCATGTCTTCTTTTGAAATAATTTTTAAAGTTTAGCAACACTTAAATCACATAATGAAAGAATAGCAATGGAAACAGGCCATAGCCTAGAACATTGACTCTTCTAATTAAAGGTTAAAATATTAAATTACATGACTGAAGAACTGTATCCTAATAGCTTAGAATTCCAAAATGACAAGTATCACTCACATTTTAAGTGAACTCAGAAAAAAGATTAAAAAATATTCTACACAGAGCAAGTATGGAGTCTACCAGCTCTAAGAGGTCATTCTGGCTTAGAAATATAAAAAGATGTGAAGACAGACCCCAAATTATTTTTTTAAATACCAATAACAGGAAATTTTAAGTAAATATTCTAACAACTGGTATTAAATATAACACTCTAACAGCATATTCTTCATTAGTGAGCTCAGATAACTGGACCAAGAATGGAAATTACTATATCTTATAGAAGATACAACTTAATTATTCATCATAAATATAACCATCAATAGCTCTGCCACAATATTCAAGACATTTTACAGCTTAGCAAGCATATCCATTTGAAAACCATCCACTATTTTTTCTCTTGCAATGATACTACCCTTTAAGGTTGTTTCTCTAAAAGAACCCAACACCTGCTTCATTTATGTACAATGAATTGGAGCATTTTCTACTCTCATGTATAACTGATTAGAACTAGTTAATAATTTTTTTTAAAAAGAATCCAACAAAATCATGCCATATCCACCAAAATCTATAAAAATCAATTGTCAGCGATAACTGTGGATGGCATGTGCTTCAGATTCCCTTAGAAAGTTACTCTTCTAATTTTTTTTTCAGGTTCTTCAGAATTGTCATGTTTTGTGTTCTCAAAGGTACAATTTTGCTAAACAATAAGCTTTTAGTAAATTTTGACTGACATGATTACTCTGCACGTGTTCCAAACACATCATACCCAAATTCATATCTACATTAAACACTACTAATCCAGAGTGTTCAGTAACCATGGAACCTAGACCATGAGCTCTGCAAGCACAATATCCAAGTATTCTCACCTTCACTGAGAAGCAGTATCCACTAAACAAAAGATGAAACCAACCATAGTATACAGTTATTGCATCTTTATTGATTTTTGGAGTTTTACAAATGAATATGGCTTGCTTTAGGTAAATTGGTGAAAAAAGCACAGAAATTTAACTGCTTATAGTTAAAATTATGAAAATTTACATCTCACCTCTGATACTGATTTTAATTAAAATTGTAAAATAACACCTACTACAGCTTGAGTTCCATTGAAGTTAAGAGCCAATTTGTTCCTTGTGATACCTCTGCTGTCAATTACTGCCCTCCTGTTGCATTTTACTTTGAAGAAAAACACTGTTGTGTGGAGTAAGGTCTACTTATAATTTGAAATGGTCTTGGCGCTGTGCTTAGCAGTTGATATGCAGCAGCTCTGCTCATCCTCACAACAATGCTATAATGGAGAATATTATAGACAGTGTCACTAACCTTAATATACTTGTCCAAGGTCACTGAGCTACTTCCCATTATTAACAGCACAGAGTATATCCTGAATCTTTTATCAAGAGGGCCCCAAATAAGACCACACCTGCCAGAGAATATGGATTCATCTGACCATGAGTACCTCCCATTTAATCTCAGCAAACTTATTTTTCTCAAATTCACCTTAATCTGACCATCTGCCTTGGCATGGAGGAGAAACAACATAGTGGCAGAGCTGGTGTGGGCAACAATTTATCTTCCAAGTTTTGGCATTTAGCTAGCCTTCATTGTCATATCTTACAAAGATAGAAAAGATCAAGATCTCTTTAGTAAAATGACATATATGGAATGGCCTTACCAGCAATGCTATTATCAATCCTGACAATGTTTAAAGTGACTTTAAATATTTTAAATATTCAAAACAATTCTGATCTTAAATGAAGCAGTGTTTATCACATAAGCAAATGATTTGTGTCATGTTATAACACATAAGATATATAAATGAGTAATTTATCCTTCATTCCTCCAAAAATGACTTTGTATTTCATTAATGAAAACAGAACAATGAGTTGTCTGTGGAACTGAGTATCACACACAAGGCCTCACACATGTGAGGCAAGCCACATCTCCAGCCCAGAATGCTGGTGTTTGAATGATGTTGTTGGAGTAACAGTGTAGTGCCAGCCCAGCCATCCACTGTCCTCTGAAAAAAAATTCCTATTTAACTGCTACATACACTGATGTTTCATGGATTACATCCAGAAAAGAAGTTTACAGAAACCATATAACTTCTACCTTTTTAGAATTGCTGTACACTATATTGTACTCTTTGAGATGCAGAAAGAAATTTCAATTCACACTTCACTAACATAGGAGCAAGAACAGTTAAACAGCATCTACTGTTCTTTGTTAATTAAGAAAGATTGCTCAGCCAGGTTGTTGGCACACACCTATAGTCCCAGTGGCTTGTAAACATGAAGTAGGTGGATTGCAAGTTCAAACCCACCCTTAGAAATTTAGTGAGGCTTTCAGCAACTTAACAGAACTCTGTCTCAAGAAAAAATTTTAAAAAAATGTTGGGAATGTGGCTCAGTGATTGAGCACCCTGAGCTCAATTCCTAGTACAAAAAAAAAAGTCAGAAAACATAGAAACAGAATAGGCTGCACTGTAAAAAAAAATTAATGACTTTATCTAAGAGCTAATAAAGGTACCTCTGAAAATCCATGCTAGTCTCTGGAAAGTCATAGCAAAGAAATTAACCAATCCCTAGAGAGGCTTCTATTAGTGAATGAAGTCAAGTGAATTGTAACAGAAACATAACATCTTGAAAGTCACATTCAAAACTAAGCTGGTCTAAAAGTGAACTCTGTTTACTTCCTGCATTCTAGTCTACTCACTTGTGAACCTTGTTCTTGCACAGAAATGCTGTAATCATGGTCTACCCAGGCCACAAACTTCTGAGGCATTCCCAATCTTCATCTTCAGATCTTAACATCTGCCCAAGCCAACTTGAATAACCAAAGAGGAACAGATGGCTCTGCTCCACAATCCTTCCCCGCTTCTGGAAATGCTACTGATGAGGGCATGGAGCTCTCAGCAAAGCTTCTGCCCCAACAGGGGGCACAAAACCCAAGGCTAAGAGTGCTCTTGGGGGCTGGGGTTGTGGCTCAGTGGTAAGCAATAGCTTAGCATGTGTGAGGCACCAAGTTTGATTCTCAGCACTACATAAATATAAACAAAATAAAGTTCATCAACAACTAAAAAAAAAAATTATAAATTAAAAAAGAGTGCTCATGGGATTTTAAAAAGCACAGCTGGAAGGATACCCTCTTTCCTCCCTCTTGTGGGAGAGCCTGAGTATGGCCCCCGCTCTGTCCCTTAGCCCCTAAGGCCCTAAAATCATGCTGGCTTCTGTAGCATTTCATTCCTTTGAATCTTTCTTCAGAAATCTTCTTTCTTCAGTAATCCTCCTTTTAAATTATGATGGTTGATTGCAGCCAAGCATCCTGACTTGCACCTTCTAAACATTTCCAATCTCTGTGTCCACATCTATCAGCAGTGTCCTAGCTCAGGTCCTCATTGGCTCTCATCCCACAGCCCCACAAGTCTCCTGTCTCTAGTCCTCACAAACAGCTTCGTGGTACAGGTAACAGGAAGGTCCATGTTCCCCACATACACCCAAACTCATCAATGGCTCTCCATTATTAAAGAAAGATCTAAATTCCTTAACAGGACTCTCCCAAATCTTTATATACAATCTTCCCTCCAGTCAAACAGCTTGTTCCTCTTTGACTCACATTTTAGCCCTGACTACCCAAAATTGCTTGGGTTTGGTCTGGAGCTCAGATACACACACCACACCAAATTAATTAGTAAGTAGAAAGTTCCCATTCTTGAAAACCTAAAGAAATCAAGAAAATGTGACTTTCTTCCAGCTTGCTTCTAGGTATCAAAGTCATCACATTGATGTCTACATTCCATTACATCAAATTCCTAAATATTGCTGTTACAAATAACTGGTGCCAATGTACATAACACACAACAGCAGCAAAGGTCTGAAAGGAAGAATCATAGGCTATAACAAAAGGTTCTGATCACCAATGAATCTCTGCAGACAGAGCACCAGCACTGACTCCCTGAGAGGCTTTCTCACCCAGACAGTTCCCATGTTTCTCCACTGGTGCCACTACCCTCTGTAGAAATCTGTAGCCTGGCACATGATCTCTGCTTCCTTAAGGACAGGACCATGTTGGAAGCATCCCTGGATCTCCAAGACCAGTCCTAAGAATACATTAGACACCTGTAAATATTTAGGGAATAATGTGTGCATTCTGAGCTAAGCAGATTTTTTTAAAGTGCACTGGATATCAAGTTAGAAAACTTGGGCTTCTTCCATTAAATGTGATAAAAATATTTGAAAACAAAAAATATTTTTAATATCTCTAACCCATTGTGTAGTTAACTAAATGATTATTGTTTCTGTAGAAAAAAATATTGGAAGATGTTGAGAAATAATGTCTGCTTTTCTTAACTAATAGAAAATTTCAGAGAAAACTGCATAAGCAGTCAAAAAACTGGTAAATTGGACTTGAACAAAAAACCTATTGGCCTTATAAGAATGAAAAGACTATAGAATAAGAAAAAAAAATTATACTTCATACATCTGATAAGTGTACATTTGTGTATATCCAGAATACAGAAGAACTATTAAAACTAAACAAAAAAAGGACCGCTCAATTTTTAAAATAAGTAAAGAATCTGAATAGGAATTTGTCTAACAAAGATAAACAATGGCTAACAAGTACATGGAAATATTGAATATCATTAGTTATCAGGGAAATGCAAATAAAAACCACAATGCAATGCCACTTCATACCCATTAGGATGACTACTATGGAAAAACACCATGGCACAATGTTGGCAAAGATATGGAGAAATGGAATCTTCAAACATTGCTGATGGGAATATAAAGTGGTTGAGTCACCTTATAAAACAGTCTGGCAGAGTTTCTTATGGCCCATAAATTTCAATCCTAAGTGTCTACCCCCCAAAAAACAGAAGTCAACTCAAAAACACCAATATTCACAGCAGCATGATCATAAGAACCACAAAGTGAAAGTCACTCAAATATCCATCAACTGATAAATGGATAAACAAACTGTAGTGTATCTACATAACAGAACACTATTTAGCAATAAAAGGAATGAAGTTCTGATATGTGCTACCTCAAAAACAGGCTAAAAAACCAGATACAAAGGGCCATATATTGAATGATTACATTTATATATATCATGTCCAAAACAAGTAATTTCACAAAGAGATAAAGAAAATTCATGCCTACATGGAGCAAGAGTGAGTGGAGACTGACTGCTAAAGGGCATGGGTCTTCTTTGGGTATGACAAATGTGTTTCAGTATTAGATAGCTGGATAGGCACACAACTGTGTGAATATACTAAAACTCAGTGAATTGCACTTTTAAGGAGTGACCTTGATGGTAATGTCAATTATATATCAATAAAGCTGTTATTTTTGAAAATGGCTGCCCAAATCCTATACTAACACCTCTGCACAAGGGTCTGGTTGAATCAATCTGCTTGTGACAGAATAAGCTGTCAGAAGAACACACAATCTATTCAAATCGGAAAATAATCTATGTTCCTACCAATAAATCCCTATTTCAACCAACCATAAAACCAGATCAAAAGTAGACAGAGCAAAGAACAAAAGAGCATGCAATTCAACAATTATCTGGAAGGTTATAGAATAAAACTAACCAAAGATTGTCTACCCAACTTTCCAATCAAATGATCACTTACTCTGCCAGTCTAATTTAAACTTTATGCCTAATATAGAAAGAAACTGTTTCAAATACAGAAAATCCAGCCCACTTAATATGTAATAAAGTCTTTTCTTTTGGTGGGGGTAGTTTTTGATGGACATAATTGTTTTATTTATTTATTTTTTGTTTGTTTATTTATTTATTTATTCATTTATTTATTGTGGTGCTGATGATCAAACCCAGTGCCTCACACATGCCAGGCAGGTACTCTACACTGACCCATAATCCCAGCCCTGTAATAAAGTCTTAATATTTATTTAAATGTAGTATAAAAATTTTAACAATTGCAGCTAACAGAAGAAATAAAGAAAAAGGCCTTCATTTTTAATTACAAATTTTGTTTAATCCTTCACTTTCCAGCAATATTTTTAGTAGTTTTTATGGCACAAAATTAAAGAAATTAACTCATAAGTAAAATGAAAGGCACTGTATAAACAAATTCCTGTACTTCCACAGAAAAGATTCAAAAGCCTAAAACTTCAATATTTTAGAAAACAAACAAGATTACATCATTAGCCACAATAAGATAGCAGAAGGAAAAGTCCAGGAAAACCTAATTAATTTGGCTCAGTAATGAAGACTCAGTAATTTAAAGTCTGCCTTGATGTAATTTCAGACTATGTATTAAGAAATATTTGCTAGGGGCTGAGGTTGTGGCTTAGCAGTAGAGTGCTTGCCTGGCACATCAGGGCCCTGGGTTCAATCCTCAGCACCTCATATAAAATCAATAAAATAAAGGTATTGTATCCAACTACAACTAAAAAATAAATATTTAAAAAGAAACAATTTTTAGGCAAAATAAAGTGCAAATAAACTTGCTAGAGTATTATTTAATTGATTTAAAAGTTTCACATACAAATAACTTCTGCAAAAAATAATAATTAAAACAAGTTACATGTATTCTTTAGAATCCTGCATTCTAATAGAAATAAAGTGTATAAAATAGAGACTAAAATATTGCTTAAATCTGTTAAATCACTAATTGTTCCATGTCTCTGTTTACTTTGGCTGTGAAAAACTGGTTTAGGAGTCAGAAAAGCTTCCCAGGCAAGTCTCAGACAAAAACTTATTCATTCTACTCAAAGTCTGGCAATCTAATTTTCTGCTTTTATTTTTAAAAATGTGAACCATACAATTATATTTACTTTATTTTGGGGGGCATTTACTTTATCATTATTTTCAAACAACATATTGTGAAAAATATTGCCATGTCTATACTGAGAAACATAAACAGATCTTAAACAAGATCCAGCAGCATACTAAGTTTAAATACTTACTCTGCCCATTAAAAAAAGATTTAAAATACAGGACGTATGTGATTCTAAAAACTAAATAAAATATAGTCCACATCAAAATTTGAAATAAAGTACCATCAAATGTTATGGCAGCAAGTGCCATAGAGTTATGCATATCTAAATTTAAAAGAAACCATGTTAGTCTTCTCTAAATTAAAATGTATACTATTCTCTTTTGCATCTTTAACTTATAATGACAATATACATCAACCATTGGGAGGTTGAGGCTGAGGCAGGAGGATTCTACATTCAAGGCCAGTCTTAGGAACTTAGTGAGGCCCTAAGCAACTTAGCAAGATCCTGTCTAAAAATTTTAAAAAAACATAAACAAAAGGGCTGGGGATGTGTTTCAGTGGTAAAGTGCCCCTAGATTCAATCCCCAGTACCATAAAATTAAACAAAGAATTAAATAATGATTTGGGTGTCTGTGGATGCCTACCATTTAGGTAGGTATTCAGTGCTAAATGAAAACTGGTGAATAAATCGCCAATTGGACCATATTGTCCTAGCCTTGGGTTATTCAGTAAACAAAGTTAACTGAAGTGAAAAAAAAAAAGCACTCTCAGGAAAGGCAATCTAGATGTACTTTATATACAGAAGACAGTTCAAAGAATAAACAGGAGGTCAATGATAAACTTGTGAATCTGCTTCATGTGAGGTCATCTTTATATGTAACTCTTATTTGATTGAAATAAAATGTAAAGCAAACATAAAATTAAAACTCATATTTACATCAGGATGTGATAAAATCTTTGGACAGAAGAGATACACATAATTTTAGAGATGATCGCACAATCATATAGTTTACATAACTCATAAAAACTATATTATTACCCAATTATGGAAATAATATTCTGTATGCTATTCAGCCATTGGTATCCTTGTTTGAAAATTGTTAAGAAATTTATTTTGAAAGTTACTTTAGGCTTTCCTTCAGGTGAATAAAACACAAAAGTACTGCTCTTTGCAGAAGAAAACATTCTGTATTCAAAACAATTATAGCTGGTTGATCAAGTTTTCAAATATTGCTTTTAATATTTCCTTTTTAGGTGTTTTTTTTTTTTCACGGTGGACACAATCTTTTTATTTTATTTTTATGTGGTGCTGAGGATTGAACCCAGTGCCTCATATAGTCCAGGCTAGTGTATTACCACTTGAGCCACATCCCCAACCCTCAAATTTTCATATATTAACAATGAGTTAAAATCAAGGCAAAAGACCTAAAAAGAACTCAATATATTTAAATATTTTCATCATATTAAATGTGTAAGAATATCTGACACATAAGAATCACTAGTATATTGTTAAGGAAGAGAATTCTTTATGTTAATAAGAATGTTGAATGAAAGAAATCTTTGAATAACACAAGTTTACAGTGGAACACACGTATAATCCCAGAAAATCAGGAGACTGAGGCAGGAGGATCACAAGTTCAAGGATAGCCTCAGCAACTTATCGAGGCCCTGTCTCAAAAAAAAATTAAAATTAAATGTGCTGGGGATCTAATTTACTAGTGAAGTACCCATAGGTTCGATCCCCAGTACCAATAAAACATATGTTATCTCAAAAATGTACTTTTTTCCCTATTGGATTAGCAAAGATTAAAAAGATTAACAAAACTTGGTGTGAGCAAGGGTTTTGAAAATAGGATTCTCATGGACATTGAGGAAGACAGTTTTTACAGATAACAGCTTAGCTATATTTATCAATATATAAAATGTATATAATCATTGACCTGGCAGTTTTACCTCTAAGAAGATAAGTGAATAAGTATACTATAATCAATATACCATTATTAACAAGAAAGAAAAACAAGTAACAATCTAAATGGTTATGAAAGGAGTAGCTAGATAAAGTATGATGCCTCTAAATAATAGAAAAGTAGGCAGGCAAGTCTGGGTTGTAGCTCAGTGGTAGAGCACTTGCCTGGCATGTGTGAAGAACAGGGTTTGATTCTCAACACTGCATATACAAAGGTCTATTGACAACTAAAAAAATAATTTAAAAAAACAAAACTAGGCAGCCAGTAAAATTATCACCCATGATTATGCACATCAGGTTCAACTCCCAAATGGAGATATATATAGAATACTATAAAAATGACCACATAGCTTCATATATAGAGAGAGACTGCTGTGTACTTAAAGTCTTATATATACTTTCATATCCAACAATAAGTTTCCAAAAGTGAGTTAATGGTTGCCATTTCTTTGTGCAGGAGTTGAGGGCTTACTTTTGTCATTATGTTGTTTTATATGGGTAAAAATTTTGCTAATTATTATAATAAAAAATCACAACAAATTTTAAGAGAAAGAAGTGCCTCTATATCACCAAAATTACTTCAAATCTTTTCATCTTCCTATTTAAGAGGAAAGAATTCATTGAATGTTGCAAGTAAATGTAACACAGGATCTCCTTCTCAGAACCACACTTTAAAATGACAAGATAATAGAAATTAAAATATTAGAGTCAAAGAGATAGGGAAAGGCAAACATCATTATTCAAACAGTACACATTATTGGCATCCACCTTACTACTCAGAGGTTGTATGAACTCAAACACTCCTAAAACAATATCCCTTTTACACATTAAGGAAGCAGACTAAAATAATAATAATAATAATAATAATAATAATAATAATAAGAAGAAGAAGAAGAAGAAGAAGAAGAAGAAGAAGAAAAGAATTTTTAAAATGTAAAATCATAAAACACTTACCACAGTAAAAATATTTAATTATTTTCCTGTCTTACATTCTTTCATAGTACCTTTATTAAGAACCTGAAAAAAAAGTTTGGAGAAGTTAAATAGATTTTAAATGTATACCTTTAATCTGATGTTTATTTCCTTTAGATTTCTGTTTTTCTGGAACTAGACAAAACAGTTTAAAAGTACTCATGGGAAAATAAGTAAGCAAGAATTCCCAGGAATATGAAAAGCAACAAGGGGAAACTAGTTTTAAAAGATATTAAAACTTTTATAAAACAACTAATGTGATACTGAAATATGAAGAAAAAGACTAATAGAATACAAAACTCAGAGATACCCCAGTACCTCCAAAAGTTAACAATACCATAAGAGATTCAAAGAAGGGCTCTAAAAGCAACAGATGAAAATAACAGACAAACAGAAAAAGATAAAGTTGAACCTATGCATCATTCTGAACACCAGAATAAATCCTAATTTGAACATTTAAATGTAAATGTGATACCATAAAAGTACTAAAACAAACCATGGGCAAATTCTAAAAATCTTGGAGGCCTTTCAGTCACTTAAACTTCAGCTACCTGGGCTGGGTTTTCAGCTCAGTGGTAGAGTGCTTGCCTAGCACTTGTGAGGCATTGGGTTTGATCCTCAGCACCACATAGAAATAAAGAATTTTTTTTTAAATCAAGATACCATAATGATTAATATAAACTGTAAAATTTAAAGAAAAAATGTAAGACTTTTGTATATCAAAATATGTGAAGGTAAATAAAAATAAGTGAAAATCTGGGGAAAACTAGAATTGATATTACACAGGGATAATCTCTCCAATTTACAAATTTCTAGAAATTGATAATGGGAAAAAAGCAACCCAAAACAAAAATGTGAAAAAACTCATTAACAGAGAGTTCACAAGAAAAAAAAATACAATTAATTTTTAAGCATAATATGCTCAGCCTTATTAATAATGATAGCAATCCACATTAAACTACTCTATATTGATAATTCTCATCTATCAAACTGTTAACAAATTCAAGGGTTGTACACAGTACATTGGAAAGGTGCCAGGAAAAAAAATAGGAACTCTCTCATACACTGCAATCTGCCCTCTTGTATTTGTGGTATTCAGACTTGATTCAACAATCATAGGTGAAAATATTTTTTTTAAATTGTCATACTGTACACTTACCAACTTGTTGTCACTAGCTCCTAAACAATACAGTGTAACGACTATTTACATGGTATTTTTATTGTATTAGGTCTTCTAAGCAATCTAAAGATGATTTAAAAGTATGTGCAGAAAGTGCATAAGTTATATGCAAATACTATGCTTTTTACATAAGAGACTTAAGCATCCTTGTATTACAGTATCCACAAAGGGGTCCTCAAAACAAATCCTCAGTGGATAATGAGGAGAAACTGTACTTTTGGGAGTTTAAAACAGTGCAACACCTAAGAAAAGAAGAATTTAACTAAATTATAAATGCACTGCCCACTGGCACAGTGATCCCACTTCTAGGAATGTATTACACAGATGTACTTGCACATGTATAAAATAATATGTATACAAGCTGTTTCACCATATCATGGTCTGTGGTAAAACTAGAAACAACCAAAACACCCACGGGGGGGGGGGCTGGCTAAGTAAACAAGGCACTTAATAGACACTGTTTAAACACAGCTGGTTTTTTTTTAAATGTTTTTTATAAGCAAATATTATATTCTTTCTAAATAAATACTAATAGGAAAAAAATCTCAAGAGCATATAAAGAAAAAGCCATAGGATAGAATTATATATATATATATATATATATATATATATATATATATATATATATAGAGAGAGAGAGAGAGAGAGAGAGAGAGAGAGAGAGAGAGTATATTGGCATTTCTCCTACTATAAAAGGAAACAATTGACATCTATGGGAAATAAATTAAAGGTGGTTATCTAAAAAAGAGGGGTGAAGGGGGGGCAAAGCAGTTGGAAATCACATTTTCCCAAGCATGCCTGTGTCATTTTAACTTTTGAAATATAAGAATATGTTATCGATATTAAAAGAATTTTAAACATTAAAAAGAATACTTACAGAAAGAAGAGAAAGAGACACCCATAGATAAGACTTAAAACTAAGGTTTAAAGAGTTTCTTTGCTCTGAAATTAGATGCTGAAAAGCAATCTTGGTGTGGTCATTGGAAAAAAAAATGCGTTTTTCCTCTTCAATCAAGTTAAAGAATATGATAATCTGTTTTTAAAAATCTATTTGAATGAGTAAGAACTTTGGAAAGGGAAGAAAAGTGTAAAATGAGGCGACTCTAGTATAATGGTTCTCCAAGTACCAGCAGCGTCAGCATCATGTGATAACTTCTTAAAATTAAAATTCTCAGGCTCCAGGACATAGGACCACACTTGGATAAGCAAAGCTGGAGTCCTCCAGGGGGGAAAAAGTTATGTAACCTTCAAACGATTGACTTTCCCATGAAACCTGTCCTCAGTATCAGATGGAAAAAGTCCTTATACAGGCTTCCTAGCCAAGAAATATCATGTAGCTAGTTTCCTATGTAAACTGTGTAGGCAGAAAACAAATGTTTTCAAATACATTCTTATAAAAACTATAACAACTATGAATCATTGAAATTCAACTTAAGGATGTCTCACTTGAAAAAAAAATATAAGTGGACCTACAGACTTACAGAAATAGGGTAAAGAAACAAAAATAATCCATATTCCATAAATTCTGCTTGTGTTGTCTGAACAACTTAACCTCTAACTGCCCACCATGTGCTTTCATGAAAAAGCACCAAGAAGTTTGTTTCCCTCAAACCCTTTTCAAAACAATTGTCCTCATGTTGATGAACACTGGTCTTCCATTTGTTTTACACAAGGAGAAAGATCTGTATAGGAATCTTCTGAATAAAAAATTCTAGCTTAGCAGAGTGCAGCACACACGTCCAGAAGGCAGGCAGCTTTAGAGCAGTGGCACCGCAACGAGATTCGGACCCAAGCTTGAGCCCTCCCTAAGCCCCAGAGCTGCCCCAGACTCCCACCCCGGCTCCCTGATGGCGCTCGTCCATCTGTCCCCAGCCATGCTGCCCAGCCCCAGGACCCGCGCCTTGAGCACCCCCCCTTCACCTTCCTCTTCCTGGCACCGCCTGCCACCAACCCGCTGGCCACCACGTTGGTGGAGCTGGAGAAGGCCCTGCAGCTCCTGGGGGCCCGCCTAGGGGGCCATGGGGGGGCAGCGACAAGGGCCATGGTGGCCCCAAGCATAAGAGCAGCCGCAGGAAGAACCAGCTGGGCAAGTACAGCCAGCTGGTGGTGGAGACCGCAGGCTGGGCGAGTAGAAGCTTGTCGCTGGCGGGCATCTATGCAGAGGCCAGGAAGGTGGTGAGGTTCGACCAGCAGAAGAGCCACACCTACCTCAAGTACTTTGTGCAAGCTGGTGCATAATGACTTGCTACTGCAGGTCAAGGGCACAGGCTCCACCTGCTCCTTCAAGCTCAAATGCCAAAAGCTGGCGACCAGCTAACGGTGGGCCCCTTTACCGCGCCTGCTGTGCACAAACCCAAGAAGCAGGCAGCATGGTGCCACGCGGACCCCTGACCCACCAAAGGCGCCACAGCCAACAAGCAAGCACCAGGAAGGCCGCTGCCACCGAGAACAAGAGCAGCAGCAGCAGCAGCAAGGCCAAGAAGGCAGCGGCTGGGAGCAAGAAGTTGAAGAAGGCAGCCAAGCCCAGTGTCCCCAAGGTGCCCAAGGGCTGCAAGTGAGCGCCCAGGCCCTACATGCGACAATGTGGAGGGGGACCATCCCCGCTGAGCCAGGACCTCCCCTCCCCTCCCTCACGAGAGGCTCTCCCCTCCCCTTCCCAAGTGCTGCAGGGAGTTTTTTGAAACATCCAGAGTGACGTCCTGATTGGCTCTGGCCCTTAGCAATGGCGTCGCCATGGTTACCGCCCCACCCAGCAGCCAATGGGCAGGGCCCTGGTTGGCCAGCTGTCTTCAGCCTCCAGGCCTCGCCCCCTCCCTCTCACCACTTCTGGGCTCGCAACAATTGCTCAGGGTGCAGGGCAGCATAGCGCTCTGCTCCCCTACCCCCCAAGCCACAATAAAACATTCTTGACCTTTGCAAAAAAAAAAAAAAAAAGGATTCTAGTTTAGACAGAAAGATTTAGAAGTGGACCATAGTGGCACATGCCTGTAATCTCAGCAGCTCTGGAGGCGGCGACAAGACTCTCTCAAATTCAAAGCCAGACTCAGGGATGGTGAGGCACTAAGCAACTCAGTGAGAACCTGTCTCTAAATAAAATATAAAATAAAGCTGGGTATGTGGTTCGGTGGCTGAGTGCCCCTGAGATCAATCCCTGGTATTAACTTCCCTCCAAAAAAAAAAAAAAAGAAGGATAACTTCTTTTTGCAAGTCACCTTTAAATGGTTTTGTGTGACCAATGTGCTGTCTTTTACCACAGCTGAAGTTTCTGGTTATAAGTGAGACTGCAATCCATGTCATATATTGTTCTTTCTTTATTTCTCTTCTACATGTAAGTGAAAGTATCACAGCCACATTCACTTATGTGTGTAGGCAGGTTCTTTTGTGTACAAACCTCACTGCTCAGTAGCAAAGTGGGCTTGATAAACGTTCAATACCAGGGAGAGGAGCCTTGGTTCTGTGGTTGACAACTAACTCTTCCAGACTGGAATCCCATGTTTCAAGGGTACTCAAACTTTCCTTTGCCTTAGGCAAGGCTTGGGCTTCAGCATTTCACTTTCCTTGGGCGAGTGACCCAACCCCTGGAGTACAAAGGTCACTCTAAGCCTACCTCTGCTTTCTCACACAGGGCCAAATGATAGTTTAGGGGTGGAAGTGAAAGGAAAGTGACCACAACACTCAGAATGACCAAGAGATCTTTATTGCAGCAGTGCAAAATAGGAGGAGAGAGAGAAGAAAGAGAGAGCAAGGGAGAGTGAAGCAAGAGATTGAGACAGAGATAACAAGAGATGCCCCCCCCGCCCCGGCAGGAGAGAGTTTTCAAAGCCAAATTTTAATGGGATCTCTGGGTCTCCAGGCTGCCTTGTTGGCAGATAATGATTGGATTACACAGTAGTTGCTAAGGGTGTCCTTCTCTGCCTTGAGGCAGATGGGCAGGGGTCAGATGTGGGTTTCTGTTGCACCAGATGGGTGGAGGTCGAGTGTTCAGACTTGATGTAAACAGGTGATAAAAGATCAGACAGGTGGTGGGGGGGGTGTTGAGTGCATGTGTTATCCTGCAGCTAACATCCATTAAGCCTGCCCTACAGACAACATGGTTCAGCCTGTCCTGAACCTAACATTCCTTCCATTTGTTTGACATGGGAAAATCATAAAATCCTCTGGCTACATCCTGCTTAATGGTGGGCAAAGTGGGACCTAGGAGAGAAAGTGAAAAAATGTTCAGGGACAGGTCAGGGAACACCAGGCAGCCTGAAATAACACCCAGTGGCTATATACAGTTTTTTTGGCAGGGGTAAAGTCCATAAAAATTCCTTGAAACCACAAGTTATCAATAGCATCAAATCAGTCTTGGGCAGAGGAGATCCTTGGTATCAGCCATTGGTCCTGTCGTAGGGACTCTAGGAAGTATCAGAGGTAGCTCTGTTGATTCCAGTAATGTTAAGGGTGACAGCCCAATTTCAGCCAGTGGAAGCAAAATCGCCTTGATCCATAAACTGAGAGTGGGTGGTGTAATCCTGGTGCCATGTCACTTAGATGTTAAAGCATCATCTGTGTTTGGAATAGAAACTTAAAAGAAATTTAATGATTAGTAAAAGAAGAACAGGATTGGTGAGAAATTTTGAGTTTGATGGGCATGGTGGAAGTTCAAGACTGGATATTTGTAACAGGTGACTTTTTCAGGTGGGAGACATGGTACCAGCGAGAATGTCTAAAAGCGTGGTCACTATTGGGGTAGTAAGTATGACTGCATGGGGTACCATCCAGCAATGACTGAGAATGCAGTTCCTGAAGTAAGACTGAGTCACACAGTTGAAGGGGGTCCAATTTAGTTTGTGGTTGTGCTGGGATTGAGGCAATGAATGTTGCAGGAAGGCACTGGTCTGCTTGTTTCCTGAGAAGTGGGGGGCTGGATTTTTGTCTGACTGGGTGGAGGTGAGAAGTCTGAACCTGGGAATAATCTGCTTGATGAGGAAAAAGGTGATGGTGTCAGCAGTTTCCCTGGATGTGGGAAAATCTTCTATCCAACCTGAAAAAGTATCAACCAAAGTAAGTAGATAGTGAAGCTTTTTGTTCCTAGGCATGTGAGTGAAGTTGATCTGCCAGTCTTCATCTGTCTGGTGGCTCCTCATCTGATGTGTGGGGAGTTTAGGTTTGATGCTTCCTTGTGGGGATGCTGTAGAGCAGATAGACTAAGCAGAGTGGACCTGCCAGAGAGCAGATCTCATTTCTAGGAAGTGAAAGAGAGGTTGTAAAATCTGGAAAAGAGGTTATGAAGGGTGTTAGGTGGGGGCAGAGTCTCTGGAGCTAGTGTTATGCTTGAATTTGTGATCCCCAAAAGACCACCAGAGACCCAAGATTGATGTAAGCAGCAAAGAGGTATTTATTGTGAGCTAGCTTGGTCCTCCATGTGCACACAGCAAGTGATGACACTGAGAGGCCCCAAGCCCAGGGTTTGCAGCAGTTTTATACATTCTTTGGAGAAGGCAGGGACCCCCACATACATCATAGCATCTCTTAGTAAATCATCACACACTGCAGGAAAATCAAATAACAACTCTAAATCATGATTGGTACATTCACTGGTGGGAACAAGTTGGGTAGAAGTGATTGTTTACAAATATCATTTGAACTGATTGGTTTAAGCCAAGAGGGGTGTTAATGCTGAATCACATGTTTTCCCAACACCATAAACTACTGGGAGGCTCATCTGGCATCCCAGGTATTTCCCTGTCTCATGCTGATTGGTGGCTGCTAGGGGGTTACTATGGGTCTCCACCTAGCCTGACTGAGTCAGGGACGCTTGGTACAGCAGATCTCTCCTGTTATTTGTAGATAAACAACTTACCATTGTGGGAATGTGCCTAGGAGTGCTCTGTGGGTTTTTCCAAAAAAAAAAGGTCATATCCCTTCCTTGGACAGGCTTTGCTCTGAGGTAGAGGCTGGTTTTTCACTAGAAGAGTTGGTCATGAGTCATAGGTCTCTGTCTTGGGCATCAGGGGCTGGTAGTCTTAAAGAAGTAGATGATTGACTGGCTGGTTGGTGAATTTGTGTATCAGATCTTGTAGGAACTTCTGTAGGCAATTTAACATACAGAGTTCTATTAGAAGAAACATAAAGAGGACTAATAGGGGTCCTGTGAGGGGAAGGAGCCAAGGCCACACTTGACTGAACATTCCCCATGGATCCTGTTGACCTAGTTGCTGTCTTCTCTTTTCTAGCTGTTTCTGTCCTTCATTATTCCCAGGAATGACTGTTTTAGCTTAACTGTTTTGGGTAGGATTTTAAGATCAAGATGGTCAAAATTGACTTTGTTTCTATCATTAAGAGTCAGCTGAATTCCCATAGGGGTCACTACTGGGAGAACTTAAAAGCAGCTTCTTAGTTCTCCTAGTAATATCTGTGCTATGATGGGTCCAGTTCTTGCTTGACAATGTGGCTTTCCTTGGAAGCATCAGGGACATCCCCTGTCTCAAATGACCCTCCTATTCACAGCAAGTTCACTGATTGGCTTTTCATTCTCCAGTGGTCTCATTAATCTCCCTGATCAGGAGGTTATGTGGCCCAGAGTTGCAAAGCTCTTTAGAGAAGTTCCCTGTTCCCTAGATTCAGACTGACTCAGAGGGCAAGAGTCAAATATTGGTTTTCTTGGCCATTTTAATTTAACTTTAAGTCTTGATCTTAAAGATCCAGCAAAGTCAGTTTCACCTTAAATTAAGAGTACTGGCTTTTAGCTGAAGTCAGGGCTACTTTGGAGTCATTCTGATATGGAGTAAGATGGTAGGCAGAACCTTATCTCAGGGAAGGCAAGGCTCTTTATAAATCTTAGGTAAAGTGTTCTAGTATTGAAGTTGATCTTTGTTTCTTAAATATTATTTTATAAAGTTTACATATATTGTTGCTTGATGTTACATGAATACTAGTTAACAAAATATGATGTTACATTTAAATTCTACCCAGTGTATAGGACTTCATATTTATCTTATTGATAACAGTTCCAGTTATAAAAAATTAAATTATATAAATAAATCTCCAATATGTTATTCTTATAAGTCTAAAATTACCATGCAACTTTAGTTTGGAGAACATCAGCTTGATATAATGTTTGGTTTGTTGTTGTTGTTGTTGTTATTGTTGTTGTTGTTGTTTGAGTTTCTATCTTAAAGACATATATACCTGGAAAACATGAACACATTTAATATACAAAAAAGAGTAATACTACCACAATTACTATTGATGGTTTTATATTAATTAAGTTTAGCTCTTAAAAAAATAACATACTATAATATTGCAAAATAACAGTTGTTGTTTAACCACAGTTGTATAATTCTTAATTCCTTCAAGATTACTTGCTCAAAAAACTTACATATATAATCAACTTACACATACCTTCTTTATCACTTACTGAATCCTATATAGCCAACATAAACAGACCTTCTTTATCACTTGCTTAAATCCTCTTATTTACTTAATCACATACACTCTCTTATCCCAAAGCACATTTTTCTTCTATTAAATCTATACTTAGAACCTTCTCATTTCTCATTCACATCTGTTAACTCCTTCTTTATTCACACTTTGAAACAATCCTTGTAAATTTCTGAACTTAGGCAAATTATTCCATTTTAATAAGTGATATTTTGTTATTTGAAGTACACAATTAACCCCATATGTTTACCATTTCATGAAAACATAAACAATGTTTAAGTGTATAGAAGTATACTGTTGTAGGGATGGACAAGGCAAGGCACCTAAGATAGCACTGAAGATGGGGAAAGAGTTTTATTTGGTTACAGCCAGATTCAGAGGGCACCTAACAGGAAGACCTTCCAGGAATTGGACAAAGGCATGGAAAAAGCCTGTCCCAGGGAACTCACCCACCCTGCTTCATCCCATTTCAGAGCGAGTCCCAGACACATCCTCAGCAGCCCCACCAGGACCCAAGGGAACCAGCTGTGAGCACCGCTGGGAGAAGGACCAGAGGCCAGGAAGGGCACAGGCCTGCACAGGTATTGGAAGCTCATCCCACCATATCCCAGCAGTGTGACTTTGGGCAGGGAGCTGCACCTCTCTGTGCAGCCTGAGCATGGAAATGCACAAGTTAAGTGCCTGGTACACAGCAAAGTGGTGCTGCCATGGCCAGCAGTGCCAACCCCGCCACCCTGGGAAACTGAGTCAGGTCCCAGGGTCGCACCCAAGTGCAAGGACTGACTGGCCCATGGCACCTGGCGCCTCGCCCTGTGCCAGGTCCCCAAATGGCAGGGACTGGGCAGCGCTGCTGCAGCCTCGGGGCATGTTGGGCTGCCTCCGAAGATGCAGGCCACCCACCGGACCCACTCCCTTCGCAGCCTTGGCCTCTGCTGCTCTGAACCTCCTCAGCCCCTACCGGACACCGCTGCCGCCTGCCACTCAGGCCCCGCCACCGCCAGTACTCGTGAGACTTCGATCCTCTCTGCACTCCCCCGCCCTCACCCCAGGGACAGCAGATTGGTATGGGTCACTCAGCCCGAGCCCAGCGTCAGGCCTAGTCATTAAGAGGACCTTTTATCCATATCCCCTTCCTGGAATCCTCTTCACCAACCCCCTTGACCTGGAAGGATTAAAACCTGGGTGCTGTCATGCTTTAATTTGGGGCCCCCCAAAGACCCCCAGAGACCTAGATCAATGTGAGCAACAAAGAGGCATTTATTGTGAGCTAGCTCCATCCTCCATGTGCAGCAACTGGGGGCACTGAGAGGCCCCAGCCCAGGGCCTACAAGAGTTTATACACTCTTTGGGGAAGGCATGCACCCCACATCCATCACAGCATCTCTTAGCAAATCACACACCGCAGAAAATCCAACAACATCTCTAAAACATGATTAGCGGATTAAGTGGCAGGAGAGAATATGAAAAGGATTCTTGGTTAGTTCAAGGGTTGATGCAATTTTAAAATGATTGGTTTAAACCACAAAGGTGTGGCAAGGGGGTCACATGCCCAGCTGCAGGGCTTCTAGTTTAGATATTGGCCACCACACCTAGGTAGGAGCATCTGGAATTTCAGATATTTCAACATCTTGGCCTATCTTCAGCAATCACCATCTGCGGCTTTTTTAGAACTGTTTCCACAGAGCTTTTCTGTGGTATTTTCCTGACTTTAGGACTATAGTAGGTCAAAGGTTAACTTTCAGAGCAAAATGAGGTCACAAGTAGAATGAGGTTGCTTAGGTCTTTCAGTGGATCTGCAATCTGGATATCTGTATGAAGATTAAAAAAAAAAACTAGAAATGAATATTGGGCCTAACCTCTGCCTGAGGACTTAGGATATCCTAGTTTTGAGCCCTGCTGTCTCCTTCAATATTTATTCAGGATCACTTTACAAAACACTCTTTCCTGAGGCTGTGATTCTCATCATCTTAACACAGTGACCCCAGGTGCTTTCTGTGGCCTTGGCAGAAAAAAAGCAGGAATGCTGAGAAAGTGTCCTGAGGCTGAGGGGAAGGGGCCCAAGTGCATTCCATTAATTGTTTCCCTTGATGATTTTTTTTTTTTGGTTTTTAATATTTATTTATTTTTTGGTTTTTGGCGGACACAACATCTTTGTTTGTATGTGGTGCTGAGGATCGAACGCCAGGCGAGTGCGCTACCGCGCTTGAGCCACATCCCCAGCCCCTCCCTTGATGATTTAATGGTTCTTTTTTTTCTTTGTTTTTTTGCAGTGTTAAATTATAGAAAAAAAATACTGAAAATTGAAAAACAAATGTGTTCATTAAGCCAGAATTAGACAGGGAGCAAGTACAGATAGATAACTTGAGTCAGGCAAGATCAAGAAGACCAATTTTGAGTAATTCCAATCATTTGGAGACTGTCCCATAAGGGAAGAATTTAACTCTCTCAGAGTGCTTCTTTGACCCTTTTCAAGAACCTCACACCTCCACCTGGAACCACGGTAATCTGTCCCAAAAATTGCCCCTCTTCACAGGAAGCTTTAAGGTGGTTCATTTGTCTTTGGCTCTCTGAACTGCCCTTCCCTCTTCAGCCAACCTGGGTTCCACCTTTGGGCCACTCCACCAAGAATTTCTTGGCCTAGTTCTGGGCCTAGTCAAGGATTCAGGAAGGAGAAAACTAAGAAGAAAAGGCATGAGAACAAAGAAAGCCTAGAACACAAAGAAGGACAGAAATCCTCACTTCTTCGGACACTAGTGTTATCGTTGTTTACCAGAGATGAGGCCTTGCTTTTCGAACGTTGAAGTATTACACCAGAGAAGCATGCCAAGGCAAGGTCAGAGTGGAAAGTAGAAGTTAATTAAAGGACAGCAGAAAAGACTTCTCCCGGAGGAATAAGGGGACCGAAGAGATGGTATCTGTCGAAGGGTGATGTCTTCTTTTTATAGCTAAGGTTTTCTTTTAGCTTTCCTGCATTTATGTCAGTATTTATGTCATTTGTTCTATTATATTTCATTGATGGAATGTAGGTGAGAAGGCCTGAAGAGTGGGGCACACGTGGGCCAAAGGTAGTCTTGTGAATCCAGCAAGAAGAGCTGACCAGATTCCCTCTAAGAGTGTAGGAATGTAAGAAAAAAGTTCTCACATCTGTTGAGAATTAACCTCTGAACTATTTAACCAGAAATTGGCTTACCCTGTCCTTGGATAAGGTGTATCCACCAAAGAGATGAGAAAATTGGGAGGCTATTCTTTTAAACTACATCAGGAGGGAGCTTGTTTCTGCTGCAGAGCTCAGACGGTTCTGTCTGAGAAATCACATCATCATCAGCACACTCAAAGACAGAATAGAGTGCTTTCTTCTGACTGGGAGTTCAGGAATTCACAGGGATAGATAGATGATATATTGATATACCAATATATAGATATAGATAGATATATGATGTATAGATATATAGATATATGGATATATAGAGAGATAGGTAGATAGGTAGGTAGATAGATATATAGAGAGATTGATATATAGATCTAGATCTAGATATAGATATAGATATAGATAAAGCAAGAGGTATTTTAAAGTAAAGTGCATGCATGGCAGGCTGTCTGACCTGAGCCAGGGCTATAGCAAGGATGATTATGGAAGAAGAAATGGTTTGTGTCACGATCACACAGAAGTTTCTAATGGTTCTTCTGCAGGGACATAACCTCTTATTTTTCCAGAGACCTTGTGTGAAGACTTCCAGAGCTGTTGAGGACCTTCAAGGACATGCTGCCTGTCCCAGCCCCCACTTTTTTTTTTAATTTTTTTTAATTGTAGATGAAAAATGCCTTTATTTATTTAGCTTTATGTGGTGCTGAGGCTCGAACTCAGGACCTCGCATATGCTAGGCAAGTGCTCTACCGCTGAGCCACAACCCCAGCCCCCCAGCCCCCACTTTGAGTGCAGAATTTCTTCTTTCTTGGCAGGATGGGCCAGGAAGAATTCTAGACAGATAGTTCTGGCCAGCCAGCTTCCACTGGCAGATCAGAGTCATTGCAAGGCCAGCAGGCCTTGGACAGAAAAGTTGGGGTCAAGGCTTTGGGATGCTGCCAATGGACACATCTTTTTCCTGTTCCTCTTATGACCACCAAAAGATAGGAGCAGGTTCTATGTCCCTTTCCATGACACAGGTAGGCCCTCTTTCGGTCCCACCCAGGCTGCATGGGAGGGAGTTGGAAATCTTCCACGAATGCCTTCTGTGACCCCGATATAACCTCTTATCTTTGTGCCTCAATTTTTGCATGGGTCAAAGGAGCTAGATAAGATTATCTTCAAGGCCCTATCAACTCTGCAAGTAATAGTGTTTGTTCCTAAGATTCCCTGGATTTTTTTCTTGACATAGATTTTTTTCAAGAAGCAACTTTCCCTTCTTCTCCCAGGGAAAACTTAGCCACATGTTTCTGAACGTTTCCACATCACCTTCTCAGAACTCATCTCATGGAATCTTTGTTTTTTTTCTCAAGTCCCTTGTGGCCAGAGCTTGTAAGGTGTTGCCCGCCTGTTCCCTGGGACACAGTGATCTTATATTCCCATGGAACTTCTTCCATGGAGGGGGGAAGACAAAGGTGCCCCCTCTCTTTGAGCATTTGCTCAGTCCTGGGCCCCAGGCTGGGCTCTTTCATTTGGGTTTGTTAATTCATTAAATTTTGAAAGCATCTCAGAGCCACAGACGAGTCAGTTCAGATGAGGAAATTGAGGCTCAGAAACCATCGCTTGTGCAATCTCCCAGATTAAAAAAAGGTGGAGCTCGGAATCCAACTGCATCTGTTTGGCCCTAAAGCCAGATTTTGTCTTTTGCATCATATAACAACCTTGCTTCTTCCTGGAGGAAATTCCTGGCTCAAGGACAGGGGTGGCCAAAGCAGAGAAGGCAGAACACAGAATGTTCCTCTGAAGACATAAATACATCTCAGGTAAACAGGGAATGGAAAAGGAGACACTCAAGTCTCAGAAACTGTGAATAATCCACTTGAAGCCAAGGCTCCTGGCATGTGACATCACACTCAGACTCCTCCTAACCCAGCTTTGTCAATCTGACTCATTAGAGAGGGCTTTGTACCAAATCCTACAAAAGCCCAAATGGCAGAGTGCAATGTGCCATCATTTCCATCACAGAGGAGTTGTGGGAATTTGGATAAGTTCCTCCCATGCTCAGAAACCTTGTTTCATTTTCTTGAGTAATGAGTGTGAGAATCTCCACCTATCTCAACAGATTATGGTGGGCAGCAAAGCTGAACAGATTTCTCTGACTCAGATGTAAAAACATATTATCATCTTTCACTCACAGCACCCACACATCTCAAGAATCACCTGTAGCAAAACCTAGCAGACATTTTTGAATCTCTAGGTGTCACCAACTTTGAACAGTCATTTAAAGCTTCATGAGTATTTCCATACTTTCTAGTCTGTAATTCACCCAACAGACCTCTAAGTGGGCAGTGCTGCTCCTGTCCTTGGCTGTAGTTCACAGATTTAGAAACTAAGGCCCACCATTTATGGTTCCCAGGTTGTTGAAGGGTTGACATGGAGTTGGAGCCCTCTGTCAGCACTTCTCCATCTTCTTGTCATTTGGAGAGAGCAGGCTAGTAAGGACATCTCTACAGCCATCTGTGGTCCAGATGTGCCCAAGACCCTCATGGGCCCTGTGTCCCTCCATACCAGGCATGTGCCTGAGTTTAAAGCCAACCTCAGGACTGAGCATGGAGGTTTGGCCACAGGTCAGCCCTCCTGAGACCACCCACATTCTGAGGGCTGCTGGTCTTCTTTCCTTTTTTTTCTTTTATGTGTGTACACTGGGGACAGAACCCAGGGATGCTTCACCCCTAAGCCCCATCCCCAGCCCTATTTTGTATTTTATTTAGAGACAGGGTCTCACTGAGTTGCTCAGTGCCCCATTAAGTTGCTGAGGCTGGCCTCCAACTTTTGAACCTCCTGCCTCAGCTTCCTAAGCTGCTGGGATGACAGAATATGCCACCACACCCAACTCTGAGGATGCATGGACACCTATAAATTTACCATGACCCCAAGGTGAATGGGACTCCCCCTCAGAGCACTAACCTATATAGCATCTTCCTCTAAAGCACACTCCCCAGGTCGTCTTCAGTCCCAGCTGGGCACAATCTCTGGGGACATGAGTGCTTGAAAACTGCCTGCAGAACTGCATGATTTGGAATTTGTTCTTCATGGTCATAGGATGCTGGCTTATTTTTGGGTCTTCAATGCCATTTTGAAACCAAGGTGATTCAGACTTCTTTACAAACAGCCAGTCATGAATTCAACTTCATTAAGGCCAATTAATCCTGGATTCATTATAAATTTGCCAAGAGGAAGTTATTATACTTTCCCCTTTGATTGGAATTTGGGCTTTAAATATGCTTTCAAGAGTGAAATGGAAATTTCTCTTTTCTCAGCAATTGCCATTAACCCTGTGTGTTCCTCAGTGTGTCATACAACCACCTCAGAGAAGACTGTCAGACCTCCAGCTGAGCTGCCTGTCACCCCCAGAACTGAACAGATCTGCTAATGCCACACTGAATCAGAGGTGAGGAAGTCTGACACAGTGGCAGAATCTCATTCCAGCAGGGCACAGTGGTGCTCGTCTGTCATCCATGTGGCTCAGGAGGCTGAGGTAGGAGGATGGCAAGCAAGTTGGAGGCCAGCCTCCACACCTTAGTAAGACAGTGAGTCAAAATAAAAACACCAAAGAGAGCGAGGGATACAGAACAATGGTAGAGCATTCCTGAGTTCCCTCCCTAGGCTAGGACCATAATCAATGAGAAAACCTGCTGCTGAATTTGGTTTACTAATACCAGATTTTTGTGAGAAATTTTGTGTTCCGGGGATATTGACCTGGGTTTTTGTTTTGTTTAGTTTTTCCTTGTAGAATTTTTACCTGATGCTGTTACCAGGATGACGCTGGCCTCATGGGAACATATTAGAAAACATTTCTTCCTATTTATTTATTTGGTAAGAGTTTGAGATGCATTTGGTTTGATTCTTTGTTTTGGCACCGGGGTTTGAACCCAGGGGCACTATCCATAGAGCCCCATCCCCAGCCCTTTTTTATATTTTATTGAGAGACAGGGCCTCACTGAATTGTTTAGGCCCTCACTTTTGCTGAGGCTGGCCTCTAATTTGTAATGTTCTTGCTTCAGCCTCCCCAGCTGCTGGGATGACATGAGTACACCACCTTGCCTAGCTGGTGTTCATTCTTTAAATATATCATAGAATTCACAATCGAGTCAAGCCATTGGGTCCTGGGCTTTGCTTTTCTTTCTTGGAAATTCCTTGCAGCTAGCCATAACTTTTTTTTTTTTTTTTTTTTTTGGTACTGGGGTTTGAACCCATGGTGCTTAAACTACTGATCCACATCTCCAGCCCTTTTAATGTTTTATTTTGAGACTAGGTCTCACTAAGTTACTGAGGCTGGCCTCCACCTGGAGATCCTCCTGCCTCAGCCTCCTGAGCCCTGTGACTACAAGCATGCGCCAATGTGCCCAATTGAGAAAAATAAATAACTTCTCTTTTGCTTTATTCACCATTGTTTTGAGTTTCTGTGTTAATGCTGTTATACTAACATTCTAACTAATACAACATTAGATCTGTTGAGAGCCACGGCCCAGTCAGAATGAGACCTGGCATTTGCCAGAGGGAATGTTTGAAAGGTGACACCAGGGAACCATTGAGATGATGATTTGAGTTAAGCTGTATATAATTGCTGTGATGCTGGATTGATTGTATTGTATATTTGACCTTTACTGTAGGGCAATAGGGTGGCTTTTGCTTCCTTGCCCACTACTTTGGAGTTTTCATGCTACTTGGGATGGGATTGAGGTGGGATTGTTCAGTGCATGGTTCTGGAAGGTAGTTCTCCATAGGATAATTAGTGTATGTTTCATTGCATTGATTTGGCATTTTAGTACCTATTTAGTGGATAAAAATATAATTGAAGCCAGGCACAGTGGTATATGCCTGTCATCCCGGTGACTTGGGAGGCTGAGGCAGGAGGATCACAAGCTGGAGACCAGCCTCAGCAACTTATTGAGTCCCTAAGCAACTCAGTGAGACCTTGTCTGTAAATAAAATATAAAAACAGGTGAGGAGGGCCTCGGTGGTAAAGTGCCCCTGAGTTCAATCCATAGTATAAAAATAAAAAGCATGGATTCAACAGTGTGTGCAGGAGGGTGTTTTCTAGAACCTTCTTTGAATTCATAAGAAGTCTTATCTAGAAGCTGGTTTGTAGACTGTGTAACACGTTCCAAAATTAAAATTAAAATGGTAAATATGTGTTCTCCACCTTCATAATGTAAAGCAGTAGAGGGAAAGAGACAAAATCGCCTCAATAATGATGTCAATGATCAGAATAAAATAATTATATTTAAAAGTCAGACTAGAGAGGACAAAGAAATCACATGGGAGTCAGCAACCCCCACAACTGGACTGGATATCAGGCGTGTCTTCACCCTCATGTGAGCTCACTTATCTCTGGAAGTTCTGTTTTCCTCTGTATGGGTTTTTTCTTCATCTGCAAAATGGTGCAATGCCATTTGCTTCTGACAAAGTCTCACTCATTTATTAAGATTCTGAGTCGATGCCAGGCATGTGGGTGAATATCTCTAATACCAATGGCTTTGGAGGCTGAGGCAGGAGGATCGCAAGTTGGAGGCCAACTTCAGCAACTTAGCAAGGCCCTAAGATACTTAGTGAGACCCTATCTCTAAATAAAATACAAAAATGGGCTGGGGCTGGGACTCAGTGATTTAGAGCTCTGGTGTCAATCCCTGGTACCAAACAAACACCCAGAAAAACGCTCCTCAGGGCCACTCCGCCCCTCCGCTCCTCATTAAGGAAGCAGAACTCCAGGGATCAGTCCTTCTGTGCTCACACCTGCAGAGCAAGCCGGAAGTACTCTTGCCAGGGAAGTCAACCCAGAGCCACAGCAGGAAGTGTGTGCGGAGATCTACCAGCAGGTGTAATGAGGGCATGCCTGAGCCAATGGAGAGTGAGGGTGTTCCAATATCCTCCAATGGGACGCCAGCGGAGGTGGGCTCTTGCCAGCCTCCCTAGTAATTGCCGCTTGGTAACCCCTGGGCAGGTGCAGGATAGTGGCTCCTGGTTCAATGCAGGTTGGGCTCCTGGCTGGCACCTTGAAGATCCAGGAGGTGGAGAGCACCACGAAGATGCTGCGCATCACCTCACACAGACACGTGAAGGGGCTAAGGCTTGATGAGAGTGCCCTGGCCAAGCGCGAGAGGAGCTGCTGGCACAGCCAGGGGTGTGGGGGCACGGGGACCGTCCTAGCATTCTCCCCAACTCAGTGTCACTTTGGTGCTCAGAGTTGACCCAGGGGCGCTGCTCATGGAGCCACACTGTGGCCCTTTTTGTGTTTATTCCAAGACATGGTCTTGCTGAGCTGCTGAGGCTGGCCTCCACGTTGCAGTCCTCCTGCCTCAGACTCCAGGTGCCCTGGGATGACAGACCTGTGCCAAAAGGCCCTGACCAACCATCCTTTTACCAGTGAGGTCTACTTTTGTTAAGTGGCAACTGTACCAAGTCCCAGCACTTACGGTATTTATTATTATTATTATTTTCAAAAAAAAAAATGGCCCATCCATTGGCCACCCAGTTTAGTAATGACAACTGGGGGTTTGCACTCCATTGCCTCTAAGCTGCTGGACCCTAGAGTCTTGGCCCGTGGTCTCCCTTTAGGCTGAGCATCTACAGAAACCTGCAATTTATATGAGCTTGTGACTGTGGCCTTGGAGTCTCCTATTAACAGAAAAGGCCAATGAAAAGCCTCTGGTTTCTTGTCTATGTCTCTTTTTATGGGGTAGGGAGTGCCAGGGATTGAACTTGGGGAGCCCTCAATCCCTGAGCCATTCTCCAGCCCTATTTTGCATTTTATTTAGAGACAGGGTCTCTCTGAGTTGCTCAGGCCTCACTTTGGCTGAGACTGGTTTTGAACTGACATCCTCCTGTCTCAGCCTCCCTAGTCCCTACCATCACAGGTGTGGGTCATTGTGCCCAGCAGACTTTTCTCTCTCAACTCCACTGTTGGGGCATCCAGAGCAGTGCCTGGAAGGTGCTGGCACCCAGGGTTTGTTGGACCAGTCTGTGAATCATTTGGACCAGGGACTGCATTTTTTTTCCCCACTGAAACACAGTAATATTGACCATTTCTCCCCTCTGTGCTGCAGGCAGATGACTTCATAGAAGAGTTAATCCAAAGCATGAAGATGGCAGGAAGAGTCGTGCTAAGGGCAAGACCTTTGGGAATTGGAAAGGTCTTTGTGTTCTCATTGATTTCTGCTGCCCAATAGGACAATCCTCACGTAGAAGCCAAATGGAATATACATCTTAACTAGTCTTTGTTTAGTGATGTGGGTCACATGTGTGCTTAAGAAAGGAATCTGATCCCAAACTCATGCTTCTAGAATGAAAATCATCCTGGCCAGAGTGGGAGGATAGTCCTCTGAGTGGTCTGGTCACTGGGATGGTCCTTGAACTCTTTCAAGTCTCCTTTGCTTGGAAAATGCATCTCTTTTTCTTTGCTTTTCTCTTCTTTTTCTTTTCTTTCTTTTTTAACCAGTGATTGAACTTGGGGGCACTCAACCACTGAGCCACATTAATTTTTTGTATTTTATTTAGAGCCAGGGTCTTGCTAAAGTTGTGGAAGGCCTTGCTAAGTTTCTGAGGCTGGCCTCCAACTCGTGATACTCCTGCCTCAAACTCCTGAGCAGTAGAATTATAGGTTTGCACCACTGTGCCCAGCTGAAAATCAATTTCTGTTGGTCCAGTGCCTCCTAAAAATTTGTGACAGGCTGTGGCTGTGGCTGTGGATCAGTGGTAGAGCACTTGCCTTGCACGTGTGGGACCCTGGGTTTGATCCTCCACACCACATAAAAATAAAGAAGTGAAATAAATGTATTGTGTCCAACTACAACTAAAAAAATATTATTAAAAATATTAGAGATATTATGTCCGTGCACAATTAAAAAAAAATTAAAAATCTTCTGTGGCACATTATGGGAGAGGGAAAATGAGTCAGCCAGTTTTTTTTCAAATGCCAACTGCTGCAGCAAAATAAGGGGGTTGGGGGACGAATAACTTGTGTACGTTGATACAGCAGGAGTGGAAGCCGTTTATTGTAGGACAAACAGAGGTATTTATACATTTTGCACAGCTTATCTTAATTAGCATAAACTAGATACATCAGTCAACCAATAAGGAATCTCCACACTTAATGGCTCGATTTTGTTACTTCTCAAACCACTCCCTCTGGCATTTTGCCAGGCACCATCCAGACTTGTTTACGAACTCTAACATTTCTCTGGCAAAATACCAGGTGTTATTTTGACTTGTTTTCAGACTCTAACAGTGAACTTTGCCCATGACTATTTTGGCTAAGAGCATGATTGACAAATAAGAGAAACATGCTTTTGATCTTCAAGGGGCTTCTAGTGTTTTCTGGGCAGAGAAATAGGAAGTCTCCTGATGACACAAAATGGTTCCGTTGAGTGCTGAGTTTCAAACAGCTGCCTGATTTTATTTTTTTTTTAAAGAGAGAGATGGAGAGAGAGAGAGAGAGAGAGAGAGAGAGAGAAAGAGAGAGAGAGAAAGAGAGAGAATTTTAATATTTTTATTTTTTAGTGTTCCGTGGACACAATATCTTTGTATGTGGTGCTGAGGATCAAACTCGGGCTGCACGCATGCCAGATGAGCAAGCTACCACTTGAGCCACATCCATAACCCCTGCTTACTAATTTTAAATGCTGGAATTTAACAGAGAGTTTGATAATTCCCCCAGAGTTGGGCTTTCCAGGGGACAAAAGAGGACACATGGTGCAGCTCGTTGGGATCTGCAAGGGGATTGGCCAGATCCTCAGGCTTCCCAGAGCTCCAGGTGTGGGCAAGGTTTGTTTTCTAGAAGGGCCTCTTGGCACAGGAGAGTAGAAGCCTGCACTCTTATATGTAAAGAAGTGGGCTCTTACCAGGTGTGGTGGCCCTGGCTTGTCATCTCAGTGACTCTGGAGGCTGAGACAGGAGGATCACATGTTGGAGGTCAGCCTCAGTAGTTTCACCAGGCTTTAAGTGACTTAATGTGACCCTGTTCAAGAATAAACACCCTAAACTTCTGGGCTGCATCTTGATGGATATTGATTGATCAGCTGGGAGGCCTGGGCCAGGCTCCTGATCTATCAGAAGCAGAAACACAATCAGCTGTGAAATAAAAGCTTGAATTCTAATTTTGAAGATGTACATAATGGAGTTTCTAGGGTGTGTTGTGTGGTGTGTGATGGTGGATGAAGAAGTCCTATGCCTGGGGGAAGTTTTTTGAGGCTGGAATGTCATACAATGTGCACTTAATAAGAACATTAGGTTTTCCAAGTCATCTTCCATTTTTTTGGGGGGGGTTACCAAGAATTGAACCCCAAGAATTGAACCCAGGAGCTCTCGACTCCTCAGCCCCATCCTCAGCCCTTTTTACATTTTATTTAGAGACAGGGTCTCACTTAGTTGCTCAGGGCTTCACTTTTGCTGAGGCTGGGTCTGCAACTAGTGATCCTACTGCCTCAGCCTCCTGAGCCACTGGGATGACAGGCCTGCGCCACAGCACCAGCCTGATAGCTGTTTCCTTCAGTACTGATTCTCTGAGTGTTATTTGGTACTTTTTGTCTTCCAGTGTTGCTCTAAAGAAGTCTGATTTTCAGTGTTGGAACCTTTCTTTCTGAATGTTTTGGAGGTACTTTCGGATAGGTTGCCCTCCCCTGATTTCCCTTTCTTGATGTCCACAGGGCTTTCTGAGTCTCACTGTTTGGTGTCATTGGTTTGGAAAATCGCCAGCTCTGAACCCCTGAGCTGTGGGCTTTTCCTGTTCTCTGTGTGTTCTTTCTGGAAGTCCAGCTAGGTGAGATCAGCTCTGCAGCGATTTTCAACCTGGGCCGGTTTGCCCCTCAGGAGATATTTGCCAGTATCTGGAGAGTTGTCTCTTGTGGTTTTCAAAACATGGTGGGGGGACTCCTGGCATCTAGTGTTAGAGACCAGTCATTCTGGCAAGCAACGTGCACTGCAAGGCTGTCCCCAAAAACAGAAGAAAGACTGAGAAATCTTTTTTTTTTTTTTTTTTTTTTTTTTTGCTAAAAGGGATCAAACCCAGGGACGCTTAACCCCTGAACCTTTTCGCCAGCCCTTTTTAAATTTTATTTAGAGACAGTGTCTTGCTGAGTTGCTCAGGGCCTTGCTAAGTTGCTGAGGCTGGCCTCCAACTAGCCATCCTCCCAACTCAGCCAACCAAGCTGCTGGGATGACAGGCGTGCACCCACCCCACACAGCTCTCAGTTCCTTAATCCATAAAATACATGTCAGTGGGCTGGGATTGTGGCTCAGCAGTAGAGCACTCACCATGCATGGGTGGGACCCGGTTTGATCCTCAGAGCCACATAAAGATACAGGCATTGTGTTGTGTTCATCTACAACTAAATCAGTTATATCAGTTCAGTCACCTATATCAGTTCAATATTTATTGCTAAGGGGAGGGGTGATTAACTTTATAATGGCTTGATTTTTGAGCATGTTTTAAGATTTAAGATTTTCCCCTAATTTTGGGCTGGAAAACAATTAAACTTGTTTCAAAGAAAAAAAATTAAAAATAAATATAAATAATGCAACACTGTTCAAAAATAAACAACATAAAGGTCTGGGATGTGTCTTGGTGGGTATTGATTGATCAGCTGGGAGGCCTGATAATATTAAAATATTAAAAAATTACAAGTTAGACTTCCAAGATAACAGGCTATGGAAAGATATGTGAGATCTATAGAGCTCCATAGGAAAGGTTAGTTATATGTGGCTTTCTTAGATGAGTTTTTTAATAATATTATTTTTTTTAGATGTAGTTGGAAACAATATCTTTGTTTTACTTATTTATTATTATGTGATGCTGAGGATAAAACCCAGGGCCCCACACATGCTAGGCAAGTGCTACAACACTGAGCCCCAGCCCCAGCCCAGACCCTTCCATGAGCTTTTAATTGGAGAAAGCTGGACAGACATGGAGCCATTCTTAACCAAGTATTGATCCTATTTAAATGGAAGGGTCATGGTCACCCCTTCAGTATTAGGTAGAGGGAGGCAGGGATGCTGTTCAGTGGGACATGGTCACTGTTTTGACTCTGGAAACTGAGAATGGGGAGTTGGGGGCTGTGAAAGATTAGGGAAGACACATTATGGGAAGAAGGTGGACATGAAAACCAGGAACAATGGCTCACACCTGTAAGCCCAGCAACTCAGGAGGCTGAGGCAAAAGGATCTCAAGGTGGAGACCAGCCTCAGCAGCTTAGTGAGACCCTGTCTCTAAATAGAAATGCTGGGCCTGGTGCTCAGTGTTAGAGCAGCTGCCTTGCACATACAAGGCTCTGCATTCCATTCCTAGAACCAGCAAAATAAAATAGGTGGGCAGAGCCGCCTGTGGCCTCCCCTGGGCCTCATGGTTTTGGAATTGCATCCCTCCGTGTTCTGTTCTAAACATTTTCCCTATGCTATTAGAATACTTGCTTTGGGCTTGCCAACACAGGTGCCTAAGCATTTGGGCAGCGAGGTAAGCAAAGTGACTGGCTCAAACCCAAGGATGTGGTGCCCTTTCACTAAAAGAGGGCCACGGGGTCCAGACCTGGTTTCTCAAAAGAAGCCAAATAGCTGGATTTCTAAATGAAAGTTTCTAGGGATCAAAAAATGGCAAGATCCAGGCATGGTGGAACATGCCTTTAATCCCAGTGGCTGGCTTGGGAGGCTGAGGCCAGAGGATAGAGAGTTTGAGACTAGCCTCAGCAAAAGCAAGGTACTCAGCAACTCAGGGAGACCCTGTCTCTAAACAAAATACCCAATAAGGCTGGGGATGGTGCCCCTGGGTTCAATCCCCACCAAAAAAGAGCCAAGTTTAAAGGCACTTCTAAGACTATGTGGTCCCAACCAAACCATCATGTGGAAAGCTCGTTGACTCCTTGTAATCTAAACAGTATTTTAATTCACCAAGTGAGGCAGTGCAGCATCAGCACTACTGTGTGCTGAACACCACACTGGAAAACAGGGAGAATATAAGAACTAGAACCAGTCTCTGCCCCATGGGCTGGTGAATTTTGCCTGACAGTGTTCACTGATTGTCCTCCAGGTTGGCTGCTCAGAGGTGTCTCCAAAAGGGCATTAGAAAGAAAATCTAAGAGGAGCCTCCCCTGGGCCATCTTTGAGGAAGTAGCTCCAGTTGGCCTTGTCCCAGCAGCTTGGGAGGCTGAGGCAGGCATATCAAAAGTTGGAGACCAGCCTCAGCAACTTAGTGAGGCCTTCAGCAACTCAGGAGGTTCTGCTGGCCTGCACACCTGGAGTCTGACCTCATTCTCATTTCAGAGATGAGAAACTATGAAATGGCACTCAGAGGCTATGGCATTTCCCAGTCCTGGGCCCACTTGAGAGCATTTCCTTTCCATGACTTGGTATTTAGCATCTGCCAACCTAATTTAGGTTACTGAGCATCAATTTATAATTGACCACAGTGCACGGTTATGGGGAGCTTGTGCAGACCAACCCACCACTTCCAGATTTGGCCTCACATATCATCCACTATTTGCTGGCCTTTTAACATAAAATGAAGGTCATGTAATAAATCCTTCCTGATTTATTACTGTTATTTTTTTTTTTTTTGACCCAGGGATTGAACTCAGGGGTGCTTAACCCATGAGACCCATCCCCAACCCTTTTTATATTTTCTTTAGAGACAGGGTCTCACTGAGTTTCTCAGGGCCTTGCTAAGTGGCTGAGGCTGGCATCCACCTTGCCATCCTTCTGCCTCAGCCTCCTGAGTCTCAGGGATCACAAGTGTGTGACACCATGTTCAGTCTCTTGAATAAATTTTTTATAGATGGCTTTGAATTATGTTTTCAAGACTGTAAAATGGGCTGGGGAAGTGGCTCACGTGGTAGCATGCCTGCCTAGCATGCGTGCAGCCCGGGTTCCATCTTCAGCACCACATACAAACAAAGATGTTGTGTCCACCGATAACTAAAAAATAAATATTAAAATTCTCTCTCTCTCTCTCTCACTCTCTCTAAAAAAAGAGAAAAGACTGTAAAATGGAAACCTTTCCTTTCTTGTCTCTGTAGACAGCCCTGGTCCTGGCAATTGCTCATGATCTTGGGAGTAAGGTGCCTTTCTGCCCCATGGTGAGGAGCAAATTTTACTCCATGGAGATCAAGAACACAGAGGTGCTGATGGAGTACTTCCACAGGGCTATCGGTGAGTGTCACATTGGAGTGACAGATGGCTGTTACTTCTCTGGTGCTTTGAATCCTTTCATAAAATGCTACTGTGATGTGTTGATTTAACTGCTCATGTTCTTTTGGTGCTGTTGATAAGACAAGCAAGAGCAGCCAGCCATCCCAGCAGCTTGAGAGGCTGAGGTAGGAAGATCACAAGTTGGAGGCCAGCGTCAGCAACTTTGTGATGCCCTGAGCAACTCAGTGAGACTCTGTTTCTAAATAAAATATAAAAAGGGCTGGGTTTGTCCTGGGTTCCATCTCTAGTACCCAAATAAATAACGAATAAATAAATAAAAAGGCTAAGAAGTCTACTTGGGGAGATTTTGTTTTAATGCTGAAGGAAAGAAAATGCTGGTACAGAATAGAGGACACAGTAACTAATCCACAAAACTACAACTATCTTATTTTTGATAAAGGGGATAAAAGCATGCAATGGAGGAAGGATAGCATCTTCAACAAATGGTGCTGGGAAAACTGGAAATCCATTTGCACCAAAATGAATCTGAATCCCTATCTCTCGCCGTGCACAAAAGTTAACTCAAAATGGATCAAGGAGCTTGATATTAAATCAGAGACACGGCATCTGATAGAAGAAAAAGTTGGTTATGATCTACACGCTGTGGGATAGGGCTCCAAATTCCTCAATAGGACACCCATAGCGCTAGAGTTAACAAATAGAATCAACAAATGGGACTTACTCAAACTAAAAAGTTTTTTCTCAGCAAAAGAAACAATAAGAGAGATAAATAGGGAGCCTACATCCTGGGAACAAATCTTTACTCCACACACTTCAGATAGAGCCCTAATAACCAGAATATACAAAGAACTCAAAAAATTAGACAATAAGATAACAAATAACCCAATCAATAAATGGGCCAAGGACCTGAACAGACACTTCTCAGAGGAGGACATACAATCAATCAACAAGTACATGAAAAAATGCTCATCATCGCTAGCAGTCAGAGAAATGCAAATCAAAACTACCCTAAGATACCATCTCACTCCAGTAAGACTGGCAGCCATTAGGAAGTCAAACAACAATAAGTGCTGGAGAGGATGCGGGGAAAAGGGCACTCTTGTTCATTGCTGGTGGGACTGCAAATTGGTGCAGCCAATTTGGAAAGCAGTATGGAGATTTCTCGGAAAGCTGGGAATGGAACCACCATTTGACCCAGCTATTCCCCTTCTCGGTCTATTCCCTAAAGCCCTAACAAGAGCATGCTACAGGGACACTGCTACATCGATGTTCATAGCAGCTCAATTCACGATAGCAAGACTGTGGAACCAGCCTAGATGCCCTTCAATAGATGAATGGATAAAAAAAATGTGGCATTTATACACTATGGAGTATTACTCTGCATTAAAAAATGACAAAATTATAGAATTTGGAGGGAAATGGATGGCATTAGAGCAGATTATGCTAAGTGAAGCTAGTCAATCTTTAAAAAACAAATACCAAATGACTCCTTTGATATAAGGGGTGTAAACAAGGACAGGGTAGGGACGAAGAGCTTGAAAAGAATATTTACAGTAAACAGGGATGAGAGGTGGGAGGGAAAGGGAGTGAGAAGGGAAATTGCATGGTAATGGAAGGCGATCCTCAGGGTTATACAAAATGTCATATAAGAGGTAAGGAGGGGTAAGTCAAGAGAATACAAATGGAAGACATGATTTACAGTAGAAGGGGTAGAGAGAGAAAAGGGGAGGGGAGGGGAGGGGAGGGGAGGGGGGATAGTAGACAATAGGACAGACAGCAGAATACATCAGACACTAGAAAGGCAATATGTCAATCAATGGAAGGGTAACTGATGTGATACAGCAATTTGTATACGGGGTAAAAGCGGGAGTTCATAATCCACTTGAATCAAACAGTGTAATATGATGTATTAAGAACTATGTAATGTTATGAACGACCAATAAAAAAAAAATAAAAAATAAAAAAAAAAAGTTTAAAGGAAAAAGAAAAAAAAAAAAAAAAAGAAAATGCAATGGGAGGGTGCAGCGTTTGGAAATGGGGAGATGTCATGGGACCCTGTTTCACAGCCCACAGCTATCTGATTTCCTGGTGACTGGCTCTGTGTCTTCCTGCAGTGCCTCTATGAGGGACTGGCTCTGCCTCTTGATCTTCCCCAGCAGGTCCCTGTAAGCACTCAATTATGGTCTCTCTCTCTCTCTCTCTCTCTCTCTCTCTCTCTCTCTCTCTCTCTCTCTCTCTCTTGCGACCATGGCCACTGAGCCACCACCAGCACTGTGTACCACTAATGCTGAACCGAAGAGTTCTAATTATGAACTGTGTCCAGAAGCTAAGCTTTGTGTCACATTGAACTTAGGCTTTTTATTTTTTTTTTATATTTTGGTACCAGGGATTGAATCCAGGGGCACTTCACCACTGAGCCCCATCCCCAGTCCTTTTTATATTTTATGTAGTCAGGCCTCCAACTCTCAATCCTCCTGCCCTAGCCTCCTGAGGTGCTGGGATTATACGTGTGCACAACCACACCTGGGTTTTACGTTTAAAATCTTTCTCTCTATTGTTTTTTCTTCATTTATTATTTTCTTTTCCCTTTTCATTTCCTATTTTTCAGGGTCTCACTATGTTTCCCAGGAATTCCTGTAACTCCTGGGTTCAAAGCATCCTCTTGCCTCAGTATGCTGAGTAACTATGGCTACAGATGTGTGCTATGGTGCCTGGCTTACTTTTCCTTATTTAAATATGTGCCAGTGATTTTATTTAACTCATTAATTAAATATATAAACCATATTCCAACAGCTCAGGAGGCTGAGGCAGGAGGATAGCAAGTTGGAGGCCAGCCTCAGCAACTTAGCCAGACCCTGAGAAACTCAGTGAGATGCTGTCTATAAATAAAATAAAAAAGGGGCTGGGGATGGGGCTCAGGGGTTGAGTGCCCTGGAATTCCATTTCTGGTACCAAAAAGAACCAAAAAATGTGACCAATAAGATATCACAACCTTTCAAATACCTAAATATTATTATTTTTAAGAACTTAAAAAAAAAAAAAACAAACACGATTTTTCTGGGCTAGGACAGGGGCTCAGTGGCAGAGCACCCACCTAGCATGTGTCATGCCTGGGTTCCATCATCAGCACCATGTAAATATTTTTTTTAAAGTTATTGTGTCTGTCTACAACTGAAAAAAAAATTACAAAATTTTTCTGTGAGACAAAAACTTGATACAATGGCATTCACACAGATGCTTGTGTTTCAGTGGCCCAGCAGAATCTGAAATGCTTTAAAATTTGAAAAAGTATAGGTCACCAGGCACATTTGATGAGAGTCGCCCTTGGGATGGGGGGGTTGGGACACAGCAGGGGCTTTTGATGGCAGCTGGTGAGGAGAAATTTCTAGATTCTGCCACAGAATGAAAGGGCAGGCTGTGTCCTCCCCTCAGACAGGAGCCTTCTGTCCCTGCACCTTTGAATTCCTGCAGAGATGCAGAGGGAGGGAGAGAAGTTCATCTGTTCCTGTCTGTGCCACTCCTTTGCCATGATAAAGGTCCCTGTCAAGAACTTGGAAACCCTAGCCAGCAGATGAAATCCATGTCCTTTGTGCTGTTGTGGCCATAGACAGCGCCTGCAGCCCCTCTCCTGGCCACCAGCTGGGCCCACTGTCCACCAGGCCTTCACCTGTCTACTTGTCACCACTGAGAAACTTCTAGAAATATATGAATGGCTGAGAGATAGGGATGCCTTTTTTACCCTCCTGGAGGAATTACATGTCACTGTCCCCTCACAGTGAGTATGGGCAGGCATTCCATTTGGAGGAATTTCCTCTTTGCAGAATAGAAACGGTTCTATTATAAAAAATCAAAGTAGGCTTAAAAGCCCAGAATTTTCCAAACTTGACAGAGTTTTCTGATACCTTCATGTTGTCTGGGAAATTTCTTTTTTTTTTCTACCAGGGATTGAACCCAGGGGCCCTGGAACCCTGAGCCCTATCCCCACCTTATTTTGCATTTTATTTAGAGATAGAACTCCCTGAGTTGCTCAGGGCCTCAGTGTTGTGGAGGCTACCGTCTAACCCATGATCCTCCAGCCTCAGCCTCTGGAGCTGCTGGGACTCGAGGTGTTCACAGCTGCACCCAGCTTTGTTTGGGAAGTTTGTCTTGGAGTTTAGGAGCTGGGAATTTGGTTCATCAAACACAGAATGTGGTTTTTCTTTTGTGTGTTTTCCAATAGCCTCTTTTATAGGCTCTCAGATGGATCCCAGGCAGAGGAGAGCTGGCCCTTAGCTTCCTGTCTTGACTGTTCTTGTCCTGGTTGATTATCTAGAGAAGGTAAGTGATGGCATGAATAGATAATGCCCCCCTTGAACAGTGGGAAGTGGCCTGAGTGTCTGATTCTGTGGCTGTGTGTCTCTGCCTTTGGGACATTTCCATATCAGCTCACAGGGAGCCCGATGGTCACCTGCCAGCAAAAGTCCTTCCCATTTGTCAGGAGAGCAGCGACCCTCAATTATTCTTCTTCTTCTTCTTCTTCTTCTTCTTCTTCTTCTTCTTCTTCTTCTTCTTCTTCTTCTTCTTTTTGAGGAGGGGCACTAGGGATTGAACCCAGGGCACCTAAACACAGAGCCACCTCCCAGCCCTCTTTTGAATTTATTTGGAAACAGGGCCTCACTGAGTTGCTCAGGGCCTTACTGAGTTGCTGAGACTGGCATCCAGCTTGCCATCCTCCTGCCTCAGCCTCCAGAGCTGAGATGACAGGCATGGGAAACTGCTCCCTGTAGTGTTACTCTCCACCCATGATGGTGTCTCCAGGTTGAACTCTAAGGTGACAGAGCACAAATCAACAAAATTGAAACAAAAGAAACCATGGAAAAATTGCCAAAACTAAAAATTGGTACTTCAAAAAAAAAAAAAAAATAAGATCCACAGACCCTTAGCCATGCTAACAAAGAGAAGGAGAGAGAGAACTCAAAGTACTAACATACGGGATGAAAAAGGCAATATCACAACAGAAACTACAGAAATACAGAAGATAATTTGAAATTATTTTGAAACACTATATTCCAATAAAATAGAAAATAGTGAAGATATCAATAAATTTCTTAAGTCATATGATTTGCCCAGATTGTGTCAGGAAGATACACACAATTTAAACAGACCAATAACAAAGGAGGAAATAGAAGAAGCCATCAAAAGACTTCCAACCAAGAAAAGCCCCGGACCAGATGGATATACAGTGGAGTTTTACAAAACCTTTAAAGAAGAGTTTATGCCAATACTTTTCAAATTATTTCAGGAAATAGAAAAAGAAGGAGCTCTTCCAAATTCATTCTATGAGGCCAACATCACCCTGATCCTGAAACCAGAAGACACTTCAAAGAAAGAACTACAGACCAATATCTCTAATGAACCTAGATGCAAAAATCCTCAATAAAATTCTGGTGAATTGGATACAAAAGCATATCAAAAAAATTGTACACCATAATCAAGTAGGATTCATCCCTGGGATGCAAGGCTGGTTCAATATAGGGAAATCAATAAACGTTATTCACCACATCAATAGACTTAAAGATAAGAACCATATGATCATGTAAATAGAGGTAGAAAAATTATTCAACAAAGTACAGCATCCCTTTATGTTCAAAACACTAGAAAAACTAGGGATAACAGGAACTTACCTCAACATTGTAAAAGCTATCTATGCTAAGCTTCAGGCTAGCATATTAATAAATGGAGAAAAACTGAATGAATTCCCTCTAAAATCTGGAACAAGA